>NW_027529426.1:4838048-4842713 GCF_008692635.1 Crocuta crocuta
GGGGGGCGGCGGCCCGGGGAGAGAACCCTAGGAGGGGCAGAGAGAGAGAAGAGAGAAAGAGAGAGAGAGAGAAGGGCCCGTGCTCATCCAAGGCGAGGCTCAAGCTCACCTGATGTGGGACTTGAACTCATGAACCATGAGATCATGACCTAAGCTGAAGTCAGATCCTTAACAACTGAGCCATCCAGCCACCCAAGCCTTGTTCTTCAATATCAATCATATCAAATAAAGGTGATAGTTTGTTTTCCCATCTATATTTCCTAATCCCTCTATATTATTTTTCAATTAGTTCAGAATTCAGGAAGGGAAGAAAGGTGCCCTTTTCCTGGCTCCCTTGAAAATTCAATTACTATTACTTAAACTATTACTCGGTTCAAACGTCACTCCCTTTCTAAATTCTTCCCTCACTCTCACAGGCCGACTTGACCATCTCTTCTGGGGTCCATGCTCTTTCATATTTTCTTGTTAGTACTTTTTTCCACTGGAGTAGAGACGTTCACAGGCTGTCTCCCATTTTGCACCTCCTGAACCTTATTCCATTTGGTCCATGAACACATGATCAGGATGGGCAAGGACTACATTTTGCTATGTATAATAGCAAATACACGACATCCTTCTACAAATACAACACACAGAACGCATGGTCAGCCAACATGCATCCTGTTACCCTGGTGTCCTTTGACTTCATTGTCTTCTTGGTTTTCTCTGCTGTTAGACATTGTGCATAAGAAAGAAGACCTCACTTTCTTTTCTGAACATGGGATCCAGAGTATCTTTTATTTCTTGTCAAACCAACATGGGGGCTTCGCCTGCTAAGAAAGGGTGCCCATTTATACTGCTTCGTGCATCTTAAAATTAAGGATTTTTCTTTTGCCTTTGAAAGGTTGAGAAATACAAAAAATGCATAAAAATGTAAAACTAATATGTCATTTCACCATGTCAAGTCCCCCACACCTTGTCTTTCCAGTTTTTTCTCTCTCATCTCTATAGTGAATGTATAATTATCTCACTAATAATACTATATAACTTGTGTATATTGATTTTTATTTAACATTATATCAATAAGCATTTTCTCTTGTCATGATATATCCTCCAAATTACAATCCTTTTAGAAGGTTGTATAATATTCCTTCTTATAAATATAAGTTGTTCAACTGTTTTTCTTCTTTTGGGGTATTCAGTTGTTTTTAATTTTTAGTTACTTAAAATAACTTTAAAAAGTCTATTTCAAAAATCGATAATAACTCTGACATTATTTGTAGCAAAGCGGAACAGTTGACATAAACCCAGATAGCAAACAATACACTGTACTGTGCTGGGTCACTGTACTAGAGAAGGGTCCATTGATAAGACTGCCAGCCTCACCTACAACCCTCTTGTGATAGAAGTGGCCGCAGACAGTGCTCTCTGCACACGACGTAAACCTGAGCCCTGCTTTCCTGGCTACAGCAGATTGAACTGAGAATTGATGCCTGACCCAAAGGCAACCATACAGGGAATGTCCAGTAGCCAATGAAATGGGCTTATGCAAGAGCTCCACCCCAGGTGGTCAGTTTCCCAGACGATGACTGGCCGGTCCAACAAAGCCTCTTTCATGCAATTTGATTGGAGATCTATTGGGTGTGGGGGAGGGGGAAGTAATGAAAACATAGGGTAGAAATGGGCAGACACCCTGAGAGCCCTCAGAAAGCCCTGTGCACATGGTGGTGGCAGCCATGACCAAACAGGAACAATGGAGTAGAGGAAAAGAAGTGCTGAGATGATTTGGCAGCATGAGCAGAGAAAAGCAGAGGCAGAGTGCAGCTGAGTCACCATACTGGCAGAGCATTAGAGAGGGAACAACAGATGCCTATTGCTGAAGCAATGTCAAGAAAAACAGGTGGCTGGAGGTATACTGTGTCCTGAATGACATTCCCAGCTCCGCCAGGCAGCTGTTAAAACTGCTTCCTGCTCTTCCCCACTTCCTCCGGTATCCTTGCAATGAACCACATTGACCCGAGTCACCAGAGCACATCTCTCTTCCTGGCAACCTGAAAAAGCCTGATCAACGCCATGTAATATTCATATCTCTATTATGGCACGTACCAGGTGGCATTATGATGAGTTGCTTTTATGAGTCTCCCTGACTACACTCCTTAAGGTCAAGAACTGTGTTCAATGCCTTCTTAAAACATCCTCAGCAATCAGGGCAGTACGTGAGCACATAGTAGGTGCTCGCCAATTGCTTGATGAATGACTGACTGGTGAAAAGTGTGGGTGTGCATGTGGCCAAAAGAGCTCCTGGGAACACAGGGAGTTAAGTTAACATTTTCCAAAGGACGTAAGTTTTTGGTTTTTGAGTTCGTCTGCCATTAATTTGGGGGTACAAGCCCACTTAATCTCATGAACTTTATTTGACACAATGGCTAGGCGAAAATCCCCCTTTAACTTTGTTGTAAATAAGGCACATTAATTTTTTAATGTATTTATTTACTGAGCATTTATTGAGTCCTGCCTCATATCAGACATTATACTAAGCTCTTAGTATACAGTATACTGTGCTTTATGAGGAGAAAGCATGCAATGAGACAGAGTCCCAGCCTTATGGAGCCTTTTAGTCTAGGAAAGAAAGCATGCCATCCACACCAAGAAAAATAAAATAATGTAGCATGGCTACAGTGATGCAAAGTACTGGTGAAACTTGTTGCTGAAAGGCCATTTTAGGAGACACTGGGAAGCTCCATAGAAAAGGCTAGCTATTAAGGACATAGCAGCATCTTTTAAAACAGTGGTTAGTAATACTCTCTATATTGTTAGTTTAATAAGGTATGATCATCAAATCAAACTTTCTTTTCTTAAGTTTACCTATTTATTTTGAGAGAGAGAGAGAGAGAGAGAGAGAGAGAGAGAGAGAGAGAGAACAAGAGGAAAAGAGGAGAGAGGGAGAGAGAGAATCCCAAGCAGGCTGCTACCATCATTACCATCCGCACAGAGCCTGACACGGGGCTCCATCCCATGAATCATGAGACCATCACCTGAGCAAAAATCAAGAGTCAGACGCTTAACTGAGCCACTCAGGTGCCCCAAGCCAAGCTTTTCAAAGTTACTTGGGATGTAGTAGATTGTGAGCTTCCAAATTTACTTTTTTCTGGTAATATTTATCCACTGCTTCAGAACAAGGTGTTATTATTACTATTTCAATTGAGATGAGAAATCATTATTTTCTCCAAAAGCAAACCTTGCAAAATAGGACTCTGATGTAAGAGTTACATCAGCGGCTGATTTTTTTTTTTAAATGTTTATTTATTTTTGAGAGAACTTAAGTGGGGGAGGGGCAAAGAGAAGGGGATGGAGGATCTGAAGTAGCTCTGAGCACTAAGGGCAATGAGTCTGGTGTGGGACTTGAGTTCTCCAACCAGGAGACCACAACCTGAGTTGAATGGAGTCCCTTGCACAACCTACCAACTAAGCCACCCGAATACCCCACTTGCTGATGTGTATTAATAAGCTGAATATGTTCACTTTGGCAATATGGGGCTATAATATCATTGCGCTTCCTTGATAACATGTCAGCAGTTTAGCTGAAACTTCAAATTATGACTTAGATAGCAAAACAACATTTATTTTACTGTATTCAAACTTTGGACCATAGTCACTGAGATATTGGAGTTAAAAAAATGATATTGTTGAATTTATCATCATATATTACATTTATATTTGAGAAGCATCTTCCTGGTAAATACTGAAACTAGCAAAGGAGCCTCTTCACAGTTTCTGTAGTTAAACTTTTACATAGAATTTCCTGTTACTCAAACTTTTGGTCTACTTTCAAACTTTAGCACAAATCTAATGGAAGAGTATCCTGGGTGTCCCAGGCATGCTGTTTAAAAAACGGTTACTGTTCATAACCGCTCCCTTATGTGAATCAGGATTTTCTCAATACTCTGCAAATAAAATAAAATACAGAAGCAAACTGAGTATTAAGACTGATATAAGCCTGCAATTGTCATTCTTTATCCCCAATTTAAAATTTTCACGTGATATTTGCACAGCAGAGTCAACTGTGTTGTTTTTACCTGCCCGACATCCTTCCGTGCGTCTTCTGGTAGCAGCACCTCTGTCTCCCTCTGAGACGCCACCTGCCTTCCCACTCAGTCCATGGAGACCCTGGGCTTATGCAGGACCCACCATGGCCACTCAGTAGGCACCATTATCAGGCCATGGTGAACAGGTTTAGGGATAGGTATGTGAGCCAGGCCAGGCCCCTGAGGCTTAGTTCTGAGACTGTATTGGGCTCTCGTAGGAAGAAGATTGCAACTGATATATAGATGGTTGTAAGCTCAGAGCTGCTGGGGCCCATCACAGGGAGGAAGCCCTTCTTGAGAACTGAGCAGCCAGTCGAGAGGGCTGCAGAACCGCAGTACAATGGGCGAAAAGCTTTGATCTATTCCTTTAGCCTCTCCTGAATCCCAGAACCACTTCTGGATTTATAGAAGTAAATAAATCTTGGGGCGCCTGATTGGCTCAGTTGGTTAAGTGTCTGATTTTGGCCCAGGTCATGATCTTATGCTCTGTGAGTTCAAGCCTCATGTTGGGCTCTGTGCTGACAGCTCAGACCCTGGAGCCTGCTTTGGATTCTGTGTCTCCTTCTCTCTCTCTGGCCCTCTCTTTTTTTTTTTTTTTATA
>NW_027529426.1:4843791-4886622 GCF_008692635.1 Crocuta crocuta
TGTCAATTTTTTTTTTTAATATTTTTATTTATTTCTAGGGGAGAGAGAGAGAGAGAGACAGCTGAGCAGGGGAGGGTCAGAGAGAGAGGGAGACACAGACTGAAACAGGCTCCAGGCTCTGAGCTGGCAGTCAGCACAGAGCCTGACGCGGGGCTCGAACCCACGAACCGCGAGATCATGGCCTAAGCGAAAGTCGGACGCTTAACCGACTAAGCCACCCAGGCGCCCCTCTCTGGCCCTCTCTTGCTTGCACTCTGTGTCTTTCTCTCTCAAAAATAAACTTTAAAAAATTTTTTTAGAAGTAAATAAATCTTTCTCATTCCTTACTTTTTGTTTCTTCCTCGAGTTACTTGAGGTTTTTCTGTCACTTGCGCTCGGAAAAAATCTTGACTAATGTGCAATGACCATTTTTCCCTTTGGTTACTTTAAGAAGAAGCAAATGTAATAAATCTGAGATTATAAAAGTAAGTTTGAACCAATAAAGCATCACTTCTCTTGGTTATATACATTCAGTTTCATGCAGGAATCACTTGACTAAAGTTCTGTCGATACATAAAAATTTAAAAACAAATGTAAAATGGGAAAATATAACATGCTTACAACCCCCTAGCCTACAAAAATAAGGTCAAGTGCATGCATAGGAAGTCATTCCAGATCGTTTGCAACCCATCCTGACCTACCTTTCCAACTGTAGGGCTTATACCCCCTCCTTGTCAGGACTCTAGCACTCTCTCTAGTTGGCTTTGCCCCTCAGCTCTTCAAAGTCTTGCTTAGCTTGTGTCTGCTCAGAATACCATGCTTTTCTAAGTTGTTGGTTCTTTTACTCCTTCTTTATGGTTCAGCTAAATAGCACCTTGCAGAGCCTTCCAGAATCTCCCCACGTAAAACGAATTGCTCTTCTGCTCAGCTGCTGTCATGGTCTCACTTATGTTATTGTGGGGGGTACATAAATGCCTTTGTTCTAGTCCAGAGTCTCATGGGCAGGGCCTACTTCTTATTCATCTATGTATCCTTCCTGTTTAGACTCTGGCATCTAGTTGATGCTCAATGCATATTTGTCAAATGAAATGTCAACGCTGAAGCTTGGAGTAGCTCATACTCCTGTTTGCTCTCCTGGGTGCTACAGGCCCTTCCCATCTAGGGTGCTGAGGGACCTGTATACACATAGTAGCAGTACTGTCAACATTCACAGTCACCAAACACCATAAATGACCTGTGTGCCAGCCATTCAAAGAGTCCCAGTCCAAGGATGACTTTTATTAGCTCTATTTATTGGCCCAAACATAAACTGCTTGGTTTTAATGGGGCCTTGAGCCAAATATAGTAATGCACAGATCAAAGAGCTTCCAAGGCTATTCATTGTTGTGGATGCCACCATTCTCCATCAACTTGTATTTTGGCTTAGTGGGCTAGTAGTTTACCCTTACTAGTCTCTATTTATCACAGGAGTGGGAGATGCTTACCCAAGGAATTTACAAGTATTTCACAACACATTTAGCTATCGGGAGGCTTGCTTCGTATCCAGCCATGCTGGGTACGTCACCATCTTGGGGCATCACTCACACCTCGTGTCACCTTCATTGGGCTGCTTAATTGACTTGTGTGCTTTGGGCCATCTGAGCTGATAGTGACTTCCCATGCTGCTTTCGTGAATAACTAATGATAAGCATCGTACCTGCAACTATTAACCACTCTTGACTTAAGTGAGACTTGTTGGACAACATTAAATGTCCTGAAGCTGTCCTTCTCTTTTTCTTGATGGACTTTCTTGGGGATCAAGCACCCTGCCCCCACTACCTGTTGAACATGAATATGGTGGTGGGCACTTTACCCTGTATCGCGGTCAAGACATCCTCATGCTTGGAAAGGGATGCTTGTCTAGCAGAACTCATTCTTCTAACTGGTGGGTCATTGGTTTCGATAGCCCAGTTCCTACTGAATGATTAGTAATGCTTTCTTTGTGAAAACAGCCATGCCTGAGAGGAGGGACAATAGAAATGCTAGCGTTGTTGGGATGCCCCAGGGCCAGTCCAGACTCATCAAGACCAAACTCCTACCTCTGGGGCTGAATTCTGCTGGATGGTCAGTGGGAGTAGGGAGAAGGCAAGGGAGGTGACAAGGTCCTATTCCCTTGGGCATTCCTACTTCGTTGGACAATCCAAGCAACTTGCAGGCTGGAGAACACTATTTGGGACATGTGCTGACATGGCTACCATGATTTCCCAGTACTCAACCCACCTTAAATCATTTTATTTTCAAACTGATCTCACTTGTTGATTTGGCCATCTGTTTGTAACCCTCTCCGGGTTTACCCAATTACCCCCTTCCTGGCAGTTGGGACCAGGGAAACATTGAAGGAATTGTAAAATTACAGAGGGAGAGGGGTGCTTAGAGTGGATGTGTAGCTTTTTGGGATTAAAACCTAAAAAATTCAGAAAAAGATTACCCTCTCATTCTCTTTAGATCTTTTGTTGTTGTTTTACTGAAAATGTACAATGACACATATTTTAGAATGTGGAATGCAATAATTAAGAAAATGTGATCATAAATGGCTACTCTGTGATCTTGGGAATTCATTCAGGGCATTCTATTGTTTAGAAAAGGGCAGGAGCTGGGGGTGCCTGGCTGGCTCAGTCCATAGAGAATGCAACTCTTGATCTTGGGGTTGTGAGTTCAAGCCCTACCTTGGGTGTAGAGCTTAAGAAAGAAAGAAAGAAAGAAAGAGAGAGAGAGAGAGAGGAAGGAAGGAAAGAAGGAAGAAAGAAAGAGGGAAAGAAAGAAAGGAGGGAGGAAGAAAGATAGAAAGAAAAAGGCAGGAGTGTTGGAGTCTGCTGGGCATGGGTTCAAATTCTATCACTGCAAGGCTGACAGAATATGTATCAAAGTACACAGTTCCCAATAGTGTTGTATTTTGTACTATAAGAACATTTTAAAAAGTGAAACTAAGTAGAGAATATTATTCTTGAACCCTTGCTAAGTATATACACTATGCAAGAGTAAACTGCTTACTATCCCCAGAGAGTCTACCATTTTTGTAAGAGAAGGCCGTGGTGGGCAGCCCCCTCCTCTGCTTGCAGAATTCGCCTTGTTGCATTTTGAGCTTGAGACTGGTGGATGTCTTCCTGTATCCTCAAAGGACTTATGGTTTAGTGGACACTGAGAGTAGCACCCACTTGTTCCTGCAGAGATTTGAAACAAGGGGCTTATTGGCCATCTCACTCAAAAGGCCCTAGACAGAGAGAAGGAGAAGGAGGAAGTCAAGAGATCGGGGAGTTGGAAGGAGATGAGTACTCTCTGTATCTGCCTGGCAGAGGAAAAGCTCCTAAGTGCAGAAAACATAATGACCCCCTTTGTTTGCTGGAAGGTTGCTGGTGTCTTTGGTTTTCAAGTTTTTGCCTGCTTCTCTGAAGCAGGCAGAAAGCAAGAGATGTTGAATTCCCTTGAGTCCAGCAATTTGTAATGCCATGATATTAAAAAATTATTTTAATTTGTTGGAATGCAAATTCAAGGGGAAAATGTGGGATTGTTGTGTAAATGGGTGATATTTTTAAGCCTAATAAGTCAAAGGCATTGTAACTTTGTAAGAAAACCACAAAATGTGAAACATTTTCATGCTATTAACCTCACAGAGAGTCATCTTACTCATGTAATGTGCACTCAAAATATTGCAGACATTTCTCTTCTCCCCCCATTTCCATTTCGAGTCGGGGAGGGTAAAAGAAAAGTCTTTTCCTCCTCTTACACTTCAGAAAATGTTAGTAGCTACCTTTGTGTAATTGATTATCATACGGGGGTAAATGCACGGATTCCGTCATGGCTTGAATGCCAGCTCCGCCTTTTAGTAGCAAGCCCCTTAACCTTGTAGTGATGTGGCTTCCTATAAAATGGGGTTTTTGTGAAGGTTCAGTGAGGGAATGTGTGAAGTGGTCAGCAATGTAGGGATTCTGTGACTGTAATCCATTCTTCTTCTGTACCATCAGCTTATCCTCACAAACGCTTTATGAGGAAGTTAAAGCAGGAGTCATTAATGTCCTTGTAGGGAATAGAAAACTCAAAATGACAGAGTACCTTTCCTGGGATCACACATTTAGTAAGCTACACAAGTGGGATTCACATTCAAGTGTTCTGGCTTTCCACCGCATCTCCCCGAATTTCAGGAAATTTTACATTTTTTTGTCTTCCCCTTAATGCTCAGGGAGTGATTTGAGTTGATCGACTGACAGAATAGGTCTTCTTCCAATATATAATTATTGATGGAATAGAACTAAAAAACAGCTATTTGGTCAACACTCCCTGATACGCTATCACGAACATTCAGGCTTTTTATAAGAATATTTTTCCCTTTTAGAGGCACCTGGTTGGCTCAGTCTGAAGAGTGTGCTGCTCTGGATCTTGGGGTTCTCTGAGTTCGAGCCCCATGTTGGGCGTAGAGATTACTTAAAAATAAAAAAAAATTAAAAAAATATATTTTCCTTTTTAGAGTAATCAAGTGTTTATCATTATTTTTAGGTTAGATTAAATAAAGACCACTGGTGCTTGCACCACACTATTATGCCAAATCCACCAACTAAGTGTGAACAGGTTCCCATGCCCAATAATAGGACACAAAAGCCACATTACAAACGATGCAGTCATTGAAAATGAAGCATTTGCACAATCTGAAAGTATGATTAATCTTGCAAGAGATCGATTTCCATATCTTTTGTCCATAACACGGCCATTCTCACTTTTCATCAAAACACTGAAGCCTGCGTCACCCTCCTGGGGCCTGAGGAACAGCATCTACGGCAGGAAACTAAACCTTGGAAGACATCTCTTCATTTTGCTGAAGCATCTGCTTGGAAGCCCCCAAGCCGAGAGGGGGAGGAGGTGGTGATGAATCCGGAGGGAGGGAGGAAAGGGGAGAGGTGGTGGAGACCGGCCTGTGCAGCTTGGAAGGACAAAGCTGAGGGATGGGAGCTGCCAGGGCAGAGTGCTTGTCAGGAATAGATAAGGTTGCTGTGAGGGAAGTTTGTGCTATTTCTTTTCAGTTTCAAGAAACTATTTCTAAGTTGATTTCACAGAATTTTATCACTGGAGAACGTTTAGAACTTATGAGCCTTTTTTTCCCCACTTTTTTTTTTTTTTGGTGGATTGAGACCCAGAAGGATCAGCAGTTTCCTGAATGTCATAGTGGAAGTAAAACATAACCAAGACTAGGTCTTTTGACTCCCTTTTTGATTGAATCCTGCACCTGATACATTGTTGATACTCCACAAATACTGGAAAGAGGTGGGGGAGGGGGAGAGAGAGGGAAGAAGGAGGGAAGGAAGGATTGAAGGGCTCTGTCTCCCATACTTTTCATTTGTGGACCCCATTTCTGTACCCCAGATTAAGAAAAAGGCAAAAGACATTGTGGTGGGCTTTTAGTTGGGCACAGAAATTTAGAAAGCCAACTTTCTAGTTATGGTACAGGTTGAGAAATATCAGAAAAATGACCCCATTTCTTTTTTATTTTTCCATTTACCGAGGAATAATCATTCAGCATTGATGTGTTTGATCAGAAGGTCAGGTTCTGAAGCCAGCCACAAGATGAAGGCCACAGATGATCAAAACTGCCCTTGAAACTTTCTTAGGGAGGAGCCGTGCCAGAGACTGGTATACTGTTTCTCAGCTAACACCTCCTCTCAGCCCTCTCTCTTTCCCTCTCTCTCTTTCTCTCTCTCATATACTCAAACTTACAAAAGTTAAATGCATGTAAAATTTGACTTCATTGTTCTACCTAGTCTACAGGGAAGACTGAACTAAGCACTAATAACTTATTCTAGAATCAAGATCTATATTAAGGGTATTTATTTAATTTTGTGGAGCATCTTAGTTAAAGAAGAGATAGCTAAACTCTAGAATCGGATTTTTTTTTTTTTGCTGTGGAGGCTTCAAAAGGGGGAGTTTTTGTATGAATTTCCCTGGGAAAAGGACAATGAATCTTATGACTGCTGAATGTAGAGAAATTTAAATGCAAAAGGAAATCAATCTCTGCTGCCCTTGCCCTCCTCTCCCCCTCCCTTAAACAACAAAAACAAAATTCCTGGTTTTCTCCAACTTCCTCTTGAAGACTGGATTCAGGCATCAAAGCCTTCTATGGTGGCCAGTTTCCTCAACAAACTGCTTGCTGCTCTTTCTGTAGCCCTCTTCCTCTTTCTTCCCCTTCCTCCTACCTGCCTCTACTCCTAAATCTTCATCGCGCTCTTGTTTTTGAGGCAACTCACAGTGGACACAGACCATGTCTTAGGGAGACCTTTGTAAAAATTTATTAAAAATTAATCAACTCCCGTAGACCCTACCGAGGGCTTCAGACAGAGATCTAGCTGATTTCCTGGAGCAGTACCTGGGGAATAATTTTTTGGGCCCCAAAAGGATGATATTTTAAGTTGTTATATATTTGCTGATCTTGGGGAGATTGTTGGAACCATCCAGCGTGCACAGGAAGCTTGGGCTCTAGGCCCAGTCGGCTCAGAGTCTAAATATTTGGAGGATGAATACTTGGAAGTGCATTTAAACATTTAAAGCATTTTATTTGTTTTTCCAGTAAGTCTCATTGTTTGTGTGATATAATTCTGCAGTAAGACTCTATCTGCTGAAGGCATAGGCCTCCTGGACAAGTCCAGGCCCAGGCTCCACCTTGAGTCTTGGCTCAAAGCCAGAGGTGTATGTCTCCTGGCCAATGTCCATGGCCCTAAGTGGGTAACTATTAGGGTCATTCGCCATCAATGACCGTGTTCTAAAGTCATGCTAAGGGTCTGACCCAACTCTGCACTGAAACCAAGAATGGAACTTACACACATATGTGCACACACACACGCACACACGGTTTTCCGAACCAAATGCTGCAGTGGTTCCTTTCTTTTTTTTTTTTTTTTTTTTTTTTTTTATTTATTTCTAGGAGAGAGAGAGACAGCATGAGCAGGGGAGGGTCAGAGAGAGAGGGAGTCACAGACTGAAACAGGCTCCAGGCCCTGAGCTGGCAGTCAGCACAGAGCCCGACGCGGGGCCCGAACCCACGAACCGCGAGATCATGACCTAAGCGAAAGTCGGACGCTCAACCGACTAAGCCACCCAGGCGCCCCAGTGGTTCCTTTCTTTTGTCCGTGCTGGGTCTTTACTACTATTGCCGACTTTCAGCTCTACCCTGATGATCACCTGTGGTCAGTTTTCCCCTCCAGCCTACGAGGCAACATATCTGTGGGCTGGTAAATGCTTACAGAATACAAATTAATATGAATGCATTAGATTATGTAAAACATAATTAGGGAAGCAAGTTTGCTATAAAAGCAGCTTATGTGTTTATAGAACTCTGAAGCAATTATAAGCAATTGGAGAATTGTCCATGTTTTTTAGACCCACAGATATACTCTAGAACCCAAATTATATGAATCGTTTGCCTATCCCAATCAAATTATCTAGATAATTGCTAAACATCTACTTTGCTGTGCTGTAGAGTCACACGCTCTTGTTGTCTCAATGGGATGGGAGTGAGCATCGAGTTCACTTCTGAAATTTAAAGTAGAAACGGGTGGGGTGGGGTGCGTGTGGGTGTGCACCTGGCCTGGTAATTGCCACGGTAAGGTGTCTTAAACAACATGATAATAACCGTCTTGATAGAATTGGGGATGTGATAGCAACAGTAAAAATTATATTAAACTGGGCCTGATGCCAGACTGTCAGCCTCAAATAAAGGACAAGAGAAACATTTCAAAAGAGACTTTTGTGAATCAAGGAAGCAAAACAGGCCAGAGAGGTACTCGCTTGAAGGGACAATGCTTTCACCTCTTTGCAAAAGCTCTGCCCGACCTAATTAACATGCCCAATCTAATTAAAAACCTAACCATAATCCCTCTGGAAGCCCCTTGCTCCACCCCTTTCCATTGTCAAGATGCTCGGTAGGGCACCCCACTGCTGAAAACTTACTGAACCGGAGTCTATTCGAGCACACACATATAATTCCTAGCCCACTGAGTTGGAGCAAGGATGCTAGTAATTTGTCCAGTGGATGGTGGTGTCTCAGTCAGCAGTGATGTATGACGTGGATTAGGACAGAGTGGCCATCTGCTGTTGGGGAGGGCGGTAGACAAAATCTGTTCCACTGTGGCAGATGATTCCCCAGTGCTGGCCAGCTGGCTTAAAGTGGACAAAGTTGGACAGCCTAAGTGATGCCCCAGCAACCCTCTGGGGAAATAATTCAAGGGCCTCTTCCTTATGTGCCTAAATTTATTTCTGTCTTCTTCACTCATATACATACCCCATAGAGCTGACATGAAACAATATAATTTGGAATGTGGAGAAGAGAGAGGAGGCATCTGCCCATCTTAAGGGCTAATGTTCGCTGGTCTTAGTCCGAGAGGTAACCCTGAGTTTCCTGGTAGCCTGGGCAAAAAGAGGAGACCTGATAAATCATATAGCTCATGTTATCTGCGAAAAGAAGCAAAATCGTTTCTTGAAAGAAATAAAGCTTCTGAACACAGTTGTCAAATCTATTTTTCACATTTGACTTGATAGGGGGAGAAGCTAAATTTTTCAGAGTATATATAACAAAATGTCAAACTACTTGAATGCTTGGCAAAGGACCAGAACACAGTGAATAATGACAAGTAGGCAACACTTAGTAGTTCTGAGATTGGCTGATTTAACTTTGTCTCTTAACATTTGCCTCTTAAATTCTATGTCAAAGAAATATCTGCACCCCTATGTTCACTGCAGCCTAATTTTTTGAAGTGTTCTTTTTCCCAAATACAAATTTAACACTGCAATTAAAACCAAGTCTTAAATGTCTTCATATTCAAAACACAGCGCACTAACTTTGCTCTGCATTGTTAGGCAAAAACATAAAAAGTGTAAATATTTGTTTCTACTTGGGAAGGAAGACAATCAATAGAAATATTTTCTTTTTTTAATAGAAATATTTTCTAGGGCCCCCGGGTGGCTCAGTTGGTTAAGCATCTGACCAGGTCAGGTCATGATCTCACAGTTCATGAGTTCAAGTCTCACATTGGGTGAGCTTGAGCCCCATGCAGGGCAAACACAAGCCCCGCTTTGGGTGAGCCCCCTTCTCTTTCTCTCTCTCTCTCCCTCTCTCTCTCTGCCCTCTACTCACTTGTGCCCCCTCTCTCTCTCTCAAAAAAAAAAAAGAAATATTTTCTAATTTATTCTTCATTCCATACACACACATACTCACTTGCACAAGTTCACATTCATCATAAAAAGCCCCCGCAATAAAAACAAAAACAATAACAAAATAGTCCTTCAAGTCATATCTACACTTAGTAGTTAAGCAAAACAAACAAAGGTCCTGGGAGTAAGTGCAAAATGTAAAGTTCATTGAAAGAAAAATGGTGAAGAGCATTGTTAATATATAAAATATTCCCATTACAGAAGTATTAATAGATGATGTTCTCTGCTTCTCTAGAACTTTGGAACCATATTGGTGGCAGCATTATTTACAATTACAAAGACATGGAAATAATCTAAATGTCCACCAATGGGTGAATGGATGAGAAAATATGGTGTATATACCCAATGGAATATTATTCAGCTGTGAGAAAGAAGGAAATCCTGCCATTTGCAACAGCATGGATGGGCCTGGAGGGCATGATGCTACGTGAAATAAGTCAGACAGAGAAAGACAAATACTGTCTGATCTCCCTTATATGTTGACTCACAAAGGAAGGGAGGGAGGGAGGGAGGGAGAAAAAAGAGAAAGAAAAATCACAAATTCATAGAAAACGAGACCAGACTTGTGGTTACTAGAAGCCAGGGATGCTGGGCACGGAAATTGGAGGAAGGTGGTCAAAAGGTACAAACTTCCAGTTACGGGATAACGAAGTCCTAGGGATGTGATGTCCTGCATGATGACTAGAGTTAACGTTGCTCTAGAGTAGATAGGAAAGTTGTTAATAAAGTTCTAATAGTTGTCACCTCAAGGAAAAAACCATTTTTCTGTTTTCTTATATATGCGTAGATGATCAATGCAAACTAGACTTATTATTGTGGCTATCATTTCACACGTCAATCAAATCACTCTGCCGTCCACCTTGACCTTCTACAGTGCTGTATGTCTATTCTATACCAATAAAACTGAAAAAAAAAACACCCTAATAAAATCAGGAGTTTTCCCTGTTTTCTCTTTGAATATCTGTATTTTCTAACCTTTTCCCACAGTGAACGCGGAGGGCATTGTCATGCGACCGTGCTGGTTCTGGGTATCTCGCCCTTTCTCCCCTGGCTTGGATTCAGGGCGCCTGCCGCTTCAGGCGCAAGTTCCCAGGCCCCTCGTCAGCCGGCTCCTCGCTGAGTTTGGCCCACAGGAGGCCGTGGCGGGCGTGTGGAGAGCAGGAGGAAGGGGACGGCAGGGTGTTTCTCCCTCTGCCTCGGTACTGAGGTGGCGTCTCTGGCAGCTGCTGCCTCTCTCCCTTGGCTCCAGCTCGCGGCCGGAAGCCTCTCATAGTCCCAGCTTCCTCTGGGCAACCCCGGGCCCTGGGCTTGGGCGGCACCACCTCCTCCCTTTGTCTCTCCAGCTCAGAAGCGGCAGGCAAGTTCCTGCCACGGCCGGGCCCCGGATTGCCTCACAGTCCCGCGTTTGGCTTCTACATTTCTTTCATCTCCTTGCATTACATTTCCTCCGTTTTAAATATTCAAAGTGGTTCCTGCCTTCCTAGCTGGGCTCCGACACAAAGACACAAAAATGTGTTTGAAACACCAGGGAACAGGGCAGAAGAATGTGGAAGAATGTGGGCCGGAGAAGGTCAAGGCAGCATCCGCAAAGAAGCATGTCCCATCCTGGTGTGCACCAGTTGGAAAGGACTTCTGGTCACTTAAGGACTTTTTTAGGCGCGCACACACACACACACACACACACACACACACACACACAGCAGTTTTACTTAGAGTCGTCTGCTCCAGTAGTAAAGGATAATGACATGTAAGATCCAAGGGAAAAACAAAAACAAAGACACACACACACGCAAAAACCAAAAACCAAAAAACTGATCAAACACAAAGGATTCAGAGTTCTAAGTCATGAATTCAAGTTGTGACATGTGGTGGACATTGTGGTCGACTCTGTAGCATCCATTCCATCCCTCCCTGTGGCATAGCAGCCTTGGGGCTTGAGGGAGACTGATCCAATCCCCATCTCCTGGGCAGGAGCCTCGATCGCTGCGGTCACTGGCTCATGCATGGCTATGTGTCCTGTCCTGAGCCAAGCAGCACTTGGCGTTCCCTTGGTCCTTGGTGTGATACTCACGCTTGGTGATTGGATAAAGAAGAGCTTTCTCCTTAGGTTGTGTGGGAGGTCCCGAAACAGCTTCAGCATTTGCTACTAACTGGAAAAAGAGCCTGAGAATAAAGCTGACACACAAGAAAAAGGGTAAATCCAAGACAGTCAAAATAGAACAGCGCAGGATCTCTGTTCAAACTGTGCCTGAAGGCCCCTGGCCCACTGGACGTTTTCTGCTACAGGAGTTTCTACATTTCCTTCACTGTTGAGTGCCTTTTGGTTTGTGTTTTCTGTTACTTGCGGCCAAAAGCATGCCAGTGGATATATAGAAATGTTGCCTCATTGGCTGTGTGTCCTCGGGCCAGTCACTTGATGTTTCTGGTCCTCAGTTTTCTCATTTATAAAATGGAACTATTAAGACAGTTTTCCTTAAGGAGTTTTTGTGAGGATTAAATGAGGCAATAAATAAGAAAGCGCTTTGGAAATCCTAAGCAGTTAACTTGAATCTTTTTATTATCACACATATAATTCACTTTAATTGTTAATGAAGTTTTACATCCCTCCTACATATACAGAACTTATTTTATCCAGCATATAGTTCTATAATACCTGCTTTATCATGAGTATTCACCAGGATTGATCAGCAGTAACCATTATTTCACTCTGTACAGCTCTAAATAATTTTCTTTTGAAGTCCCAGGTGACCTGTGGAAGCTCGAGAGGGCTTACCTCAAAACTCTCAGCCACGTGCAAGCGAGTTGAGTAACCCTATGTGTGACCACGGGGCACTCACTTGCAAACGTGTGGTTTGGTCATTGCCGTCGCGAGTGGGCGCGTGACGTTCCTCCCCACGTGTGAAAGTTTAGGCGCGGCCGGAAAGGACTGGCTGGTCAGTTCTGCCCTTGCGTTGTCTCGGAGTTGCTGCCCGAGGCTGTTTGGGAAGGTGGAAAGTAGTTTGGGCGTGAACCTTTAAGAGGGCTGTAAAACTGAGAATTTCCCAGGAAAGCAGCACACGGGTGTGTAGATTTTTGTAATAACAAAATATGAAGGACAATTAATTTCTCAAGGCTAATTAGATAAGCTCTCTAACAATTAGGGCCATGGAAATAAAGATATCAAGGGAGTGTGCTTTTTGTGCGTTTTTTCTCCAATAATTGGCATATTTTAGGACAGGACTTGGTATGGCCTTGTGAATGTGACAGGTCAGGGCAGGCAGGAAGTGCTGGGGCTGAGAACTGGGGCTGGGGCGAGCCCCGGGGACCGGAGCTGCAGGGCCCGCCTTGATCCTTGTCACCCAGCACGGCTAGTAAAACTCCCAAACGGACCGCCAGCTCCCTCTTCGCTGTCTGCCCTGCCCCTGAGCGGGCTCTGGTCCCCGTCACATTTCAGGGGCGCTAGTCTCTCTGCCCTGAGGCTCACTCCCGCACCGCCCCCAACTCACCTCTAGCCGTCATCCTGCCGTAATGTTAACAGTCATTTTTTAAAGTTATGCTATTCTGCCCCGCCCTCTCCCTCCCCTAAGACTTTCACTGGCTCCCTATGGCTTGTCCCATAAAGCCCAGACTCCTGAGCATGGCAGGACATCGCGGGGTGTGACTCCTCTTACCCACCGACCCAGCTTCTCTCCCACCCACCCTTTCTCACGCTCCCCAGCTTCCTTCTACACCACATCAGAGACCTCGGAGAGAGCTCTTTAAAGTCAGTGGTTATCACATTTTTATGGTCGTACGAATTACTAGTTTCAAAAAACAGTTTCCTGGGCCACGTCCTCACAGGATTAATATCCAGAGGACTGGGTCTGAGAACCTGAAATTTCCTAAAACTTTGGCCAAGTCAGGTCCCGGTGGCCCTCAGAATGCCTTTGGAGAAACGTTGTATGATAACACTTGACACGTGCTAGTCTACTTCTTCCCCTCACATCTGCCTCCACTAGCTGTCCTGGGGGGGGGTGCGGTCCGGGGACGGGGCAAGCTTCCGGTCTTTTCAGCTGTTCCCCCAGGACCTGGCACAATGCTCAGCATGCACGAATCTCTTGATGTGTGTTAAGTGAATAAATGAACCCCAGCAGGGCCAGTATTTTGAAAGTAAGACGGGGATAGGAATCAGGGATCAGGCAGGGCACTCAGCACAGGGGTCCAGAGAGCAGTAGTTCAAGGCCAGGACTGTTGGAGAAGGGAGGGTGAATTGGAGGAGTTGTCAGTAAACAACACTGGTCCCTGGGCACCAGGTGGAAGGAAGGTCGGGCTCTGTGGTGGTGGAAGGGAGGGGTTAACAACGGCGCTTTAAGGCTGGGACTCGGGCACACTGTTAGCCTGAGAGGGGTCTGGAAGAGCTGGGACTATACAATCCGCCTCAGGCTAGAAAAGGGTGGTTTGGTTCTGGGTTCCTGACGATTGCTCTAGAAAGCAGCAGTTGGCAATTTTGTCTGCCAGCTTGGCTGACCTGGAGCAGTGTGTTTGGAACTACTTGAACAAACAAAAGTCAGATTTTCACGCTCCAATCCAGACTCCGCACACGTGTGGAGAGGACAGCAAAATCTTCATACCAGGAGTTCTGAGACTTTACCATCATGTGTCTGTGTTCGAGGNATTTTCTATTATTATTCCTTTGCTTATCCCTCCAGCTCCGCCTCTGTTCTCTTTGTAACTTCTGTTAGGTGGATAGTGGAATTTCTGGTGTAACTTCTAAAATCTCCTAACTCTTATTTTATTATTTCCATTTCTTTTTTCTTTAGTATAGTGTTCTGGAACAATTCTCAGCCCACTCTGCTANAAAGTCAGACGCTTAACCGACTAAGCAACCCAGGAGCCCTAAGATTTATATTTCGATGACTGTATGATTCATTTCTATGATCTCTAAATACTTATCATCATGACAGTCTTTTCTTGCTTGGGGAACATAATATCATCTCTTATTCTTTATAATACTCCATGTACAGTACTTTTCCCAAAATTTTATTCTGCTTATTTTATTTATACTGTTTCTTCAGATATTGGTTTTTAGATTTGTTTAGTTTGGTTTTCCTCTCATAATTTTGGTTTTCCTTAAGTCTTTGGTGATTCTGGATGGTGCGCTCATTTTTGTATTTGATAACCTTTCTTTCTTCTAGATCAGGGCCAGCAAACTATGGCCCATGGGCCGAATCTGGCTTCTGCTTGTTTTGAAAATAAAAGTTTTTTCAACACAGACGTGCTCGCTCATTTACACATCATCTTTTATGCCAGGACAACATCGAATAGCCCACAAAGCCTAGACTATTACCAGGCCCCTTACAAAAAGAGTTTGCCAATAGCTGCTGGATCCAGCCACCACTTTACAGGAAATACAGGTCAGAGAGGAACATGGTGATCAATGTTGATACATCAACCAAAGCAGACTATAACTTACTTTATAGGATGAAAGACTCAGTTTATTCACAAATAAATTACATAAAAATGAAAAAGAAAATTAATGTGAATTAAACAATATTTAATAGAAACATCAGCCAAAAGCAATGTGTGACCCTTATGTGGATCTTAATTTGAATAGGTGAACCAGAAAGCACATTCTGAAACCCTGGGGTGGGGTGGGGAGGCGGGGGGGATTTGAGCACGAACCAGTATTTCTGATTTTTATTGCTATGACACAAACGACCTTACCACTTAGTGGTGTGAAACACCTGCCATGTTACATCCACAGGTTCTGTGGATCCGAAATTTGGACAGGGCACAAAGAAACGTCTTCTCTCCTCCACAATGTCTGGAGCTTTGACTGGGAAGCCTTGAAAGGCTGGGCTCAGCTGGAAAGGCTGGGCTCACCTACAGACGGCCCATCATGTGGCTGAGTTCTGAGGGGGGCCATCTTGAGAGGGAGCTTCTAAAGAGTAAGTGCTGCAAGAGGACCAGGTGGGAGTTAGAAGGCCTTTCTGACCTGGCCTTCTGAGTTGCGCAGCATTTCCACTATCACATTCCATTGCTCCGGTGGGTGGCTAAAGCTGACCCCGAGTCAAGAGGAGGAGATGTAGACTTCCTCTTGTGATGGGAGCTTGGCAAGCTCATCCTGTGGAAGACAGGATCTGTTGCTACAACCAGTGTTTGGAAAATACAATCTGCCACAACTGGCTGTTGGATGATATTAACAAATTATTGCTTTTTTTTCTCCAGGGTGGTAATGGATCCGTGGATTTGTTTTTTAAGAAGTTCTTTTTGGGTTGGGTGCCTGGGTGGCTCAGTTGGTTGAGCATCCAGCTTCGGCTCAGGTCATGATCTCACAGTTGACGAGTTCGAGCCTCACGTTGGGCCCTGCGCTGACAGCTAGCTCAGAGCCTGGAGCCTGCTTCGGATTCTGTGTCTCCTTCTCTCTCTGCCCCTCCCCCACTCGTGCTCTGTCTCCCTCTGTCCCCAAAATAAATAAACATTAAAAAAATATTTTNTGTGGATTTGTTTTTTAAGAAGTTCTTCTTGGGTTGGGTACCTGGGTGGCTCAGTTGGTTGAGCATCCAGCTTCGGCTCAGGTCATGATCTCACAGTTGACGAGTTCGAGCCTCACGTTGGGCCCTGCGCTGACAGCTAGCTCAGAGCCTGGAGCCTGCTTCGGATTCTGTGTCTCCTTCTCTCTCTGCCCCTCCCCCACTCGTGCTCTGTCTCCCTCTGTCCCCAAAATAAATAAACATTAAAAAAATATTTTGAAAAGTTCTTTATGGGTTAAAGTCACACAGTATTTATGAGTGAATGATAATGATACTTGGCATTGGCTTCAAAATAGTCCAGGAAAAACAAAAGGAAGGTATTGGTGGTAGTGACATACAGACAGAAGGTAGGAATGACAGAACGCTCATGGTTGTTGAAGCCTAAAGCCGGGCAGTGAGTACGATTTGTTTGTAATATTCTCTTTAATTTATATATGTTTGAAATTTTCCTATGTGAATAAAGGAAGAAAAATCTGGTTTTGCCTGTTTATGGATGTTCTTTCGTCTACCTTTAGCAGTTGCGGGTGAGTCAGCGCCTAGGTGCTGAGTGGGGACACCAGTCCCTCATCTTCCCCATCTAGGGGCTCCCCGTTCCTTCTGGGTATTGCCAACACCCTGAGGCCTTTTCCTGCCTCCTCCATCCACACGCTTACACTCACTGTTCTGGCCTGAGGCAGCAAGCCTACAGGCCTACTTCTTGGCACACTTTGGTGGGGGGAGGGACCTGCCAACCTGGGGACCTGGATCGGGTTATTTTGGTCTCCCCATGGCTGCCCCGAGGCTCCCTCCCATTCACTATCTGTTTCCTCTGGGTCTGGAGCAAGCCACTCCTACAGGTATACAATTGCCCCCGCAAGTGGTTTCAGCTGTAATTTGCTTTGTCAATGCAGTCTGCTCTGCTTTCCATAATTCAAGGGTTACTTAAAAAGTTCTGATTTAACTGTAGCATTGTTATAGCATTATTAAGGTTTGAACTTACCTCCTCCCAACCGTCCCCAAGCCCCACTTACCTGTCATTTTTTTAGAGATATTGGTTGGAATGGAAAAATATTTATGAGCACTGAGTTGGACATTTTGATTCGAAATTCCAAGTTTTTTAAAAAAAATTTATCTATTTTGAAAGAGAGAGCATGCGTGAATGGGGACAGTGCAGAGCCTGACAGGGGCTCAATCTCAGGAACCGTGAGATCATGACCTGAGCCAAAATCAAGAGTCTGATCACTGAACTGACTGAGCCACCCAGGAGCCCCTCTCCAAGCCCCCAAGCTTTTTCAATTCATTGTAACCAAACAATATATAATTATTATATTATATATATGTATACTTTTGCATCTTGTAGGTTTTAAAATCTTACATTAGAATTAAATATATTCTATTTTTTTAAAAATTACTTGCAGGGGTGCCTGGGTGGCTCAGTTGGTTAAGCATCTGACACTTGATCTCAGCTCAGGTCATGATCTCATGGTTCATGGGATTGAGCCCTACATCGGGCTCTGTGCCCACAGTGTGGAGTCTGCTTGGGATTTCCTTTCTCTCTCTCTCTTTGTCTAATCTGCTATTAAACCCAACTTCTTAATTTTGACCACTGTATTATCAGTGTTGTAATTTTTATTTATTTGATTTTCAAATCTGTAATGTCATTTTTATAGTTTATAGATTTTTGCCAAGAATTTAAAGCTTGTCTTTTATCTTTTGAACATAGTTTTTTTTTTTTAATATAATTTGTATTATATCTATTTGAGTCTGGAATATCTCTGTATCTGTTTCTGTTGTCTATTATTTCTGCTGGTTTTTGTTCTTAGTGTTTCATCTTTTTTTGTGTGACTGTTACTCTTGATTGTGTTCTAAATATCTTATTTTAAAAACTTGCAGAAATAATTGAAGGCCTGAAATAGTGTTATCTTCATCATGAGACAAATTTTGGGTGTTTTGTTTTGTTTTGCATCACATGAGTGTATTAACCAATCTGCGATCACCTTGATGAAGTATGTATTAACAGAAATTTGTTACCCCATGGATGATATATAATACTGGGCAGAAGTCTGTGTGAGGGCTGATTTACTTCCAGTTTACCTTTCACCTAGGGTGTAGTTTTTCAGGGTCCTAACTCCAAGTAGGGGTGGAGGATACACTTTATCAGAGAACTAGGATGACCTTGTTTGATTTTTTTACTCCTCCTCCCTGAGAGGCTGTCAGTAACATACTCATCGTCTCAGCCTTGTTTTCCAGATTGGAGAACGTTTCCCCCACAAACGTAGCATTGGTGCCAGACTCACTTCTCTGGATTCATGTCTTTTTCTGGATCTCAGTACTTGAAGTAGAAGCTCTTTCTGATAAAGTCAAGACAAACTTTACTGTGCCAAAAGAAAATTAAACCTCCCTATGAAATCGCTTTGTGGGAACTCCCTGTGCAAAGGAGTCCAAACCTGGCTGATTAACAGAATCATTTGAGGAGGCTTTAAAATGATCCAGTCTTGGGGGGTGTGTTCCTTGGTAGGTGAAGACTTTGTCAGGACCTGTGACCATAAGTGGTTTTAAGATCATCTCCAGATCCCCAATGTCCACAGATACTTTTTCCCAAGAACCCACTGGTACTTGTGCATCCCCTTCCACATGCCCTTTCCTACTAAGAGCGATGTGGGTGGACACTGAAGCCAGACTAACCAATTGAAGTACATAGCCCTCCTGCCTTGAGTGGTTTCAGTGTGTCAACATAACTGAATCAAGAATAATCAGAATCTTGAGTGGGATTTTTTTTTTTTCAAAGGCCAGCAAGAAAGATTCGTACCTTCCACTGTGGTTACCGAGGCAGGGAGATACGAGTCTAGTTTTGCTGATGGCTGTCTGTCTCATAGATAAAGGAAGGAAGAGAGAAAAACATTTAAGACAACATAATGAAGGCTCTGGATATTGTGCTGGTCACTAGCTGTACTCCTGGACTTTGTAGTTAACTGAGCCAATATATACTCTTTTTTCTGGTTCAGCTGGTTTGAGTGGAGTTTGTATCACTGGCAAACAATGAACACTCTGTCTCTCGATTCTAGAGAGACTGATTTGACTAGACAGGTTGTCAGACAAGAACTCAGGCCCAGCGGAAGATGGCAGATGCTTAGTTGTGAAACCTGGGGTATCATCTGGTCTGGTAGGATCAGAAGATAGTATTGGACGGGGAACACCAAATAGAGTCAGCGCATGGACTAACCATCCTTGCCTTGTACTTATAGAAGATATCAGTAACCAATCACTGCATTCCTTCCTACAAAGTCAAGACAAACATTGCAACCTTATTCTTCTTAACACACAGCTCCAGGAAACCACTATCATTGATTTGAATTTGTGTGTATTTCCCATCCTGGCCTTAATGCCTGAAGACTGAGATGCATTTGTCTAGGAACTAGGGTTGAGCTTGGAGGTTAGCCCAGTTTTATTTGGGATTTCTTCCTCGTGGATACTTTCAGAGTGCTGACTAGTCAATTTATTATTATTGAAAATATTATGAATATGAATAATGGTAAATTATTGTGCTTTCTTTTTAAATATTTTAAATATTTTATATGTAACTGTAAATGATTCCTGAATTCATAGCTTTCCATTGGTATCTTTCCTTCTCTTTGTTGTTCCAGAATAATGATATTTTTGGTTGGTTCTGAGTATTGTCAAGCACTGCTATTTTGGGAGTTGTCTCTCTGTCATTTAAGAGAAAACCCAGGAGATCTTGGAGCTTACACAATGGCATGTCACTGGGCAGTGACAGATTTTCCTCTTTCAGTAGAACATGTCTTCCTTTTGCTAACTGCCTTAATTTCCTGCCTGTATCAATCAAAAATCAATGATAATAGCCTATTATGTGGATTTTCATTTAACCTTTTATGTCTAAGTTTAACATTTCCCCACAATCAGCCAACAGATGATTCAAGTACAATTACTAAGAGAATTTGTAACAAATAAGTTTATGGGCTTTAGCGATCAGTCAGGAGAGCCAAATACCATTTAAACCTTTACCTATTTCAACTCTTCTTAAAATCCATTGCATGTTACAAAAGGAATGTCGATCATGTTATTGTTGTAGACAGAATAACCCTTTTGTCTCAGGATTTTAACTTACCCATAGGTCAAATTTAAGATGTCTTATGAGAAATATGAAAATCATCCAAGACTTTAAAAAATGATAATATATCAGAAAGATCATCATTGAATGTCCAATGACAGGGTTGAAAGTGCGTTCACTTTGGCCAATTACATTAGTTACTATTACTCCTCATTATCAACGTCAGATCTAATAGCTAACATTTATTTAGCATTTATTTGTCCCATATACTGTACCAAATGCTTTACTTGCATTATTAGATTTAATCCTAGTGTAAGAAGTATATATGTTTATTCATCCTATTTTACAAATGAGGTAACTGAGAGGTAGAGAGATTGGGTAACTTACCTAGTATTATAACTATTAACTAATGAACTAATGCACAGCCTGTACTCACATCTGATTTGTATGAGTTCAGAGACTGTTTAGATGAAATATGCCTATGAGAGCTTGCCTATATATATTCATTAGGATCGAATGCAAGTAATAGAAAAACTCAAAATGATAACAGGTTACTTTATCCATTCCCTTGTGTTCAGAGGGTCCAAAAAGAGTCAGTCCAGAGCTGGTTTGGCATTCCACAGTATTAGGGACTCCAGCTTCAATTATCTTGTTGCTCTGCCAATGTGTGGCTTCTATTTCTGAAGTCACCTTCTGGCTCACTATAGCTGCTGGAGCACCTTCCTCACATCTGCATTCTAGGAAGTAGGAATTCATATACCAGTTCTATTTTATGCCTTTAGTTTGAAGTTAGTCACAAGGTCACACCAAGCTTCAAGGATGGCTACGGCAGGTGGTCCTTATTCTAGACAGCATGTGCTCAGCTGACACTCAGGAAGAGGAGAAAATAAGTATGAAAAGTGGTTCATAGCACTGTCTACTGATGTCATATTTTCAGCTGCTTTTCCATAATTTTTGTGAATAGAAGAATCTTATATTTTTGCATGCAGTGATGGTCATATCACTGTTTTAAAAAATCAACTCAGAAGAATATCATTGAAACGTTGCTTATATACAATCATTTCACAAATTAGACCCCTGAATCTAATGTGAATAAAGCAGAAGCTTGGTGTCATTGTTTGTGTGCCACACAGAGGTCAGCCAATACTAACATAATAGTAATACTAACATATTAATACTAACATGAGAAGAGGATTTTGCTATCAAGGAATATTCTTACCAGCATGCTTTTATGCTCCCTTGGTAATGATTTTCTTGCTTAACTATTGACTACAAGCCATGAGAGAACAAGTTTCCTAGCTTCTTATTCTCTCCTTTATACTGTGCCAAAATTGAATCTGGAATGTGTATAAATGTGTATAAATTCATTCATACAATAAAAAATTCCATGTACTGTTGTAAGTGTCTCATTAATAACACTAATAGTCTTATAATTCTATGCTCTTGTTTACTTGTCAAAGGTTTTACGTGCGTACCATTGCTTAGATACTTGTTCCTGGGAATATAAATGTACATAGTCATAGAAATTCTGAAGGAATGGTGGAGCATTTTTCATTTGACAAAGTATTTATTAAACCCTTAATCTATTCTAGGCACTAGTTAGACATCCAGAGAAGAGATTCGATAAAGAACACCTCTTTTCACTGCTTCAGTTCAGGGCCAACTCAGAGATAAAGTAAAGGAGTAGAGCAAATGAAGATGAAAATATCATCTTTATTACTGGTAAAGGCTGTGTTAGGGTGTGGCTTAAGTATGGGGCAATGGCAGGCTTCCTAATACTGGACCCTCAAGTTGGGCAATCTTCACAGCCAATTGCAGGCAGTACTAATAATTAGGTGGTGAACACAGGGCCTGCCCCTATAACACCTGTGAGACAAAGGAATCGGCTGATAGACTTGCTGAGACTTTCTCTACCTCGTAGAGGAAAGTTGAAGTTATGCCAAGGAGTGTGACTCCCCATGAAGGAGATGTCAAGAATGGGTAATAAGGTTCTCTTGTCTATCTCTGCCCCCACAGAGATCAATCTAGAACCCCAGGGGAGGCTCCACATGATCTACAGAGGAACTTTTCCCTATCTCCTCAGCTTTTTTCTTCACCATCTCCAGTTCCTCTGATGAAGGCAGAGGCTTCCTAGAAGCAGAAGTCCCCTCTTTTGTATTCAGGTACATCAGCTCTGGGGCTCTCCCTGCTGGGGAGACCAATCCTCTTCCACCATCCCTCTCCCCCACCACCTTCCAGTGAGAGGTGGCCACGTGACATTTTTGGTTTTGGATGAAATGTCGGTGAAAGTTCCTGGGGAGTGGTGCCTAGGTGGCTCAGTTGGTTAAGCATCTGACTTCAGCTCAGGTCATTGTCTCACAGTCCATGGATTTGAGCCCTGCATCAGGCTCTGTACTAACTGCCAGCTCAGAGCCTGGAGCCTGTTTCAGATTCTGTGTCTCCCTCTCTCTCTACCCGCCCCCCCCCACTCTCTCTCTCTCCCTCTCTCTCAGAAATAAAAAAAAAAAAACACATTAAAAAAAAAAAAGAAAGTTCCTGGGGAGCATGCCATTCTCAATCTAAAAGGCAGAGCTATTCTAAAGGAGAAAATATTTTTGGCCCTTTGTTCTTCTTTTATCTTCCTGCCTGGAATGTGAGGATGGGACCCAGAGGAGCAGTAGCCATCTTGGCGTGAGAAGACAACACATTCAAGGATGAGAAAGGACTACCTGCTAAGAACGGAGTGCAGATGGAAATGCTTGGATACCTGGTGACATTGTGGAGTGCCTTAATGGGATCAGGATCAGTTGTCTCAAAGATCCCTAAATGATGTGTGATTCTTGCTGTGTGCTGTAGTCTGAGTGCTTGTGTCCCCTAGATTCATATACTGAAATCCAAACCCCAAGGTGATGGTATTAGGGATTGGGATCTTTGGAAAGTGAATGCGATTAGCATCCTTATGAAAGAGGCCCTAGAAAACTCTCTTGCCCCTTTTCCCATGTGAGGACACAATGACAGCCATCAAAGACCTAGAAAGGTTATCTTTGCCAGACATCAAATCTTGAGCATTTCAGCCTCCAGAACTGTAAGAAATAAATTTCCATTGTTTGTAAGCCACTTGGTCTATGACATTTTGTTATAGTTGCCCAAAGGGACTAAGGCACTGTGTATCAAAACCTTAAAATACTGAATTTTGCTTATCAGGAGCTGTACTTAATGTTTAAAATATTCTTTTGGAGACAAGTATTTGATTTAACATGTCCTACATCTAAGGCAAATTAATACTTTTGGAGTTAAATATTATTTAACTTCCTTTTTTGAAGCATGTATTAATACATATTAAGAGTTAAATGGGAATGTAGGGGGATATAGGCCGGAAGACTGAAAACAGGTTGAAGAATGGACCTCTGTATCCAGCATCCTCACATTCCTGATATCCAAGCTAGAAGGGAACTCAGGGAGCTTCTAAACTGGGGGTTCTCAGACTCTGTCACCAAGGCTTCCTTGGAGGTGCTTCTAGGGAATGAAGGGAAGCTGAGTAGAGAGGCTCCAGCCCCATCCTGGTTTAGCCAAGGTCACCTCCATTTTGACCCGGGCTCTCCCCTGGGATTCCTTGTCACAAGTAATTCATGTTGTCAATTGAAGTTTAAAATCCGTTGTTTAGTCAAAATTAAGTTTAAAAACCACTTATCTTTCCCAATATATTTTATAAAAAGGAACTTGATCAAGTGACAGACTACAACTAAGTTCTCCAATACCCTTCCTTTCTCTTCCCAGTATATTGTTATTCTGACTCCATGCTTGATTTCCATAGATTATAAAAGAGGGAATTTCTCCCAAGTTTTCATCTCTGCAAGGCCAGATTTCTTTGGAACAGTTCCCTACCTACGAGACTCATGATGGGTATGCCACCAGACTATATAAACTCCAGTCATAGAGAAAAAGGACATAATGCAACTGAGAATTCCAGAGGTAGGACTTTAGGTTCTATTTGATCAGCGTTATCATACTGTAAATTTGTCTCCCCATAAGCTAACTCAGTCTGGTTTCTTACATGGTGCTTGTCTGAGGGGACAAGCATGAAGATCCTGAAATCATAAAATCATAATCTTGACCTTTGCTGTGATCAACCCACCTAGGAACCAATAACTGTAACAAGCTGTCCTTGTCTCTAAGGACAGCTGCCTTGTGTTCTTGATGTCTACTGAATGTTCTCTTTACCATGCCTGTGCTTATTCACAGTTTAAAAATATCTCTTTTACTTATCTTGTATGACCTAGTGATGACGTCCCTTATTTCTTCCATCCTTTCTTTCCTGGTGAAGCGTTACCTGAGGTGTTTTCTTCCTAGTGTCTTATGATTGTGGGGTTCCATGTCATGTTTCCTTGGTGTTGGCTTTGTTTTTGACATTGCACAACCTGAAAATCTGAGTGGAATTGCTCAGGGTTTGAGCCTTTCATCATCAAAGTGATCTGGAGAGTGGTCTGTTCATTTTCTCTAAGTGACGAGGTGGATGGGATATTCTCTGCAGCATTCCTTCCCTGTCTGTGGAGATAACTGGCATATGAGGCTGGGGTCTAAGAAAAGATGGCAGTCACCATAGTGAGCTGAGTTTGTACAGGGACACTAAAGTCGCCAGATCTCTCTGGCTTCAAACACTGCATTTGCAGCCACTCTACTTCCCTACCCAGGAGTGGAGAATTGGGACTGGTGCTGTGGGTTATGTCCCAGACTCTGAACTTTTGTAACATCCCTTTGCTTTCAATTTGGCCTGCCTGGATTAGCAGCAAATCTCTTAAATCAATGTGACCTGCGTCTTTGTTCCTAGGAACAATTAAAGGGAATAAAGTTACCCTAGGGGAAAGGAGCCCCAAAACATAAGTGGGGGATGTTGGGGGAACAGAAAGAAAAAAAGATGAGAGTGATACCTCTCCAAAAGATTTAGGAGCAGAAGGCCTGGGTCTTGGACAGAGTTCTTGCTCCCAAAGGTACATAATAGAATGACAAGGGAGACAGTTGGGGGCTCCTCTGAGGTTTTGAAGATTATCTCAGTCAAAACACTCTTATAATTTCATTTGCAGAGGTAGGTATAATTTTATTTGTACTTTTATCTGCAGAAGGTTAAATTAAACAAGTATACCAAAAGAAGAAAAATGCCATATGAGCAGTGGTTTTTATGGCAGTATATATATAACTGTACATAACACTGTATCTGCTCTAATAGCAAAAATGAAAAGCATTTTAAATGTCCAAGGACAGAGAAATGATAAAATAAGCCAAGAGATCAATACAATGAAATATTGCATATCCATTGTAAGAAACAGGTATGATGACTCTAGAATTGTGTTGGCCAATACTAGCGTCACTAGCTTTATGTGGATGTTAAAATTTGCATTTAAGTGGATTAAAATTAAATAAGGGATTCAGTTCCTCAGTTACCCTTGCCCGACTTCAAGTGCTCAAGAGGCACACGTGCCTGTTGGCTACCATCAAAATGCAGGTTTTGAACATTGTCATTATCATAGGAAGTTCTATTGGAAAGTTCTGTTGAAGTTCTATCATAGAAAGCGCTGTTCTGGAATGCTGGAAGTGTTTACACGTGACTGTCCAAGTGAAACAGAAGTAGCCAGAGAAGCATACACTCTGATTATACCAACAGAGAAATCATACGCATGCATGGGTACAGACTAGCCAAGACAAGGAAGCATTAAAATTATTTCCACCAGGGAAATAAATGCACCAGGTGGGTTTAAACATCATCTTTCAGAGTGGGTCTAGAGTTCAATTTCTAATGCAAGGAATTGATGAAAACTCTCTTTGGAAAGCCAATTGTACCTGCTCCTCCTGGACTAGATAGAGAGAGGTTGACAAGGTGGCATCAGGAGATGGAACAGTAAGGGTCTTAGGTGACTTTGCTACCGAAACAGCTCTGTGATGTTATGGAAGTCACTGCAAATCTCCTGGCTTGCCTCTTCTGTGAGGCAATCTCCAAGGTCTCTTCCAGTTTAGAGGACCCTTTGTGCTCATCTTCCAGGGGAGGGCAGGCCTTCCAGGGGCCCATTACGCTAGAATCAGGGGTGGGGGGGTGTCACAGGAATGGAGAGACAGGAGCAAGTTATCAGGTGTGGGGGTGAAGTTTAGCAGAGTCCGGTGATAATTGCAGATCTCAGGGACAAAGGAGAAGCAGAAGAGATTCCTAAGGACAGAGAAGCTGGTCAGTGGCAGGATGAGGGATTTGTATTCTAGACACTGAAGGGCTATAAGAAAAATTGCGTCTGTTTTTATTAAATGCTAGAGATGACTTGGAACAGAATCTATGTGAAACTGCAAGCACAGCTGAGAAAATCCCAGTTCTGTCTGGTTCCTCAGAAGCTCCACCCTCTCTTCTTCCGGCTGGCTAGTTACAAGCGCCTCACCAAACACCCTCCGGTTGGCTCCTTAGTAACACTCCAGGGTAGGGCAATTCTTCTCTTGGTTCAACTATTTCTATGTCAGATCCTAAAATGAGACTTCTTGAAAATCACTTATTCTTGAACATTTCCTGTCTGAATTGGTTTTACAGTTGTAGCATTTCATCTAAATCATTTCACACTTCTTTTTAGAGTTTGAAGATATGTAGCATTTATTCCCATTTCCCTCCTTATGTATTTTTCTGTTAAGCATCACAAGGAGAAATGCTTCTACTATGTAATCGATGTTGTAATTGATGTTATCATCTACCTTTATGATTTTTTGATGCATAATAACTACTCATTCACATGCCTTTGATATGTCTCATGTACACTATGGTGTGCTTTCCTGCTTATACTTTTATTGTACATTTAAACAAAGCAAACTACCTGTAAAACCCTTAATGGTGCAAAAACTATGCATGAGTTGGTGTGTATCCGTGTGTGTGTGTGTGTGTGTGTATGTGTGTGTGATCTACACATTCATTGAATAATGAGCCACTTACAAATGCTATGCCCTATGGGAGATCAAAGTTGAAAACACATAGTCTTATCTGCCAAGAAACTTGTGATCCGGTGGACATGCGCTTTGGTCATTTCTGGACAGCCCCCATATTAGAAAAAGTATACTTTAAAGCCAATGGTTCAGAATCCAAAAGGTTTTTTTCTTATAAAATTTGAATATGTTTAATAGTTTTCAAATTCAGTCTCCCTAAAATGACTTAATGCATAATATACCCTAGGTATAATTATATTTAGTGTGATTTAATTCAATGTATCAATACACTTATTGCTGACCTTGTAAGAAACTCGAATACAAAGATGAATAAGATATATTTCTTGGGGGTGCCTGGGTGACTCACTCAGTTGAGCCCCCAACTCTTGGTTTCAGCTCAGGTCATGATCACATGGTTTTGAGAGTTGGAGCCCACATCCAGCTCTGTGCTGGCAGCGTGGAGCCTGCTTGGTATTCTCTCTCTCTCTTTCTCTCTCTCTCTCTGCCGCTCCTCCACTCTCACTGTTTCTGTCTCTTTCAAAATACACAAATGAAACTTTTAAAAAAGATACATTTCGTGCTCTCTAGCAACTCATAGTCTGGTAGGGAAGGCACACCAGTAAACACGTAACCACCAGTATGCACAGTGGGTGCCAAATAAGTCAAGGAAGGCTTTGTAGAGTGCACTGGTTCCCATCCTGCTGAGCATGTGGGCGCTTTTGCTAAGGGACAAACCAGTAGCCTGGAATGCATTTTCCACTGACAGAGCTGTGGGGGTAGAAGAGGAAGGATCTGCCTCCCCTCCTCTTCTGATCTGCTGATCAGGCTGTGAAGAAGCACCAGCTTCCATAGTAGGAAGACCGTGGTCTGGAGCCAAGTCTGAGCGACTTGACAAACCAGGACTTCCTGCTAATGCAACTTTTCAGGCTAACTTCCTGTTTTTCCCTTACTCTTCATCAGGAACCAGGAAGGAGAGCCTGTCTTTCTTCCAGAGAGACAACATTGTTGATTTCTTTCCTTTCCTGGTCCACTGTGCAATAAGAGAAGCCAGAGACACCCATAAGTGCTTCCCATTACCTTTTGGATAAAACCCAAACTCCTTTCAGGGCTGGCTCTCATCCGTCTCTGTCTTGCCCTCAGCCACACACAGCCATATTCTCTTTCCTATAGACATGTACATTCCTTGCATTTCCTCAACCATGTCACACTCTCCAGGAGATGTTCTCATGACTTGAGCCGAAATCAAGAGTCCGATGCCTCACTGACTGAACCACCCAGACATCCCTCCAGTCTTTTATTTATACTCTTCCTTTAGCTAAAAACACTTTTCCTTCTACTCTTGGACTGGCTGAATCCAGGTCATTCATCCATCCTCAGCTTAGGGAGTTTTCCACTGACCTGCGATGAGGGAACTCCTAGAAGATGCACTACTTCCCTTATCTCACTCATCAAGCTTTATATGATTATTCCCTCCACTTCTTTCATCTATAAACTCCAGAGGGAGGGCACAGGCCACATCGCTCTGGTTCATCATTGTAGTCCAGGGCCTGGCCCATAATTTGGTGGATGCAGGGTGGGCCTCACAAGGGTGCAACCTGTTTAGTCACATAGGGCCTCATGCTCAGGAAGGTGAGCTTAATGCTGCATTTAACGATTTGTATCTGTTGTTTTGAAAATCCTTAATAACTGGGGACAGGGGACACCACATCTTCATTTTGCACATTTCACAAATTATGAAACTGATCCCATGGGGACGAATAAATGAATATATATTAATCTTCACAATTTGTTGAACCAAGGAAATTGACACTTCTGAAGTCCTAATTACAAGAAAGAAAAAGTATTTTAGGAAGAAATTGCAATGCATAATGCAGACATCTTTATGATCTATTTTCCTATTTTTCACATTTTGCTTGTTCATATGAGGAAAGAGAAGCAATGCCTGAAAGATATGCACTCTCTGTTCTGTGAGATACATTTTCATTTAAAATTACTTTTTATTCAGCCACATTGTTTATGAATTAAAAAAAACAACTGAGCCCAGAATGATTTATTTTGTCTTGTGCCTGATTCATTATAATTGAAAAGGTGGGAATAACTTCTTTAAAATGAAAGAGAAAGGAGCAAGAAACGTTCTGCAGAGAGTGGATTCTACCTAGGTTTCCACTTCTTTAGGGCGCAAAAACATCAGCAGGAATATTTGAGTAGCAAAAGAAATACAAAAGAGAATGAATCCAGAAGGAAAAAGATGCAGCTATGACACTGCATTCATAAACTCAAGGACACCACTCAAGACTGTGTCTGGGCTTTGAGCTTTTATAGTCTATGAAGGACCTCTGGTAAGCTTTGTGAGGGCAGCTGGGGAGGCCTCTGGTTCTTTTATTAAGGAACTTCTGAATCTTCATCACCACCTCTAGTGGCCAGTGGCTGTCATCGATATGTTTGACTGATGGAGGACAAGGCAGTTCTTTGGAGGAAGGGGTGTGGGAATGCGGACTCCAGCAGGGGTGGGGTGAGGAGCTGGAGCAATATATCATTTTGAGAAGCCGATTTCTTCTCACTCTTACAGATCCAGAGGATCAGCTCCAGGTCCCATTATGCCAATCACTTGCTGTGTGACGTTAATGATTTCCTGTCTCCAGATCTTGGCTTCCTCATGTGTAAAGCCAGAGGTGAGTAAAGGGTTCCCATAACCTCCCACTTACTTTTCCAGTACACTGAGTCTCCACTAAGGGACATGCTCTTCCCTGTCCCTGGGAGTTTAGAACTCACCCTGATCCATCTGTTGGGTTGATCTTTACGAAGTCCCTGTATGCTACTTCCTGACCCTGTATTTTTTCTTGTACATGCTGTTGTCTTTGTCTCTTCGTCCCACTGAATACTCACCCTTCACCCTCCACACTTTATTGATTTATCTGCCTAATGCCTACTCACCCTTCAAGAAGTTAAATCCCATCCTGGCCAAAGCTCTCTCGAGCTTCACCCTCCTTTCATATGCTACACAGTCCTGCCCGCAGGCACCCATGTGTGCTCAGAGCCCTCTATTTTCCTCTGTTCCATCTCTCATCCCACTGAATGATTATTGCCTATTTCCTTGTTTGTTTCCTTCAGGAGTCCCAGAGTTCTTCAGGTACCTGGATGCTGCCTCATCAAAATCTAGCACAATGACTGGGGCATAGTAGGTGTTCAATGTTTGTAGAATGAATGACTGAATGAACCAGTGACAGCATGAATGAAGACCTCATTAACAATCTACTGTCTTTTATGTTTATGTTTTTATGTTTGTTTATTTGAAAGAGAGAGAGAGAGTGAGAGCGCGTGTGGGGAAGGGAAGAGAGAGACAGAGAGAGAATCTCAAGCAGTCTCCACCACTGTCAGCACAGAGCCCATCTCGGGGCTCAATGTCATGAACCATGAGATGATGACCTGAGCTGAAATCAAGACTCAGACACATAACCAATTGAACCATGCAGCTGCCCCTTTCCTGCTGTCTTTTAGAAAGCAGTACTGCACTTACTGGGCCTCCTGGACACACAGTACCTTGATGAATGAGGGTCAGGTGGTAGATGAACTGGTAGGAAAAAAAGGTCCCTTTTCTTTTTTTTTTTTTTTTAACATAGGCTTCACGCCCAGTGCAGAGCCCAACATGGGGCCTGAACTCATGACCCTGAGATCAAGACCTGAGCTGAGATCAAGAGTCAGACGCTCAACCGACTGAGCCACCCGGGTGCCCCCCAAAGTGGGTCTCTTTGCCATCCAGCTGGCCCTTCTGCTTAGCTGAGGTCCAGGTGGCCCAGCCCACAGCACAATTGTGCCAAGCGGCCATTGGAGGCATCTGGAAAGCTCCTTCGGTTTTGTTGCCTTACCCACATCTGCCAATTAGCCTCACCCTGTCGCTGTGGGACTGACGGTAGGGAGTAGTTGGCAGAAGGGAAGAGGAGCAGTTCTTCCCTTTTATTGTAGCTTCTGCAAAGCTGACACAGCCCCTGCCCCTGGGATGCCCAGGAGTGTACCATGGAGACCCGGTCCCCAGGCTTGGCTCAGAAAGTGATCCAACTGATGGAAGTCATGTACTCAACAAAAAATACGACAGGTGCTGTGCTGGTGCTGGCACAGGTCTGTAGAGAACCAGATACTACCCTTGGCCTCAAGAAGCTGACAGTCTACTGGGGGGGGGGGTGAGACAGCACCCAGAACATGATAGTGAAATCACAATTAGGTACTTTGTGTTTCCTGCCACCAGGATGTAAACAGCTAGATAAGCCCAAATCTCTGTTTTTATGGGAATGAAATGTGAAGCTGATATTAGGAATTCTTTAATTAATCAAGTCCTCTTTATATAGAGAATCTTTAGCCCTCACAGAAAGCTCATGAAGTAAGTAAAATGGTCTTCTTTTCAGATAAGAAAAGAAGCTAAGCAATTTGTTAGAAGTCACCTAATTTTCCGGAGTGTCTTGGAATCAGGACCATTTAGATCATTCTCCTAACTCTACTCCCGGATCTTTAATCCTTCAAAAGCACTGGTACTCAGGAAGCCGAGTTGAAAGCTCTACAAGTTTGTGACGTGCCTTTGAAATAATCAAGGAGATGATTAGACTCAACGTATTTAAGTCATATTTGTGTCTTTCATTCTTTGAAAGCTAGACATCCATGGATGACATGTAACATATAGGAGCAAGTCTGGGCACGAGAGGGAAGCTACAACCCCAGGGCAAGGAGTGTTGGTTGGCGGGGAGGTGAGACAAGATGTGAGGCTGCTCCGGATATAGGGAGTGATCTGGGGTGCTACCCTGGCTGTGGAAGCCAGGCTGGGAAGGAGGCCAAGTGGCTTACGGCATAAGTGGTCAAAGGACAGTGGGTACCCAGGCCATGTCTAGACCAGCTTTGGCACTAATTGGCATTGGTGAGTATAACCCAACAATTGGGAGTCAGCCGGGATACTAGACTGTGTGGTCCATAGCATTGCAGCTGGTGTGGCTGAGGCCAGGGTTGAAACTGAACACAGACCTGCCTGACCCTCCTCCCCAACAAAGGGTGGGCAATAGCACTCTGAGGGTCTCCGGAACAGCCAGGGTGTGTACCACTGCTTGACTTTATGACCGAATTACGAGGTTCTACCTACCATGGTGTATCTGAGGCCACTAACCTCTTGCCCCAACCAGAGACTGAGGCATGTCTGGACCTGCAAGTGGATAGAGCCAATGGAGACCGAGCCCAGGCTAGGCAAACACCAGGGAAAGGAAGAAGGGCCTGATAGTAAACGTGGTAACTTGCAATTAAGTGGAAGAGTAAATTACTCAGAATACCGCATTCCTCAACCATTCTGAAATGAGTTTACTGTAATTCCAGATAAAAACAAAACTTTCAGAGCGGATACTTAGAGACTTGAGGCAAGGTTGGTTTATTTTTTTCTACAGTTTCAATATAATTCAGCACTTTCACTTTGTGAAGAGAGCCCTGAACTTTATGTGGTCTGCAGAGTGCTGATTCAACAGCAGGGTAAACCAGTGGTGCAATCATGACATGAAACAAGACTGGTGGTTGTCAGGGTTTTTAAATCTCCTTCCTTGGGTTATCCCACGATCTCGGAAAGCTCCGCCTTTATCAGAAATTAGAGCCCTTGTTGAAACAGAGGTCTGGAAATGCATACATTCATTCGAACCCATTTTTAAGAGGATTTTTTTCCTTAGCTTATAAGGAGCGGAGTAGAGCACTGCTTCAGTTTAGGTCTTCCCCTGCCGTCCTCCGGTACAAACGGCAACTGAACGGCTGGTGAAAAAAAGAAATGGGGAAGGAAGAAGGGCGAAAGAGGAAGAGCGATGGGGGCAGAGGGAGGGTCAACAAGGAAAGCTCACTTTGACAGCCTTGGAAATACTTGGTCCATTTCCAAAACTCCAACTTGAGGTACTCCCGGAAAGGAAAAAGGCTTGGGTTCTTCCAAATGCCTGATTGTGTGACTTTTATCTGGCTTGATTTTATGGTTCCTTTGCAGTCAAACTGTGGATTTAATGATTTCTCACGTGAAACGCAAGAGACGAAAGTTTTACCCTCTTCTCCAAAACACAATGCAGCAGCTGCCCCCTTACCCCCACCACACTTCAAAGCACCCAATTGACGTTGTCAACATACTTATCGTAAATCAAATCTGCTGTGCACACCGGTAAATAGTGCTAGTAAGCCAGGTGTAACCAAATCAGATTTTTCAGCCTTGACTTCCAATGGTGAGAACAAGTATGTGCTGACGGATGGGAAAAATGATGAGGCATGGGTGCCATGCACCTACCCTTTCAGAAGATGGAGAACATTGCTGGAGTCCGGGATAAGGATGAACCTGGGATCAGTAATGATCCACTGGTCCTGAGGGACCGGAGAAGCCAGATGAGATCACATTTTGGGATTCCACATGGCCTCAGGGTGCTCCTGGTAGCTTCTCTGCATTTTCTCTGCAAGAGTGGATATGAATTCTGGCATAGATAAAAAGAGAAGGTGTGAGGGGCGCCTGGGTGGCTCAGGCAGCTAAGCGTCCGATTTCAGTTCAGGTCATGATCTCACCATTCATGAGTTTGAGCCTGGCGTCGGGCTCTGTGCTGACAGCTTAGAGCCTGAAGCCTGCTTGAGATTCTGTGTCTCCCCCTCTCTCTGTCCCTCCCTCACTTGCTCTCTCTCCTCCTCTCTCTCTCAAAAATAGATAAGCATTTAAAAACATAAAAAAAAAAATAAAAGAGAGAGAAGATGTGAGAAATGACCTGTACCTGGCTGATGGGACTGGGCCCCAGCTGAAGCCTCAGGTAACAACTCCCGGTCCAACCCTTGATTCTGGATTCTCTATGAATGTATGAGCACAGAGAACCTAGAGAAAGCATGTCATAACCTATAAGAGAATGCTAGCCTTCTGTCCGGTGTAAAATTGTCTGCAAGAACCAACCTGTGTTCTGGAGAGGCATAGGACATACCTTATCTCTATAGGTATAGGATAAGTGGAATTGTAGGTGATTTTGATTTTCGTAACAAGTTCTGATAGCTTCGAATTTCCCCCCAACCACTGAATCAAGAGCATCATATTTTAAATCAAATCATTGATCTGAGCCTTTTCTTTCCAGGGTTGAAACATTTTATCAAAAGCATATTTTGAGGAGACTTCTTTGGTAAGCTTATGAAATGATCCTGGGGGCTTCCATAGTACTTCAAAAATGAGCAAGGAGGCCATTTGTCATTCACTGATGGCCACCATCCTTCTTGCTGCTAATCTTCAGCTGGCTTTGCTGCTGATCTTCAGCTGGCTTTGGGGCACTGGACATCAGGAGTCTTCCTTCATGGTGGCCCTCTTCACTGCGTGCAAGCTTTATCACAGAGATTCTCCTCGGGTTTTGAAGCTGTGGCATGTAGGGTCCGAGCATTCTAGTGTCTCTGTGTCTGGGATGCTGGGTGCAAGGGAGGCAAAAGTTTCAAGAAAACTCCAAACCTCTATCCCCCTTTATAATACTGAGAAATAAGGCCTCCAGGGTTTTGGTCTTTGCCCCATCGCTATGGTTTGAATGTCCGTGTGCCCCTCGAATCCCTATGCTGAAATTGTAATGCCTCATGTGATGGTATTAGGAGGTAGGGCCTTTGGGAGGTCATGAAGTTGAGCCCCCACGAATGGGATTATTGTTCTTATAAAAGGGACCCCACAGAACTCCCTTGCCCCTTCTACCACGTGAAGACACAGGGAGAAGTTCGCAGTCCGCAGCAGACCACCATGCTGGTACCCTGATCTTGGACTTGCAGCTTCTAAAACTCAGAACCACTGAGTTTGATATAAGCCACCCAGGCGAAGACTACAACATCCTTCCAACTGGGCTCCTCGGCTTCGGCTTCTACTTCTTCTGCGCTGGGCCAATGCAGTTTAAGTCCTTCACTTCAGCCCTGTATTGGTTTGCCAGGGCTGTTATCACAAAATGCTACAAACTGGGTTGCTTAAACAACAAAACTTATTGTCTCATGGTTCTGAAGGCCAGAAGTCTTGAGATCAAGGTGGGGTTGGTTTCTTCTGCAGGCTGTGAGGGAGGGATCTGTGCCAGCCACTTTCATGCTGTGTCTCTTCCTTCTGTGCATTATCTCTCTGTTAAAAAATTTCTCTTTTTATAAGGACACCAGCCATATTAGAATAAGGCCCTCCCCAGTGGTCTCACTATAACTTGAGTACTTCTGTAAAGACCTGCTCTCCAAAGAAGGTCATAGTCTTAGGTACTGGGCATTAGACTTTCAACATATGAATTTTTAGGGGAAACAATTCAACTCATAATATGCCTAAACATAAGACGGGGGAGTGGGTGAAACTGAAAGCACAGACTATTTAAAAGCTAAACTTTACTTTTTAAGAACAGTTTTATGTCACAGGAAAATTGGAAAGATAGGACAGAGTTCCCATATGCTGGCTCACCTATTTTCCTGATGGTGCATTTATTATAATTAATGAAACAATATTGATACATTATCATTAGCCAAGGTGTATAGTTCACTCAGATTTCTCTGGTTTTGACATTATGTTCTTTTTCTGCTCCAGAATCTCACCGAGGATGTCACCTTACATTTATTTGTCATGTCTGCTTAGTTGGCTCTAAGCAGTTGTGCCGGCTCTTCTTGGTTGTGACAGTATCTCAGACTTTCCTTGCTTTTGATGACATCAAAAGTGATGACAGTTTTAAGGTGAACAGATTAAGTATTTTGTAGGATGTCCTTCTATTGGAATTTGTCCAATGTATGATTTTTTTTCACGATTAGACTGTGGTTATGCACCTTTAGAGGAAGATCACAGAGGTATACAGTGCCATTCTTGTTACAGTGTATCAAGAGCACATACTATCAACATGATTTGTCACAGTTGATATTGACCTTGATAACCTGGTGGGGGTAGTGGTCATCAGCTTCATCACTGTGAAGTTTTTCTTCCCTCCCTACCCCTCCCCTACCTTTTGGAGAGAGGTCTTTATGTACCACCTACTCTTACAGAGTGGAGAATTATGTGCCCCTTCCTCCAAAGTGGAGGACCTGCATAAATTATTTGGAATTTTTCTGCAGGGGCAATTTCTGTCTTCACCCTATTTATTTATCCAGTCATTGATTTATATCAATATGGATACATGGATATTTATTTTATACCTTGGGTTATAATCCAATACTACTTTATTTCGTTGCTCAAAGTTTTCTGGCTTTGGCCATTGGGGGCTTATTTCACTCCTTGGGTGGAGTTACACTCGCCTACTGACCACTGACACCCTTCCTTGATATTGACCACAGCTGCTGCTTCAAACTGTGTGTCTAAGCTCCTCCCGGTACCCATTTCTGTACTGTCTTACTTTCCAGTGCCTCGCACTCCCCATACCCAGCTTTGGGCTTGCCTTAATTGAGCCTCTGAGGGGCAAGTATACCTCAGTCACTGCCATATCCCCTCACTCATTACCTTTCTCTATAAGGAAACTCTTCAGTCTCCTTATAGCATTTTTCATAGCACATTCCACAATGTGATCTATGAAATGAAAAATAGAACTCCAAAGTCAAGTTATGCAATCTCCATCTCTTTCATGTTCTTGACTCCTATTAACATATTATAGACATGTTGTTAGTAAGGAAACCAGTTCTGCTCTGTGAATATGCCCACGGAGCTGTTTTTGCCATCATTGTGCCTGTCATTCTGCAATGCCCATGGTGGGAGCCTTGCCCTTACTGCTGGGAGGCGGTGCCGTACAGTAGCTAAGCACTTTGATATGGAACCACATTGCATACTAGACCTGTGACCTTATGTGAGTTACTCAATCTCATGTTCATCTGTAAAATCAGGCTGATCATAATATATTGCTTGATAAGGGCAAAATAAGGTAATTGAGGCAAGGTGCTTATAATAATAAGTAGAATATAATATTCACTCAACAAGTGGCATTTGTTATTATTATTTTTCTTTTTTACAAACGTTGATTTATTTTTGAGACAGAGAGAGACAGAGTGTCAGTGGGGGAGGGGCAGAGAGAGAGGGAGACACAGAATCTAAAACAGGCTTCTGGCTCTGAACTATCAGCACAGAACCTGTTGCGGGGCTTGGACCCACAAACTGAGATCATGACCTGAGCCAACGTCAGATGCTTTAACTGACTGAGCCACTCAGGTGCCTCTATTATTATTTTTCTTATGCTCTTCTGGGCCACCTTCAGTTCTGTAGCATACAATGTCATCAAGGTACACTTCCTTGGCAATAACTAACACCCTGGGACTGGCCATCATATGCAAACATTTTAGACAATTTCCCTATAACTTATGATCTTATAAGTGTATGCAATAAAGCCCCTTTGTCACATTTTTGCTCACTTATGCAACCTCAAGAGGTTTCCCTGCACTTTTTTTCAGTCACTCAAATAGTGCCTCAATGAAAAAAAAATTCTATGGTGGTTTGGAAAAAAGTCAGCTTGTATCTCTCCCACAAAACAGATGGGAAATGATTCAGAACAAGACAGTCACTAGAGGTACAAATAGTGCCCTTTCTTTTGGGAAAAAGAATGACTTCTTTTTTTGTGCTTATGCCAAAGTCTGGGATAAAATTAAATTAGTCTTTGTTTATTTCCTCTTTCCCACATTATCTTCAACCATCTGAGGACTCTACCCACTGTAAGTGCAGCACCCACCTGGAGGTTGTAGCTGAAAGGGATAAAAACACTTCTCTTAGAAACAAAGAAAACACAAAGAAAGACAAAACCTCCATGACAATACATTTTAAAACCGACCTCGTTCTGAATTACAAAGTCACACAACAATATATTCTCTTATAGATAAGGCTTAAGTCCCCATTGAACATCAACCCAATGTCAGGACACTTGTCAGTTTTCACTTACACACACACACACACACACACACCATTGTCTTGTGTTTGCTTTCATGTAAATTGGGTACTGTTTAACTTTTCAGCCTATAGTCTGACTGAAAAATATCTTCCATATTGACTTTCATGATTCACATGTTAGCCTTTATCATTCACAGCTGCAACTTCTTCCAGTAAAAACACACTCCAACTATAAATAATTAATATCATTAATATCTGTGACAACCTTCTCTCATTAGATTGCTTAGGTCAGTGGTTCTCAAACTTGCTACAGCTTAGACTCACTAAAAATCTTAATGCTCAGGCTTCACCAGGCTTCATCAGAATCCTGGGGATGGAGAGGGGGGTTCCAGTGTTAGCAGTGTAAAAAGATGACCAAGGAATTCTAATGTACAGCCGAGTTTGAGAACCAGAGCTTTCGGACATATCTGGAGCCACTCTCCTCAGCCTGATCCTGGGAGACTTCTCATTTGAATCTACATATAGAGAAGTCCTGAACTGGGTCAGCTGAAGCAGATCAGGGGAATCTGCTCTTTAACCCTGGTCACCACCAAAAAGAAGAGCTGAGAAATAACTTTTTATTGTCATTTCTTTAAAAAAAAATTTTTTAATGTTTATTTATTTTTGACAGACAGAGAGAGACAGATCATGAGCATGGGAGGGGCAGAGAGAGAGGGAGACACAGAATCCGAAGCAGGCTCCAGGCTCTGAGCTGTCAGCACAGAGCCCGACACGGGGTTCAAACCCACAAACCAGGAGATCATGACTGTAGCTGAAGTCGGATGCTCAGCTGACTGAGCCACCCAGGCGCCCTGATCATTTATTTTCAGATATTTTGGAAATACTGTAACAGTTTCCTCTGAGCTATCAATAAAACTTTAGGGAATAATTGGGGATCCCTATGGGGGGATGATTTCCAGACTTCCAGACTTCCAGAACCCTGGGATTAGCCCACAGAATTATTCATTTAGATGCTGTGTCGGTGACAATACCAGACATCACGAATAGCACTAAAGTACGGAACTATGGATGCCCAGTTTATATGGGAAAGAGACGGGAAGTGACTTAAAACATTACGGGAGGCATTATAGTGAAGAACAAAAGCAAAGCCATGAGTTTAGACAAACTCACATTGAAATACGGCCCTACCAGTGATCTATAATCTTGGTCAGATTACTTAATCTTTTTGAGGCTGTTTCCTCATATGTAAAATGGGCATAATATTTCCTACCCCAAATATTTGTTGCTATGACTGGTGAAAATTTTGTGTTAAGTCCCTCAGTTATTGACACATAGAGACATTCGACAAATGCTATTTGATATTTCCATTTCAAAGACTAAAAATAATCCATTATCCAGTTGTTGAGTGGTCTAAACATTATTTAAATGTTGGTTCTTGCCCCCCACATTTGCATTCCACACTTTTAAAATAACTGAAGTGATCCTCAGGGACAGGAAATAGGTTCTCTTCTCTTTAGACGAGCCTAACAGCACAGGAGAGTAGGCAGACGTGAAATATTTAAGTTTCACCTGTCTTCCCTACACCTGGTTCTAACACGCACAAATTTCAATTTACAAGAGTTTACATAAATAGCATCAAATCTCAACAGCTCATTAAAAAGCTTTTTTAAAAATATTTATTTATTTTGAGAGACAGAATGTGAGCTGGGGAGGGGCAGAGAGAGAAGGAGACACAGAATCTGAAGCAGGCTCCGGGCTCTGAGCTAGCTGTCAGCACAGAGACCAACACGGGCCTTGAACCCACACACTGGGTTCAGATCATGACCTGAGCAGAAGTCAGATGCTTAACCGACTGAGCCACCCAGGCGCCCCATCAACAACACATTTTAATTTCGGCTGCTACGCTATGTTGACTATGAGCAATTGTATAAATAACGTAAGTCCCAAGCTTGTTCACTAGTCCTTCATTCCACAAATCCCTACATAAGTAACACATACAGTATGATCATGAAGAGTCGCCTCACTTCTTTCAAAATCTGCTGGTGACTGGTCACCAGGCATCTCTTATTAAGTTCACACACAGACAGCAAAGCCTGTAGTTGTATCGCTTCCTTGTCTCTCAGTGAGAAACTCAGATGGCATTTTCCAGAAATGCACAACCAAAAGAAGGAATTGGCCAACAAACAAGAAAGCGCAACAAGGAAACAAAAAGAATTCAATGTTGGGATTGAATTCCAAGTGAACATACACAGAAGAAATAGCTGACTATAAGAGGTTCTGGATATGCAGCCAGAGAAACTTAGTGAAGTGAACTTATTGACATAAATGAGGAAACATTTGTGATAATAAAGATACATGAAGATATCCCAGAGGAAGCAGTACCAGCAATATCAGAGGAAGATACCCCAGACTAAAGCAATACTTTACTTTACAGGAAAGGAATTTGCAGGTATCTTTTACAACATTGAAAGTGCAAAGGAGAAAAAGTGAGAAACTGACCCAAACTTAGAGTGTGACCATTTTCCACGGCCTAGGAAAGAATGCTTGCTCCACCACATAAATTATATGATGAGGAGAGGAGCCCTGAGCACACTTATTCCTGATAAGTTTTTGACCAAGAACAAAAACACTTCAATTCGCAGTGTTCTGATATTTTAAATTTCCATTTACTGGGGCACCTGGGTGGCTCAGTCGGTTAAGGTTCCGATTTCAGCTTAGGTCATGATCTCGCGATTCACAAGTTCAAGCCCCATGTCAGGCTCTGTGCTGACACCTCGAAGGCTGGAGCCTGATTTGGATTCTGTGTCTCTCTCTCTTTCTGCCCCTCCCATGCTCCCACTCTGTCTCTCTCTCAAAAATAAATAAACATTGGGGCACCGGGGTGGCTCAGTTGATTAAGCATCTGACTTCAGCTCAGGTCTGATCTCACTGTGAGTTCAAGCCCCGCATCGGGCTCTGTGCTGCCAGCTCAGAGCCTGGAGCCTGCTCCAGATTCTGTGTCTCCCTCTCTCTCTGAACCTCTTCTCACTCACACTCTGTGTGTGTGTGTGTCTCTCTTTCTCTCTCAAAAATGAATAAACATTTAAAAAAATTAAAAATGAAAATAAATAAACGTTAAAAATTTTAAAATTACTGTCTACTAAACGAATATTAGTTTTACTTATACTCCTGTATGAATTGACAGTAAGAATTTTTAACATCTTGACAAAAAAATGTTAAATATTACAAACCAACATAATTTTCCCATTGATTATTAAGATTGCTGAGCACATTTTCAGTTTGCATGGTCAATTATATGGTCCCACGCTACCATGAAAAGCGTGCACTTCCAAGATGTATGAGAGAGAACTTGTAGTCGAGTAAGTGAGATTAAATGCAGTGAACGGGAAACTTGGTGCCTCCTTCTCCTACCTCCCGGGAAAGCAAATACGAACACATGTGACTCTCCAAAAGCCACATGGGAGAGGAACCTTATTTGGAAAAAGCCCTAAATGGAAAACTATTTAGATTCGTTCTGAAGCTTAATCCTTTCCTAAGAATTTTTTTTTATTTTTATTTTTATTTTTTTTAGGTCTGTGCTGTGAATTACTGCATCTGCTTGCATAGAACCGTTAACTTCCAGAGCCGCAGGCAGGATTTGGTGACAGTACACACATAAAGCACTTGCACTGTGCCTGATACGTAGTAGGTGTTCAATAAATTATCATTATTATTATCATGAATCCTGTTGTTTGACTCTAGCGTGACAAGTGTCCCAGTTTGCCCAGGACTGAGGTGTTTCCTGGAATGCGGAATTTCCAGTGCTAAAATTAGGACAGATTCAGGCAATCCAAGATGACTGGTCATTCTATTGGACTTTCTTGGCTCTGGGCCGGACAAAATACTGAAGTTACTGCAAGTAATTCTCTTGGGATTTAGAAAGTAATTAGAAAAGAGAAAAATCTCTCATGCGAAGTTTCTAGATTTGAGCTTTCAGATAAAAATGGTCCAGTGGCCCGTGCTTCAATACTGCACAGGGGGCTTTCTAATCCATCCCAGGCAGATTTTGTTTCGTAAAGCTTTCAAGGAAAGAAAATAATTGACATATTCAGTTGATAAACATCATGCACCTATCACTCTGCCGGAAGCTGAGGGAAGAATTGTTTCAATAAAACTCATTCCCTATTCTATAGAAGCTTCTGTTTTAGAAAGGGAGACCACCAGTTACATGTACCATGAATTACCAAGAAACCACCCTTTAGAGAAAGCTGACACTGTGCAAGGTGCTTTAGACATGTGATCTCATTTAGTCCTCCTGACAACCCCTAAAATGTGGCATTATCCCATTTTACAGATGAGGAAACTGATGTTCAGAAAGTTCGAGCTGTGGAAAGTCACAAAGCTAGTAGGTTTTATAAATGACTTCAGGACCAGGTTTGTAGTGGCTGAGAGCACGGGCTCTGGAGTCAGAAAAATTTGCATTTGATTCCTGATTTCCATGGACTTGCTATGTAACAAATGCCAGTGAGCTGCTATTTCTTCCTGCACAAAAAGGAGACTGATGATAGTATCCACTTTTGAAGGTCGTGAAGATTAAATGAGAATCATACTTAGCACGTGCTTGACACATAGTAAATGTTCAACAAAAATTTATCATCATCACCATCGTATACCCAAACCGTATATTTCTGCTATAGCAGGGAGGCTCTTCCCTTTCTAGTTGCATCCTGAGGGGGAGGAGACTCAACGAAATGCTTCAAGAGTTCAGGGGTGAGGAGACTGTTTCAATCTGTGATGATCAATAAAGACCTCTTGCAACATTGGAACCTTATCTTCATGGATGGATGGGTGCTCGATAGGTTGAGGTTGGGGCAGGGAGCATATTTCAGGCTGAGGGAAGGGTTTTAGCTGAGGCAAAGAATCAGTAAAGCAAAATGAATCTGGGGCACCTTATCTATTGGTGGTTAGAGTATAGGTTTCTTGTAAGGAGATGGGTGGAGATAAGGGAGGAAAGAGTGAAATCCTGGGGTGCCTGGATGGCTCAGTTGGTTAAGCAACTGGTTTCAGCTCAGGTCATGATCTTATGGTTTGTGAGTATGAGCTCTGCATCCAGCTCTGTGCTGACAGCTCAGAGCCTGGAGCCTGCTTGGGATCCGGCATCTGCCTGTTTTTTTTTAATGATTTTTATTTATTTCTGAGAGAGAGACAGACAGCATGAGCAGGGGAGGGTCAGAGAGAGAGAAAGAGAGACAGAATCTGAAACAGGCTCCAGGCTCTGAGCTGGCTGTCAGCACAGAGCCTGCTGCGGGGCTCGAACCCACGAACCGTGAGATCATGACCTGAGCTGAAGTTGGACGCTCAACCGACTGAGC
>NW_027529426.1:4886681-4908005 GCF_008692635.1 Crocuta crocuta
TCCCTCAAAAAAAAAAAAAAAAAAAAAAGTGAAATCCTCACAACTCAGAGGATGTTTTCTAGAAGCAGTTTGTGAACTTTTTTTTCATAAGCTGCTCTCACTTAGGTCTACAGTTGCGCCCTGGGCTTGCTCTTTCTTGGGGCTGCTCCCCTTGACCCTGCCAATTGCTCTCATCTTCATCCCTCTTACACAATGTGCTGGAAGCATGGTAGCCATACTCTAACCTGCCCAGGGCATTCTCAGATACGCTCGCAAGCCCTTGTTGACAAGCTAGGGGTGGAGGTGGGGCCGAGGCTGAAAGAGAGTCACAGTGGATTAGACTGTCTAGAGAAGGACAGGAAAGATACCTCTTGTTTCTCAAGATGAACGAGTTACAGAGTCTTGGCTTTTTCCAGAGAGTTGAGTCAAATTAAAAAACAAAAACAGAACAGCCTGTGGCATGTATTTCTCAGGACGTCTGTTTCTGAAAAGATGGTTCTTAGTGACTGTAGGAAATTTAGAAGGATGAGCTACAACAGAAAGGGGGGAACACATGGGAGAAATCTCTGGAAAGAATAGAAGGGAAGGAGTAAGTGCATGTTATCATCTAGAGAACCATAAGTGGCCTCCCATTAAAGTAGGTAGAAAGAAGTTGCTCTGCTTGGAGGGTGTTATGGACGAAATTGTAGGTTGCATCCCTATGAAATGTGTACGGTGAAGATGTAACTGTATTGGAGAGAGGATCTTGAAAGAGATAATTAAGTTTAAATGAGGTCATTGGGATGGGCCCTAATCCAATGTAACTGTTATTCTTATAAAACAAGGAGAATAGGACAAGTGCACAGAGGAAAGACGTGTGAAGATGAAGGGAGAAGACAATGAATTTAACAACAACCTGTGTAAGCTGTGTGTGGCTGCTCCCAGGGCAGCCCCGAAGCGGGGCTCAGCATTGCATCCTCTCCCTCAACATAAGTGAACCATCTAGAGTCACGGAGGATTGGAAGGTGAGGAGGTGGTAGGGGTGGGTGAGGGGGTTTGATCACACACCAAAGAGTAAGCAACTTAATTTAATCAATGACCTGTTGAGATTCTGTCTCCAGGTGGCCTCCCCACTCTGGATCTTTCTCTCAACCTTTTCCTCAAGCAGACCAGGATCTCCCCTTAGTTTACACAGCATAATTCAGTGTAATTGGTTTTGCCGCTCAATCGCTCAATCGTAGGGCCACCAACACACAGCCCCCAGAGGCTCAGCCTCCCCGCTGACTTACTAAAGCCTTGTCTCAAAAAAAGTTCAACTTTCCTAGGAGCATATTCTGCTGCTAAGGAAACTATCTTCCTTTTCCGTATATTCATATCTTCTAGTGGGCAAATCTGTGCCACCTTTGACTCGTCTATCCCAGACTTTTCTCTGTGAGAAGTGTGGGAAGAGAAAACAAGACACAAGACATGGCTTTCGCTTGTGGCTCGTGTGGGGGGGTTCCTTCCTGGCCAGCCTGAGATGAAGAGGGGCTCAGACAGGAAGGGCAGGGACCATCCTGAGATCTAAACAGCTGAGTAAGGAAACAGGATCCCGAGAAGAGTCCATCTGAAGAAAGAGAGGGGAGGTTGGCCATGAATCGAGGAAGGAAGAGACAGTGTAAAGATGCTGAGGTGGGAACAAGCTGGCACACTCTTAAGTGTGCCAAGTGAGCGAGAAGACCAGGGAGTGAGCAATGGCAGTGAGCACAGGGGGCGGGGAGGGGAGATAGGCAGGGGCACCTCAAGGGGCTTCACTCATCATCTCACCAGCTCCAGTCCCTAAGCCCGCCCTGTGCCTCTGAACCGCACTGTTCAGTCATGTCCCCTGAAAGCATCCTCTTCCACCACCCCTACCTCCTCCTCTTGAATTTAACTTCACTCTTAGGGAGGATCTATTTCCTGGTGAAATCTAAGGGTGTTGTTTGTTTGTTTCTATTTTGCTGTAAACACTCCCTTAGGTCTGATTTTCAAAGTTGTATTCACACGGCCAGGAGTAACCCCAAGACTTTTGAGTCTGTCACAGATGGGTCTCTGGCTTCCCGTGGATGTGTGCTCAGAAACTTGTCAACTGGATCCCACACCACCGTGTGCTCCTTGGAGGCCCTGTAGACATTCTGCTACTGAGAGACTTCTGTGGCTTTGAGGCCTCCTACAATCCCTTTACCAGACCCTTGCAAGCTTTCCACTAATTTGTTGCTTCTCCACCCTTGGGGTTGGTCGGGTCTGCGGTGCAGCTGTTGCCCAGTGAACCCGCAACTCAGCGTCTCCCTTGGGGTCCTCTCCTTGTCTTCTCCCCGACTTGTGCTGGCTTCCCGCAGTGCTTGCTGGATAGTCAGCGCCACAAAGGGACTCCAGGCTCCAGGGGAAGCTGGGGCTAGGAGCTGGGATTCTCTGTAGTGGGTCTCCTTTTTCCTTCCAGGACAGAATCTGATTTCTCAAGGACTGGGAGGTATCCATTGAGGCCGGCTTACACATCATCCTGCCACCTGGATGTTATGAGGGGGTTTCTTGGAGAAAGTGCACCTAACATCACATACTCTAGCGCTTGTGGATGACTTTCAAAAGCAGTCTGGCCAAAGCCAGAGCCATTCCAGAGCTCCCCTCTGCCCAGCGTGGTAGATTTGAGAAAGCATTGCGCTGGAGCCCTCTCCGGCAGTCAGGTTGAGGGTGCCCACCTGGCTGTCTTCTCAGAGATTAGTACAATCTGAGCTGAAGCTGGTTCCTCTGCCTTAAAAGTCCTGGGTGGGACTCAGAACCGTAGCCTAAGTATGGTTGACTTCTCACAGGAAGCCCTGGTTTTGCCCCAAGCCAACCACATATTTTGTCAGTACATTTTCATATTTCTAAAATGAAATATAGAGTAATGTATAAAGCATATAGAGTAATGTAGGTTATACTGAGAACTTAATGGAGAGAAGGATAAAAGAGTTTACATCTTTTTCAAAAAATTTGAAAGTACATTTTTTAATGTTTATTCATTTTCCAGAGAGACAGAACACAAATGGGGGAGGGGCAGAGACAGAGAGGGAGACACAGAATCTGAAACAGGCTCCAGGCTCTGAGCTGTTAGCATGGAGCCTGACACGGGGCTCAAACTCAGGAATGGTGAGATCATGACCTGCGCTGAAATCAGATGCTTAACCCACTGAGCCACCCAGACACCCCTAAAGAGTACATCTTAATATGGCCCCTACCCACCTCTCCCCCAAAAAAAGTTTACCTTGCAGCAAATGACAAAACTCTATTGACCACTTTGGCTTTTCACACTTTCAGCCAATTAGTTCCCTCTTCAGCCATCAGCTGCTTGGTGTCCTCACCCTAACTCCCCAGTCCTCTCTCTGAATGCTTTTTCACATGTGTATTCCTTCTGCAGTTGTTTGATGTAGAAATTCATTCATGCTAAAGAGGCCAAATTGGTGGTTAGTGCTGTTCAAATTTTCTGTAGTCTTGTTAGAATCATTATCAAGGTGTCTCNGTCATTACATTTTCATAGTTCTAAAATGAAATATAGAGTAATGTATAAAGCATATAGAGTAATGTAGGTTATACTGAGAACTTAATGGAGAGAAGGATAAAAGAGTTTACATCTTTTTCAAAAAATTTAAAACTACATTTTTTAATGTTTATTCATTTTCCAGAGAGACAGAACACAAATGGGGGAGGGGCAGAGACAGAGAGGGAGACACAGAATCTGAAACAGGCTCCAGGCTCTGAGCTGTTAGCATGGAGCCTGACACGGGGCTCAAACTCAGGAATGGTGAGATCATGACCTGCGCTGAAATCAGATGCTTAACCCACTGAGCCACCCAGACACCCCTAAAGAGTACATCTTAATATGGCCCCTACCCACCTCTCCCCCAAAAACAGTTTACCTTGCAGCAAATGACAAAACTCTATTGACCACTTTGGCTTTTCACACTTTCAGCCAATTAGTTCCCTCTTCAGCCATCAGCTGCTTGGTGTCCTCACCCTAACTCCCCAGTCCTCTCTCTGAATGCTTTTTCACATGTGTATTCCTTCTGCAGTTGTTTGATGTAGAAATTCATTCATGCTAAAGAGGCCAAATTGGTGGTTAGTGCTGTTCAAATTTTCTGTAGTCTTGTTAGAATCATTATCAAGGTGTCTCCATTCCCTCTACCCACATGGTCTCTGTTTCTTCGAAGTTCCTCTTCCAACTATTTGGTTGGGTGGTTAGTTTTTGGTCTCTGCCTTTCATGTTAGTTTTCCTCAAATGTCTGGTGATCCTTGATTGTCCACTTATAGTTAAGAGTGAGGCACTAAAAAGCTGATGAAAGCTTTGTGTGTCTGTACAGGATTTATTGATTTGTAGACTTTACCAAAAGGTGACTAACTGGGATTCAAATGGGGGTACTCACCAATATCTGTATTTCTAAGTCTTTTCTACTGACAGTTCTATTTCTCTGGGGGTCAAATGGAGAAAGGCAGTTAAGGGTCTGACTGTTTAGCTTGCACTTCATCTCCTCCATGTAGCAAGGAGCTATCTACTGCCTTCCTCTGTCCTCAATAGAAATTTCCCATTTGGTTTCTCTGGAGAATAAACCCAGGGCAAAAGACAGCTTCAAAGTTCTTCTAGAGGAAGGTAGAGTTGCGTATCTGATTACTCTTCTTTAAGGTTTTGAACCAATCCTGGTATTTCCAGCCCTACTCATCACTGCATATTCTGAACTAGGGCTTCCAGTTTCTGAGTCTTTCCAGGATGCTATGTTATGAATGGGTGTGCTTTTATTAGCACCATCCTCTGACCCAGAGAATTAGATTTCAGGTTTCCTCACTTTTTCATGTTGTTCACATTCTTCATCTATTTAAATTGGATGTCTAGATAAAATAATTCATCAATGGGTGATGGAGAGGGGAGAGAAAGGGGGACTTTGGAAGGTTTACAAAGAGAATTGGCATTTTGACCAGGTCTTCAAGAGTCAGTTGGATTTTGATTGTTGTAAGATTGCCTGGAGTATGAGAATGTAGGGAAGAAAATTCTAAGTCAACGAAAGCACACATGCAAATGAGGAGCAAAGTGATTTCGGTTAAGTGGTTGCTTTCTAAAAAAATTTTTGACATTTATTTATTTTTGAGAGACAGAGTGTGAGTGGAGCAGAGGCAGAGAGAGAGGGAGACACAGAATGCACAGCTGTCTCCAGGCTCTGAGCTGTCAGCACAGAGCCCGAAGCAGGGCTCTAACTCACAGACTGTGAGATCATGACTGGAGCTGAAGTCAGATGCTTAACCGACTGAGCCTCCCAGGCACACCGTAGGTTCAGTGGTGTCTTGAGGACAACCACCACTTCACCATCAGCTTTCCATAGGCAAAAATTTGGGCACCTCTGGCCCATTTTTGTCTCATCTCCTATACTTTTGTCTTTTTTCATTTTGATCTTTTAGAACATTTAGTCAACTTAATGGGACTTAGAGGTGGACCAGTTATAAACGTGTTTGTTTAATCCAAGTTTTCTCAACCTTGGCACCATTGACATTTGGAGCTAGATGACTCTGTTGGAGGGAAGGAGCTGCCATGTGCATTGTAGAATGTTGAGCAGCATCCCTGGCTTCTATCGGTTAGATGCCAATAGCTCCTATCTCCAGTTGTGACAACCGAAAATGTCTCCAGACATTGCCATATATGCCTTGCTAGTGGGGTGGTTTGGGGGGAGCGGGAGTTGTCTAATTGGGAACCATGGGTTTAACCCATTGCTTTTTATTAGGTGTCTAGAAAAATAGATTCATCCGTGTGAATGATGGGGAAAGGCTAGAAAAGGGGGCTTTGGAAGGCTTACAAAGGAATTGGCATTTTGGCCAAGTCTTGAAACATGAGTTGAATTCTGAAGGTGGAAGATTGGCTCGAGTGTTAGAATGTAAGAAAGGAAATTCTAGGCCAAAGAAACCACATGAACAAATGGGAGCAAAGTGATTTACGCTGAATGGTTTTCTGTAACCTCAGTGCGGAGTATCTGTATTCTAAACACCTTGACTGCAAAGATGTGGAGGATAGACCTTATCCTGTAGTGATGTGATCACATCTTTGACTTTGAACAATGACTCTAACTTTAGACAGTGAGACCTGAGTGCTCAGAGATGAGTTAGGCGTCCACTGCAAGTGTCAGGGATGAGGGCCTCTGACCGGGGCACTGGGAATTGCAGATAGACTCCTCAAGGGTCTTCATTTCTGTGATAGTTAATTAAAGAAACTGAAGGGGAGCCAGAGGATGAGCAGTGGGGTTAATGGAGCTCTCTGACATATATATTTGCATATTAAAAGAAAAAAACTGTCTTCATTCAAGGAAAGTACCTTACCGGTGGGAATTTCAGGACGTTGATACCCCTACAACCACACCCATGAGACAACTTTATTGGTATGTTGTCAACCCAGAGTCCAATTATAGCAATTGCCTATAACAAATAGCACTGATGCTTGAGGTTAAAAAGGGAACTAATGCTTCCTAATGAAGACCGTTTAAATTTGCATTTGAAGGCAAGGTGGTCCACAGATGAGCTGAAATGCTTTCAGAGGGAACATCACTGCTGTCACCCTTGACACCTCAGCTCCTAATCTTAGTAAGAGAACCGGAACTACCCTTTTATCTCAGGTCTGCTTGGAAGATCAAGCCAACCTGGCTTTTTGACAGCTACTGCTGGTTTTTTTTGTTTTTTTGTTTTTTTTAAGGTAATTGTAGAAACTGTTTCTGAATTATTTTGTGTTACAAGTAGCAAAGTCATTAAAAGCAAAGCAAAGTGTAGATAGAAATTATTCAGAGATTTCGGAATTTGCGTGTTAAAGAGGCAACATTTACAGAGGTAACCTCCCTAGAGGTAAACTTGCAAACAACTTGACCCCCTCCCCACTTTCAATTTCTCCTCACTACCCCATCCTCCGCATTAGTGAAATGATGGGGAAGTTCTGGTAAAAAGTGAATACTTCCTGATTTGAGTAAAATAAGAAAAAAGTACAGAAAGGAGATATGGTTTTGAGAGCAAAGGGGAATTGACTAAATGTGAAATCCTTGGTGACAATATGAACTTGGGAGTCTTCCTGTTGAACTCTGTACCACTGAAGGTTCTTGGAGACAAGGTACGGAGGTCCTCACACTAGGCAGTGGAGTGAGTCGGGCTTGATTTAAGTGTCTCCAGGTGACACCTTCAGCTGAGATTTTATTTTCAGGCTTGGCTTCCCACTGGAAGGTGTGTTGCACAACTGACTGCCACGAGGTTAGAAACTCGTTTTATCAATAAAAAAATGACAGTGACGTTTGAAGATTCTGGAAGCATAAATAATGCTAGAAGTGACTTGCCGCTTGAGAGGATAAAACAGCAGCTAGTGGAGAATATGTGTTCATTTAATTTCATATTATCTCCTCTAAATTATACAGGGTCAGATCCGGATACATTTTAACAAAGATTCTCCACCCAAGCATGTTCTCCTTGCATACAAAATGCCCAAGACAATTGATAAAAAAAAAAAAAAAGGAAGGAAGAAAGAAAAGGTAATTTTCTACAATTGTTTAGTCCTAATCTGAAGAGTTCATCTTTTGCTTTCAGCTCGGTTTTTATTTCGGTGCACTATGCCATAGCAATGGTATAATGCCCTGCTGGTTACGGGTGGGTGGAGATACAACAGCGTACATCTGAAAATTGCCCAATGCAAACTGATTATCAGCATCACAAGGGATTATGCCCCTAGAAATGTCTGTTTGCAATAACAATTTGCCTATCAGGTTGGGTGCTGTTTTCTGAAAGCTGTTAATAAATAAGCAAACCTTATACAGACTTGACTTGGGAAGAAAAGAATAAACGTTGGTCATGTTGGTAACAAATGCTATTTTAATGTTCCTCCCATTGCTCAGAAGGAGGGCAATCATTGGTTAAATAAAAGCCATAGGGTAAAAACCCGCATTTCTACATGGACTCAATCTATGACTGCTAATCATCACTAGGCTTTAGCTGGGTGGAGGACCATGCCTTTCACAGATATACTGAGGAGCAGCGTTGCTAGCTAGGTAGTTTGATTTCTTTTTGTTCTTTTTTGTTCTTTTATAAAAGATGATTCTTTTTTTTTTTTTTTAACTTTTTGTTGTTGTTGTTGTTGTTGTTCTTGTTTTAGTAATCTCTATATCCAATATGGGGCTCAAACTCCCAACCTTGAGATCAAGTCATGTGCTCTTCCAACTAAGCTAGCTAGGTGCCCATCTTTTTGTTCTTTTAAAATTCTGTACATGTTGGGCGCCTGGGTGGCTCAGTCAGTTAAGCATCTGACTTTGGCTCAGGTCAGGGTCTCCTGGTTGGTGAGTTGGAGTCCCACACGGGGTGAGCTCGTGCCTCACATGGGGTGAGTCTGAGCCCTGCCTTGGGTGAGCACGAGCCCTGCTTCTTTCTCTTCCTCCCTCTCTCTGCCCCTCACTCACTTCCGTCCCCCCCAAATAATAAATGAATGAATGAATGAATGAATAAATAAATACATTTATGTTAATTGTTCACTAAATCAGTAAATCTTTTTATTTGTTTTCTTGTTCCTATGATATAATGGCGTGTCTAGATCTTGACCTCTTGCAACCTGGAAAACTTTGTTTGGTAGATTCAAAGCACTTTCTGCCTGTTGTGTAAAGCCTGCAATCTGCCTTTGGTTTGGGGGGCAGCTACTTTGTGGGACTATTTGGCAGGCCTAGATACTCATATAATAGACAATAATGATGTCTAGCACTTACATAGTGCTCACCATGTGCTGGGCACACTTCTAAGTGCCTTATACATATGTTAATACTTTTAATCCTCAAATGACCCCGTGTTGTGATATTCTCATCTTCTAGATGAGGAGACTAAGGCACAGGGATATTAAATACATCGACTGGCAATACACAGTAGAGCCAGACTTCAAAGCCAGACTGATGCCAAAGTCTGCACTCCTAATATCATGCCTCCTCTTAAGATAATGATGTCAGGGCAGACAAGGATGCTGCCAATCAAGGGGATATGCACCAACGAGGATATGCTTGTTGAATATGGACTTCCAGGGATTCCCAGAAATCACCGGGCAAGGGTGAAGCATGGGGAAGAGAACTCAGAGCTCTGTGTTTAAGTAAGGTGGTGATTCAGACTACTATGGGAGCATTAAAGATTGGAGAGGTTAAGGATATCTGAGTCACATGTTTTTATAGTCCAAAATATGAACTATGTTTCTTATTTCTAAGCTGTAATTACAGGAGGTGATCAATGTAAGGAAAAGGATAAAACTTATCATTTATCTTCTTATTCAATAAATATTTATTGAGGGTCTACTGTCCCATCTGCACCAGATAGCCACATGAAGCAGAAGACACCAGAACACTCCTCTGAAGGGAAAAGCGGCCCTGAGCTCACTGCTCAGTGATTGCCAGCAGCTCAAGTATGGCCTGCTTTTCTCTCAGCTCTCTGCTGGGACTTGTGTCCAGACCATTCTTGTGAGTTCTGAGCATGACTGCCCATACAGTGAGTGGTGGTCCCTGGCAGAGCTGGGAGAAGTGGAGGGAACCCACAGAGCCAATGGGACCCTGCCCATTGAGTTCAAAGAAATGGGAGGGACTTGGGAAGTACTTATTAGGAAATCTCGCCTCCCCCACTACAGGTCTCAACACCTTACCTATACTTCTGGATCTGGGGGGCTCATCTTTATTTGGCAATAGTACCCAACCTAATAAAGGGGTGTGTTCTCTTTATTTATTCCACACAGTGCAAATGTTCATATGTTTTACTACAGAAATGTTCATGTGTTTGATTATATGGATCCACTCCATCCTACCAGGTGTGAAAAGGCATGATATGATGCACTAGATGAATAGTCATAGCCGGATGCCTTTTGTTCACCCAGACCCATGCTCCACCGTTCTTCACCTTGCTCTGGCCATGGGAGATGAGCTGTGTGGATCCTTCAGTGGGGATCTCTTGCCCTCCAGCTTCTGGTTGGGATCTGCCAATGGGAGGCAGCAGTTGATGTCACAGACAACAGGAGAGAGAGGTGGGGATATTTATTCCCCTGGCTGCCCTGCTACTGGGCCATGAGGTGGCGGTGGCTCATTTCCTCCATGAAAGGTCATAGCTTTTGTCAGACAGCCTCTCCTCTCCAGCCTCTCCTGGAGCCATAGTTACAGTTTTATCTGGATTCCAGTAAGTACTACCTCCTCTCCCCCCTCAGGCCTATGAATTACCGATGTGATGGAATAGTTAAAATGTAAGATACAATTACAACACAGAAGCCATCATCCAAAACTTCTCTAGGCTGTTGAGATGGTGGAATAAGAGGAATTATGGCTTGGAATGTAGTAATTCATTGTGTTCAGAAAAAAAAGGGAAGAAAGGAAGGGAGATCCAATTAAGTTCAGAGGATGATCATTGATTGAACATCTATTACAAGCCAAGTTCACTCACATGCATCACCTTGCTAATTTCAACCAACAGCCCTGCAAACTCTCCTATTATTTGAATACCATTAGAGATTAGGGACTTGGCTCTGCTCATGCAGCTAGGGGCCATTGCTAGTTACGTGGCAGAGTCTGCCCTTCACTGTGCATCTTAGGAAGGGATAACAATCAGTGCTTCTGCCCTAGGCACCTCCCAGGACACTGTTGGGAAGAGGAAGGGGGCACAGGAAAAAGGAGGCTGGGATATCACAGACAATGATGGATTCCGGGTACTGAATCCTTTCCTATTTTGGCAGAGTGTGAGCCAGCGGGAAGGGGCCCAAGGTACCAGGATTAGGGGAGAGATAGCTCTAGGGAGGGGGTGGGGGCAGGGGAATGAAAAAGTACAGAAATGAACAAACACTGAAAGCTAACTCAAGTATATCCGTGTGAAGTTTTCTTTGGTTCACCCTGCTTACTTTCAACTGTATCAAACAAATAAGAGAGAAGGTCTTTACTTAGGTCCTTTGTTTAATGGAAATCATGATTGTGAGTACCATCAGCCCAACGGATACCTGGGAATGCTGTGCAAATGTAATTTTATAGAAGCTTCAGACGTAGAGGGTCTTAATTGGGACACCATTATCCTTTAGAATCAACTGTCAAAGAGTGGTTTATATTTTCAAGTCGGAACTAACAAACACTCCTTTCATTAAGAATTCATACTGTTTGGGGTGCCTGGGTGGCTCAGCTGGTTAAGCAACTGACTCTCCTTTTTGGTTCAGGTCATGGTCTCACAGGTTCGTGAGTTCCAGCCCAGGGTAGGGCTCTGTGCTCACGGTGCAGAACATGCTTGGGATTCTCTCTCTTCTCCCTCTCTCTCTCTGCCCCCACCCCTACTCATGCCGTTTCATCTCTCTCTAAATAAATAAATAAACTTAAAAATTTTCTTTAAAAATAAAAGAATTCACACCGTTCTTCTGACAATAACCCCTGGAGCTGGCACTGTAGATAAGAGCACAGCTTTACAATCAGGCAGAACTGGGTTCAAATTCGACCTCAGCTATGAAGTAAGTTAGGGAACAGGTTGGCTACATAAAAGAAATTCAAAATAACAGAGGCTTCCACAACAAAGAAGTCTGTTTTTCCTTCCTAAAATAGCTTGAGGTAGGTAGCCTAGGATGGTGCAGATGTTCTTTACTAGGAGGCTGTCAGGAACTAGCTCCTTCGATCTTGTTCCACCATCCGTGGGACCACGCCTTCAAATGTAAGGCACATGATGTCTCATGACTTCATCAACGTTTCAAGCAGGAGCATGGAGGAAGAGGGGACAGGTGGGGAAGCTCCTTCCCTTTAAAGGCAAGTCCAGGAAGTTACTGTACCACTTCCCCTCATGCCCCATTGGCCAGATCTTAGCTCATGTCTGTACCCAACATCAAGGGAGGCTGGGAAATGAAGTCTCTATTCTAAAAGGCAACGTGCCCAGAAAATCCTATCACTAGGGGACCAGCTGTGTAAATTCAGGCTAGTTAATGAACTTCTGTGACTCAGTTTCTACATCTGTAAAATGGGAATTATAAAAGTTTACTTTATAGAGATGAGGTGATGATTAAAGAGGAATGTGTTTAAGCACTCAATAAAGATCACTATAATTGTTACTGGTTTACTGAGGCTGGGAGCACTTCTGGCCTCACCTCCCTAGCTTGCCAGGATCCTGATCCTGCCACTCCTTTTCAGTGTAAGCTCATGTTTGAATCCTTTAAAGATCTTTCTGGTTAGGGTTTAGTGACCAAAAAAATTACCTACCAGAAATGAAAAGCAAGATGTACATTCCACATTATTCCTAGGAGAAAAGGAGTTGGCAGCCACTCTGATTTCTTTCCCCATTCACTAGCTCATAGAACAAGGATCAGGCGTGGGAGACGGAGGAGAGGGGCAGAGTGTGGCTCCATCTTCCGCTGCCTAATCATGCCCAAGGCTTACCTTTCATCTCCCAAACCCAGCGATCCAGTTGCAAGTTCAAGTATGCCAACTCCTCACACAGAGCTTTTGCTTCCATTCATCACAGCCTGGCTGGCCCCTGTCCAGCCCACCACAGAGCCTGCCACAGTTAGCTGGAAGTTAGAAATGAATTATGATTAGACAATAATTTTTACAATTGTCCAGTTTGCCTTTTGCTGGCTTTGTTTCTTGAGGCTGGGTAGTAGCGCAGGTGCTAAATCAGACAGGAGGGAGGATCTACTTCCTTCCAGAAGTATGGCTTAGACCCTTGTTTGAGATTGCATTTGCACTACGATGTGGCTGATCCATTTTAAAAGATCCTGTAAAGTATCTGGAGTTAAGAGAAGCTACCTGAGCCTCTCTGAGGGGTAATTAGGGCTGTGGCTTATAAAATACCAGCTCTTCATACAGGTGTCCCAAAATGTACTCTTGTTTTCAGGCAGCCACAGATTTGCTGAACATCCTCAATGCCAAGTCAGCAATCGACTGATTGCTCGTAGTCTACTTGTGCAAGCTCTCCCATAACCCTGGGGTCTCCCACCTTCCTGGGGTGGCATTGTTGGTCTGCTTTTATAGGTGAGGGGTCTAAGCACTTAGCACAGTTCGACCTCAGAGTTCTGTTGGCAATTCGTATTGCATTTCAGGACATTGTTTCCTTTCCCTGTTCCTCCTCATGGAAAGAATTATCTCCTTAACTTCATCACTACATCTGGCAGCAAAGACTGAGAGCCCAGGGCAGTTAAAAACATGCATATATTTTAAATTGACAAGGGTTCCAAGTTCTTCTTTTTGGCTATAAGTCATCAAAGAATTCCTCAGCTGGAAGGGTTCCATTCTTAACACACAAAGATGCTAATGAAAGATGTTATAAGTTAATAGCTTTTCTTATGTCCTTCTCTCTTTCCTTTTCTCCCCTCCCTCCCCCTCCCCTTCCCTTCCCTTCTTTCCTTATTCCTTTGTTCCTTCTCTCCTCCGTTCCCTTCTTCCTTTTCCCTCCTCCCCTCCCTTCCTCCCTTCTTTCATTTCTTACTTTTTCTTTGGTTTCTTTCTTTCTTTGGGTGTACATAAATCACAGTGATTGCAATAAACAACCCAAAGGTTTTGGGGTATAAGTGAACTAAGGTTTACCGATCATGGCTAATTACTAGTGTGTCCTCACTATAGTAAATTTATTTGTTGCCCTCTGCACAGTTAAGGGAACCAAAATGAATTCAGCTCCACACTCTGGTTATCCACAATGCAGACCGATCCCTTGACATGCATCACTGACAGCAACAACTTTGGTTTTCCAAATTGATTCAATGTCTCTCAATTCCATCTGGATAATAGAAGCTGTAATGTAAAACAAAGGCAAACTCTGCTTTCTGCATAGAAAAAGGGGCTCATGCAGAATTGAAACCGTTCCTTTTCTTTTTTTTTAATTTTTTTTTTAATGTTTTTATTTATTTCTAGGAGAGAGAGAGAGACAGCGTGAGCAGGGGAGGGTCAGAGAGAGGGGGAGTCACAGACTGAAACAGGCTCCAGGCTCTGAGCTGGCAGTCAGCACAGAGCCCGACGTGGGGCTCGAACCCACGAACCGCGAGATCATGACCCAAGCGAAAGGCGGAGGCTTAACCGACTAAGCCACCCAGGCGCCCCGAAACTGTTCCTTTTCAATGTAGTTTATTTTCTGACAACAGTTTTAGGGATCTCCATTTGTGATACAAGGAAAGCTAGCTCTAGCTCAAGGCAGCAAAGACTTCCCCCCCAAATCCTTTAATCTTTTTATGTTGATTCTTTGCCACTTAAATCTAAGGGAATAACTTGGCTTAAATATAATTGTGATGCATTACCATAACCTGTTGCTAGGTGTGGTTTCAAAACAGTTTTTATTTCCTATGTATGCCCTTTGATAATAAAATAACACGACCCTTCTAGTAATTAGTAATGCTTTTCAACAATCACTCATAGAGGGAATTGGCATAACCCTGCAAGTCTAGTTATGTTTCGAATAAGTATTTGTTCATAGATGCAGGGAAGATATTATGGACCTGCAGAAATAGTGTATACTCACCAACATAGAAACCAATAAAACCTCAGTTGGAAGGCTTCTCATTCTGCTGTTGGATTCACAAGCAAACTCCTAGAAAAGAGCAATCTGTAATTTTAATGGTTTGCTTATTAAAGAAAAATGTTTTATATCTTCAAAGAAATAAGAAACACTAAACACAACATAAAGGTTCTGGGTGATGCAAAAAGACTGCAAAACTGCTCTTCTAAACTCACAGAAATTGGCCTTAACTATTTTCTTTTTTATTCTAGAAAAAAAAAAAAAGAAGAAGGCCATTTGCTATGATACGGCAAAATAGCCCACGAGGCATTAGTCAAAAACAGGGAGAATCATCTTAGTTGATTTTAACATTGAAAAGTTCGCAGGAAATGCTCATAATTTAACTTGAAGTGAAGGAAAGCAAAATATCATCAGCCCTTTTTTTGTAAAAACCCGAAAAATGTGTATTAAAAACTTGACAAAATAGACACTAAAATGTTAGCCTTTGTTTTCTATGGATGCTGCAATCATTTTTAAAAATATTTTTTAATCTTTCTTTAGTTTTGAGAGACAGAGCATGAGCAGAGAGAGGGGCAGAGAGAGAGGGAGGGGCAGAGAGAGAGGGAGACACAGAATCTTAAATAGGCTCCAGGCTCTGAGCTGTCAGCATAAAGCCCAACATGGGGCTTGAGCTCACCGGCCACAAGATCATGACCTGAGCCAAAGTTGGACACTCAACCGACTGAGCCACCCAGGAGCCCCAAGAGATAAATATTATTTTAAGAAAACAGATTAAAATAAGGCAAGGCCTTCTCTACCAATAGAAATAAAAGAGAAAAAAATTAAGAGAAAAACTTGTTGCTTTGGGAAAGTGAAACCTGGAATATTTCTTTTCTTTCTTTATTCCAAGAGTTAGCAAACTTTTCCATAAAGGATCAGATAGTAAATATTTTATGCTCTGTGGGCCGTATAGTGTCATAATCTGCCATAACCTGGCCCAGCCATTATAGTACAAAAGTAGATATAGACGATACATAAATGAATGGGCACAGCGGAGCTCTAATAAAACTTCACTTTTTGACATTGACATTTGAATTTCATATATTATAAAACATTATTCTTCTTCTGATTTTTTTCTCTAGCTTGTGGGTCATACAGAATCACCTTCAGGTCATCCTTTGCCAACCATTGCTCTATTTCATTATATTATGTCTTCCAAGAAAAAAAGATGTAAAATAGATGCATTCAATTTTTCCGGTTTTCTTACTTTAATAATTTTAATAATAAATAAGAGTTTAAAAAATAACTTAAAGTAAAAAAAAAAGTTAAGAAATATATGCATATACTTAGGTGGCTCATGTGACAGGAGTTTATTCCCGTGGGTGGGTAGGAACCCAGCTGGATTCTACCAGTCCAAGTGAAATCGAAGGTCTGTGTGGTCAAGGTCAACACTAGGTTAGAATTTAAGTCCGAGCTGGTGTGGCTTCACCGTGCTGATGAAAGGGAAGAGGGTCTTACCCAACAAACCTGGCCACGTCAGAGCCATCAGAAGCCACTCGACTCAAGGTATCTGGCAACGGTTTTGGTGACATTTCCTGAAGCTTCATCAGGACCTCAGTGTGGAGGAAACAATAATTCTCCTGTGGTCACCACAAGGGCTGAACCAGGGACACTTTCCCCACCAGTGTGAGTCAGAAGTAACCCCACAGTGGTACCTCACTGGTTCAAAGAGGATGTTGTTTATAGGAGAGGGGATATACGAAGCCAGAGGCCAGCGCGGTTCAACGTCAGTAATTTTGTGGTCCTTCTAAGTGACTGTTGTTGTAGGCTGCGGTGATTTGGGGGTGGGAGGGAGTAGAGTTAGACCCTAGTTTTTGTTTTTCAAGTGTTAACAGACTGTTTTGTTGAAGGTTTGCTTATTCCTGGAGTCTTTTGTTATTGTTGCTTTTGTTGTATTTTAAAAAATAGAAGACTTTCCCCCTCCCTTTAACTGCTTCATTACCTAATTCAGTGGAAAACACACGAGTCTTGGCGAGATTCCAGTAACTGAAGAGAGAGGGTGTCTTGTGGGAGACTGCCAACGCTATACACCCAGCAGAGAGGATGGGCCAGGGAAGGCAGAGCATGTACTTCAAATCATCAATCAATAATTCTGTCACATAGCACCCATTAAATAACTATTGCACTCTAGATCTCTACCACTCCCCTGGTACATTCTATTTGCTATCTATATTTATGATCAGACAGTCACAATATGCTTCCAGAGCTGATGAGAGGTCAGTGGAAAAGTACAGGGAATTTTTTTTTTGTAAATACTACTTTGCAACACATCGAAGACTCAAAATTTGCTTTATCAGAAGGGGGCTTTCTTCAGGTGACATTATAGAACTAATTAATATCCCTTATTTGTTTAACAAATTGTTGCCTACTGGTCCATGTTAAAAGAACAACATGTCTGTATGTTTCCTAGTTTGCTTGGTAGAGAAAGGTCTGACTGTACAAGGGCACACCTTATAAGGTTTTGAACAGAAGGATGAGTCTGATTCATTTGCTGTGGGAGGAGTCCTGACTTCGGAATTCCTGAGGTCCTAGAAGTGATTTGTAGTTGAGCTTCTCTGCAGCTGTTCTCCTGACAGTCATCAGAACAGTCTGCATGTCCCAGAAGGCCATCAAAATACCCGCTCCTGGCAGGAGACTGGGCTGGAGTGTGACCCCAGTGGCCTGGAGAACTGGAAGCATCAGAAATGTCCTCCCTATTTGACGGATCAGCTCTTTTATTCCATATTAAACCAGCAAGAGCCATAGGTAATCACCACAGGGAAAGCAGCGGATTTAGGTGATCGGGCCCTTCCAGGATGTGAGCACGGGTGGGGTCGGTGGGTGGACACTACAATACGAATGACTCTTAAAGCTTTGTCCTCTTGCTACGGCGCCTGGATAGCACAGTAGGTTAAGCGTCCGACTTCCGCTCAAGTCATGATCTCAGTGTTTGTGTGTTAGAGCCCCACGTTAGGCTCAGAGTCTGGAGCCTGCTTCCGGTTCTGTGTCTCCTCTCTCTCTTCCTCTCCCCCATTCCTGCTGTCTCTCTCTCTCAAAAAATGAATAAACATTAAAAAAATTTTTTAAATATTTCTCAATAGCAGAATTCTACTACTTAACACGCTAAAATGATGGTTCTAAACTTTGGCAGCACATGAGAATCATAGGAGGAGTTTTATAGACATGCTGACATCAGAGCCCAAACCCACAACAACTGAATGGAATTTGGGGGGGTGGATCCCAGATATGGATATTTTTGAAAAAGCTTCCCTGATGACCTTCCTGCCCATCCGGTTTGAGGACCACTGCCCCAAAACATTTTAAATTTAACTTATTTTTATCGAACTGATTGTTACTTATGTTCAGCATTACGACATACAATGTTTTTTTTTTTTAATATTTTTATTTATTTCTAGGAGAGAGAGAGAGACAGCGTGAGCGGGGGAGGGTCAGAGAGAGAGGGAGACACAGACTGAAACAGCCTCCAGGCTCTGAGCTGGCAGTCAGCACAGGGCCCGACGCGGGGCTCGAACCCACGAACCGCGAGATCATGACCCAAGCGAAAGTCGGAGGCTCAACCGACTAAGCCACCCAGGCGCCCCGGACATACAATGTTTTTATTTGCTATTTAAATGTTTTCTTCCTCTGCTGTTTCTGTCAACATTCCTATCTCTCCGAGCTGTTTGTCTCCCCCTCCTTTCCTGTATTCTAATTGAATCTCCTAATGCTGTTTGTATCAGTTATCTGGGGAAACTGCTAACCTAACTTGTTAGAATTACAGTTCACGATCATTCTACCCATTTGGCAAGTGTCTTTTGGTCCTCTGAACTTCCATTTTCAAGGTTTCCAAGCATTAAAATGTTTGTAGTTCTCTACTGGGTATTTACCTAAAGTAAACAAAATACTAATTTAAAAAGATATATGTTCGCCTATGTTTAGAGCAGTGTTATTTACAGTAGCTAAGATATGGAAGCAACCCAAATGTCTATCCATAGGTGAACGGATAAAGAGGATGTGATATTTATATATAATGGAATATTATTTAGCTATAAAAAAAAGAATAAAATCTTGCCATTTGCAACAATATAGGTAGATGTAGAGGGTATAATGCTAAGTGAGATAAGTCCATCAGAGAAAGAAAGAAACCATATGATTTCACTTACAAGTGGAGTTTAAGAAATGAAACAAATGAACAAAGGAAAAAAACCCAGACTCTTAACTAGAGAGAACAAACTGATGGTTACCAGAGGGGAGGCAGGTGGAGGGAAGGGGTGAAGCATGTGAAGGGGATTAAGAGTACACTTATCATGATGAGCACGGAGACACGTATAATATTGTTGAGTCAGTATATTGTACACCTGAGACTAATATAACACTGTATGTTAATTACACTTGGGAAAAAAAATGCCTGTAGTTCTTAAGTCATGGAGATTGTGAACTGGGAGCCTAGAAACATAAATCATGGAAAAGACAGTAGGCCAGTCCATTCAGTACACTGCAGCCTCACAATTCTTAAGTTGTAGAGTTTGAGCAAGAGCTCCAAAGATTCTCCTAGGTTTGGAAACAACCTAGTCTCCTAGAAAGGAAACAACCTACACACTGGAGACCTGTGTTTTCCTACTGTCTCTCATCAGTTGTGCAGCCTAAGGCCACATATCTTGCTTCCCTGGACCTCTGTTTCCTTAACCGTAAAATAAGAGAAGCCTAGATGCTCTAAAATACTGTGGGACAGCTTACACAGAAAGTCATATGGACTAAGAACAGAATTATGTATATACCTTCCACCCCCTCTAAGAACTCTTACCACTTTGCCATCCTTGCCTCTTTATATGTTTTTAAAATAGCTTTGAAGCTTATTTTGAACCACCTCCTTAATCCCATTCTATATCCCCAGAAATAGTCACTATCCCCTTATTGGGTTTATCATTCCCGTGTGAATTTTTTATACTATAAGTATGCCTGTCCACAAACAATGTATCGTCGTTTTGCTTATGTTGACACTGGAAATGAATGGTATGACTACCTTATCCTTCTATGATTTACTTTTTAAAATTTTAATCTCATATTTTCAGGTTAATCCATTTTGATGCATGTGTGTCTGGTTTGTTCTGTATAATGTCCCATTAAATGAATTCAGCATTCAGAACAATCTTTTGGGTGATGAGTATTAAGTTGTCCAGATTAGAGAAATTTTAAGGTGTCCTCCAGTTTGTGCCATCTAGGATTTGGCATAAAAATATGATTTCTTTTGGTAAGAAGTTTTGTAACAACAGCTTCGACTTTTACCATTTCTCTCAGGTGTTCCCTTTTCCAAATGGCAGCTTGGGGGTGTGTCCAAGATTGCTAGAAGCCTGATCTTGGGCAAATCGGGTCATCCCTGTGCTTAGTGAGCATTGAGAGGCTGTATTATGCATGCAGTGGTTAAGAGTAGACACTGGAAGGGGCTCCTGGGTGGCTTAGTCGGTTAAGCGTCCGACTTTCGCTTAGGTCATGATCTCGCGGTTCGTGGGTTCGANCATGCGTGCAGTGGTTAAGAGTAGGCACTGGAAGGGGCGTCTGGGTGGCTTAGTCGGTTAAGCGTCCGACTTTCGCTTAGGTCATGATCTCGCGGTTCGTGGGTTCGAGCCCCGCGTCGGGCTCTGTGCTGACTGCCAGCTCAGAGCCTGGAGCCTGCTTCAGTCTGTGACTCCCTCTCTCTCTGACCCTCCCCTGCTCACGCTGTCTCTCTCTCTTCTAGAAATAAATAAACATTAAAAAAAAAAAAGAGTAGACACTGGAAACAGTCAGACTTTGTTTTCCATCCTGACTTTGCCATCTGTGAGTTGACTGATCTTGGATAAATTGCACAACCTCTCTGAATTTCCTCATCTAGAAAATGGGGAAAGCAGTTTCTATTGAATATGGTTGTCATGAGGATTCAAAAAGATAATGCATATAAAGTACTGGGCAGTATGCCTCTCACCAAACAAGTGCTGAATAAAGTGACAGGATGTGTGTTTCTGTGTATGAAAAAGAGAGAGAGAAAGATGACTCTGACCGGACCAGTGTTCATGGTCACTGTGCTTTCCAAGATATTTCTGACTTACCACGATGCCTCGCACGTAGTTTGTACTTAATAAGTATCTGCTAAAAAAAAAAAAAAGAATAAGTTTCTTATAAAATTAAACATACTCTCACCATGTGATCCAGCAATCACATTCCTTGGTATTTATCCAAAGGAGTTGAAAACTTACGTCTGTACAAAAACCTGCACATGAATGTTTATAAAAGTTTTATTCATGATTGTCCAAACTTGGAAGCAACCAAGATGTCCTTCAGTAGATGAGTGGATAAATAAACTGTGATGTATCCAGAAATGGAATATTATTCAGTGCTAAAAAGAAATGAGCTATCAAGCCATGAACAGACAAGGAGGAAACTTAAATACATATTCCTTAGTGAAAGAAGCCAATCTGAAAAGGCTACAATGCTGCATAATTTCACCTATATGACACTCTGGAAAAGATAAAAGTGTGGAGACAGTAAAAGGATCAGTGGTTGCCAGGGGTGGGAGGGGAGGCGATGAGTGAGTGGAGCACAGAGGATCTTTAGGCACTAAAAGTACCCTGTGTGATACTGTAATGGTGGTTTATACATTTGTCTAAACCCAGAGCGTAATACCACCAGGAGTGAATCCTAACGTAAACTATGAACTTTGGGGGATGGTGATGTGTCAGTGGTAGCCTCGTCAATTGTAACCAATGTCCCAATCTGGTGGGGGATGTTGATAATATGGGAGATTAACCATGTGTGGAGGTGGGGCTGTATGGAAGATCTCTTCCCCTCAATTTTGCTGTGAACTGCTCTAAACAAAGTTCTTAATTTAAATATTTTTTT
>NW_027529426.1:4908641-4978334 GCF_008692635.1 Crocuta crocuta
AAGCGAAAGTCGGACGCTTAACCGGCTAAGCCACCCAGGCGCCCCTTCAGAGTTCTTAATTTTAAACAAAAGAATAAGCAAGTACATAAACATGTAAGTCAGACTATTGAAGGAAGGTATTTTTCCAGTGAGACTGATGGAAGCATAATCTATGCAATACAGTTTTTCAACGGTTCCTATTAGAAGGAGGTGACTCCGAAAACTTGCGAGAATTTTCCCCAAAGATCAAATATTCTGTCCTACACATCAGTCACTTCTTTCAATCCCCCAAAACAATCTTGCCGAAGCTTTAGGCAAAGAAGAGCCCCAGAAGCAGCCTACACGCAAATCCCACCTACAATCTCCTATCTGTCACTGGGCAGCTCCCCCCGCCCGAATTGTTCCACCCTGTCTGATCTGAGTTCACTCTCTAGACAGCCCGACTTCTTAAGCGAACGTCCACGTTTACACGAGAGCAGCAGGCACTTCCTGGCTGGCTCCTTCCAGACAACGAGCCTCTGTTCGCCTTGGGACCGGAGAGGAAGCGGCTTCTGACCGTCGCAGCTGGGGAGCGGCTAGCCCCAGCCCCGGGACAGCAGACCTTACAGACGTATTTCTGAGCACTGCATGGGAAGCAAACCAATGGGTTCTGATATTGCCGGCCTTTTAAAAAGCAGCACTTAGCGTCGGTGTTTACAGGCTAGCGTTTAAGAAAACAAAAAGGCCGATCTACTGGAAAGTTCTTTTTAAGTGGTTTGCAAAGGTGTGTCATTACTAAATGAAGAGCTGTTGACGGGCGCTCCCGCTAAGTAACGCTGGAGTATTGTTATGGTTCTATTTTACTCTGGAGGTTGTGTTTATATCCTGCTTCAAGCCTTTAAAAACACCGTATATACATTTGGGATTATGCTCCTTCACTTGGCTCCTATTAAAAAAGAAAGACAGAGGGGTGCCTGGGTGGCTCAGTCTGGTTAAGGGCCCGTCTTCGGCTCAGGTCGTGATCTCGGCTCACGAGTTCGAGCCCTCGGGGATTCTGTGCTGACAGCTCAGAGCCCCAGAGGCTGCTTCGGAGTCGGTGTCGCCCTCTCTCTAACCCCTCGCCCGCTTACGCTCTCTCTCTGCCACTCAAAAATGAATACACATTTTAAAAAATAACTAAAAATGAGAGAAAGAAAGAAAGAAAGAAAGAAAGAAAGAAAGAAAGGAAGGAAGGAAGGAAGAAAGAAAGAAAGAAAGAAAGAAAGAAAGAAAGAAAGAAAGAAAGAAAGAAAGAAAGAAAGAAAGAAAGAAAGAGAAAGAAAGAAAAAGTGTTCCTGCCTGACTTAGAGGCTAGTAAATGGAGAGTGGCAGGTTCGTGGCCATTGGTTTGCTCAGCTTAGGTGGATTCAGATCCTGCTTTGAATCAGCTTTGGCCTGCCTTGGGGGGCAAATGGGGGCCTTTTGTTAGGGGCCATCCCGAGTGGCCGGACGTTCCGGAGGTGAAGGACTGACAGTGTCACAGGATTGCAAGTTGCTCTGGTCTCACACCCAGGCTCCAACGGCCAAACTGTTTTTCTTCTGTGCCCGGGAAGCTGGATAAAGAGAGAGACCGTGCTCAGGGGGCAAGGGAAGACGCAGCAGAGGGGAGGAGAGGCGAGCAGAGCTGGTGTGCCCATTTAGGCTTGACCGTCCCTCACTCCGCCCGCCTCCCACCCCGCTAACCCCGCGCCTTGTCGCTGACCCAGAGAGGGAATATAAATGACCTGCTTTGAGATAGGAACACTAACCGGCAGCGGCCCGCTGGAGCCGAGGCCGTTTTCCTAGGCAGCTCGCTAATGAGAACTGACTGAGGCTCTGGAGAGAATACAGTCCAGCCTCCATTCCGCCCTCCATGCTAATGAAGAAGGCAGTGAGGTGGATAATTAAGGGCAGTGATGTGAATAATTCCACACTGATAATCCAAAGGTAATGAAATGCATTATGAGTTTTGGGGACAGCAGATTTTCTTTACCAGCCAAGGCTGTTTTATGATAAAATGAGCTTGCCTTATCTAAGCACAGAGCAGCTGACTCTGGGAGGAGCCGGTTGGGAAAGACTGGAGGGTTGAAGGAGGAGCCACTCTGGGACTAAGAATTCATGCAGCCATGAAGCACCACAACTGTTCGGGAAGGTTGCATACCCACCCAGGGAGACACTTGTGATATGATTTTAAGGGAAAAAAAATAAAGAGGCGTGCACTGTGAGTATTTTGACCAACCACAGCAGTGTATAAAAACAAACAGAACACACACCAAACAAACCAAACGTGGAGAAGAAAGAGGAAATACACCAGAATGTTTTTCTGCTCGGTCGTTAATCTGAGAAGTGGCCTGCAGGTGATGTCTTTTATTCTTCTCTCGACTGTTCTTTTCTAAATTTTCTTTATACTAACTTGGATCATTTACATAATGAAAAAAGGGATTACACCAAAAAAAAAAAAAAAAGAATTGGACTTGGCAGAATTCTTCTTCCAGAAAAGAGTGGGAAACTGACCATAATGCTAATCTTTGATTCCTGGGGATGGGGGATGGGCAGGGACTCCCGGAAGGCTCGATTTTACCGTGGAAGTTGTTAGAGGTCCCAGCAGCCCTCTTCTGGATAGAAATATGTTTTCTCTGTCAGTCTGTAAGTGAATCTCCCTGGCTCTGCTTTTCTGAGAGCAAAAGATACTTTGAGAGGCAGCGGCTCTTGGACTACATGTTCTCCTTAGGGTATAACCAATTCCTACCATATGTAGTAGCTTTCTGGAACCTCTTCCGGGCTATGTTTCTTCCCTTTGCCTTCTAGTTTTCAAACTAGTTATGAAAATAACACTATTAAATTAAATGGATTCTTTATTTCACTAAGTCGTGGGGCTGGCCAGTCTGTGGGGTTCATAGTAGATACCTGGAAAGAGATGACTGATTATTTTTCACTGTTACTAATAAGACAAATGTAGGAGACTTGATAGCAAATTCCTTATTTTGTAAAGATTTTTAGGTAATGAAGGTGATCAGTCACCTAGAAATAAAATCCATACTTCCTTCTATGTAAGTGTTTGGGTTTGAAAACATTAAAAAAAATCCTTAGGAACCCTTTGAATACTTGTTCTTACAATGTTGCTTTTGGTAGGAGATCCGCCAGATGTTTATGCTGCTGTTGGCCATGACCTTGTTTAGGGTTGGGTGGGTGTCTAACTGTGCATTAGTGGAGAGTAGGGTCCCTCTGTCTTACTGAGTTGAGCTGATTGAAATCCTTACCTCAATCTTATGATACCACCCAGATTTTTAAGTTTTGTCCTCGTAGCATACATATTTGCACTAATATAGAATCATTTCACATTTCTATGCACTATAACCTAGAAAATGATGATATGGGGGTACCTGGGTGGCTCAGTCGGTTAAGCATCCGGCTTCGGCTCAGGTCATAATCTCACGGTTCATGGGTTCGAGCCCCGCGTCGGGCTCTGTGCTGACAGCTAGCTCAGAGCCTGGAGCCTGCTTCGGATTCTATATCTCCCACTCTCTCTGACCCTACCCTGCTCACACGGTCTCTCTCTCTCTCAGAAATAAATAAAAAAAATTAAAAAAAAAAAAAGAAAATGATGATATGGAGACCAGAGAAATTATTAAGAGAATGAATAACGTGTGAATAGATTAGTACAGTATTCGGTGGATAGGTTCTGTACTGGGCCTATCAAGCAGGTGTATCTAAGTTATAATGCTCACTTGGAAGAAGCCAGAAGATGCCTGTGCTACCCACAGCCCCCGCTGGGCACTTCCTCATGATATACCTTATGAAGTTAAGTTACTTACGAAGTGCTGACACAGAACACAGGGTTTTTTTGCTTTGGTTTGTTTTTGAGGGATGATAGCCCAACAACTCCTTTATCAGGAAGAAGTATCAAACTCTGGATACGTAGAATCCAAAGCTGGAAACCGTCATAAAGAAAAAATGCTGAAATAGAAACTTAAAAGGGCTTTACTATTTCCTCTTTTGAAGCCTGTGACTTGATACAGTGTGCTTGGTGGGAATTCTGTTGTTCGGGTCCTGCCAGATCTCCCCAGGACAGACTGTGTCCCTATGTGTGTCCAACATGTGAGGACAAGGCTGCAGTTTTTCCAAATACTTTTTTAAATACATTTTTTGGGGAATGCATTGATATATTCTCAGTTAAGTGAATTAACTGATATTTGCTTTTAAGCAAAATTTTTTTGGGGGTACAGAAATCGTTTATTCTAGCATCCCAAAATTGACTGTGGAAGTAACAAGTTTCTACATTTAAAAAAGTAAATAGGGGCACCTGGGTAGCTCAGTTGGTTAGGCGTCTGACTCTTGATTTCCACTCAGGTCATGATCTCACAGTTTGTGGGATAGAGCCCTGCATCGCTGGGCTCTGTACTGACAAGCACGGAGCCTGCTTGGGAATCTCTCCCTCTTTCTCTGCCCTCCTCCAGCTCATTCTCTCTCTCTGTCCCTCAAAAATAAATATATAAAATTAATTTAAAAAATAAAAAGTATATATTAATTACATGTATTGCCATTTTCATAAAAGTCAAAATGAAACGTTCTACAGAGAAATAAAAGATATGCCACGCAACAGATCATATTTGCACAAGACCACTGAGTGCCATGGAAAATAGAAGCGTGTGGAAACTTTTGTCCATGGCAGTCTAGCAAAGATTTCAGTTTGGTATTCTGTAAGCCCAACACTGTAAACTACTCTTACCATACAAAAGCTCCAATGATGTACAGAATTTTGTGTAGGAACTCTCGTGCCTCTGGCTGGAACATCTTCTACTTTTTTTTAATGTTTTATTTATTTTTGAGAGAGAGATAGAGACAGTGTGAGCAGGGTAGGGTCAGAGAGAGAAGGAGTCACAGAATCTGAAGACGGGCTCCAGAGCCCGACATGGGGCTCGAACCCACGAACTGTGAGATCATGACCTGAGCTGAAGTCGGATGCTCAACCGACTGAGCCACCCAGGCACCGCACATCTTCTCCTTTTTAACGTGTGAAATTGACACAGACATTTGTGAAAGGTTGTGCACTATTGTATTTACAAAAAATAGCATTACAGTGAACTCACCATGCACATGCGTACTTCATGCACGTTTTCAACAATGAAAGGTATTCTAACCCTGCAGAACTGAATAAGAACACAAGCTTCTGGGACAGCTGTTAAGCACCAGAGGCACGTAAAGTACAGCAGAATGGGTAAATATTGCCAAGTAAAATTCTATCGTTAGAACTGCAAGAGATGACAATGCAGCCATGTCTGCATTCCATGGCTGCATCCCCTTGGCTACTGCTGATTGGACTGGAGGAAGATGCTGGACCCGAGGACAATCATTCTAGGGCTGGTTAACAGCCTCTGAGGTTATACTCCCTGGCTGCCTGTTGGGAATACTGGAGGCTCCCCTTCCCAATCAGCTCTCTGGGTGAGCTGCTAACTCATGATGAACTTGTAGAGTCCATCAGTAGGGAGTTGCGGAGGTAGCTGAGTCACTGAAGGGACCATAGCTTTTTTCTGCCCAGCTTCTTTTCTCCTACTTCTTTTCTTCTAGAAATACCCCAACCTTCTGGCCATAGCTATCCAAGCCATAGCAGAGGCCTTCCTCAGCTTTTTCTAATTAGGTATCCATTCTTCTCTGGGAAAGAGGTTCTATGAACTCTGGTGCCAGCAGCACATGCCCATAGGGGCCAGACAGGTAAATTCAGTGAGAAGTGGCCAGCTGGAAAAAAAATGGGGCTTGAGAGGGCCTGTGACCAAGGAGAAGACATGTCTCCCAAAGGTAATCAAATTAGAAAATTCACACCTATTCTGGCTAGTAAAATAAACAAGGTCTGAATGTGGCCCTCCATGGGGTTTTGCTGCCCAAGATAGTATCATTTCAGAAGTTGGGGTTTCATTCACTGACCCTAGAGTTGGACTTTCTTCAAGAGGAGGGATTGCGGCTATAGGCATTTTATGTGGAGGTATCATTGTAGGATGAATGTTTGTTTCCCCCTCAGATTCAAATGTTGAAATCCTAAACCCCAGGGGGCAGTATTTGGAGGTGGGGGTCCTTTGGGAGGCGATTAAGTTCTAAGGGTGGAGTCTTCATGAATGGGATTAGTGCTGTGATAAAAGAAACCCCAGAGAACTCCCTCACCCCTTCCACCTTGTGAGAACAAAGTGAGAAGGCATCATCTATGAACCAGGAAGCGGGTCCTCACTAGATGCCAAACCTACCAGCATCTTGATCTTGGACTTGCTGGCATCCAGAACTATGGGAAATAAATTTCTGCTGCTTATAAGCCGCTCAGCTTATGGCATTTTGTTACAACAGCCCAAATGGACTAAGACAGAGGGATTACTCTGTGCCTGGCAAGTGACTGTCTAAATGATATCAAAGATGAAAACCCTAGAGGAAAGGATTCATGTATTTGACTGAGTTAAAAAAGTAAACTAAGTTAAAAAGTAAATTACAAGGCAAATGATAAAATTTAAAAAGTACTTACAGTAGATATTTTGATGTGCCAGTTGTAGCTGAGCATTAATGCTAAGTGCCATTTTTCTTTCTTTTTTGCAGTTATATACTTTATGCAGGCAGGTACATCCAAACAATACTCTCTGTGAGGTGATACAGTATCAGTTAATCTGTGGGTATTAAGTTCTATCCACATAGAGCAACTGATCCCCCAAATTAGTCTCGTTTTAAGACTGGGGGTGGGAGTCAAGTGTTTAATTTTTGAAATTTTTATTGTTTCTTATTTATATTTATATTTATTTTATTGTTATTTATTTACATAGAAATAAATAACATTTATTTCTATATGTTATCTCCACCCTGGACCCTCAGGTAATGTATACTGAGGGGAACTTTGAAAATGTAAATGTGTCCTTTTATATTATTTGTTCTTCTTGGAGTATAACAACAAAATGCCACTGCCCGATGGAAAATGATGGCTTCATCGCCAGTGTGTCCCTGGCTCCAGGTTATACAGGATCGGCAGGATTATTATACCTCCTTGCAAAAATGAATGATTCTGCATAAGTATGCAGTTTCAATGAGCTCAGTTCAGAGAAGGCTCCCAAGTAGTCTGCTTTTATTGGTAGTATCTTTAACCCATGAGAATTAACTAAAACATGTGGGTCTTCAACGGGCAACATTATTTCCCAGCTGTGATTTCCTTTGTGACCCGGGAAAGCCCCTAATTTAGAGATTTACCTCATAAAATTAAACATCCTAATTATTAATGCCAACGAAACCCAAAACGGAACAATACAAACTTACTGTTTTACTTTGGAATGTGCTAGATCTTGTAACATCATCTACAACACCACAGAACTTGAACAGCTTTGGAAAATATGCTATGAAAAGGACAACAGAAACTCTGTTTTAAGGAAGATGGCTGCAGAATATATACTCACAGAGAAATTCTTGCAGTTGGGGATTCCCTGTTGGAATATTCTTGAAAAAAGAGTTTTAAAAAGACATAAAGCAAGATAACTGGGGGGCATTCTGGTCATCTTGTTGTATAATAGGTCATCTAAAAAAATAATGGCATAACACAACAGTTCACTATTATCTCTCATGATGTCGTGGATTGACGCTGCAGGGGCAGTAGAGCATTACTGTCCATGTGACCTTTCTGCACGACAGCTTGGGCTTCCTAATAGCATGGCAATCTCAGGGCAGCCTTATTTATTTATTTATTTATTTATTTATTTATTTATTTATTTATAGGTGGTGGCCAGCTTCTACCAGATGAAGTGATCTAAGGAGTCAAGGTGGAAGCTGACAGTCCCGTTGAAGGTCAGGCCCAAACTGGCAAAGCATTATCTCTGCCCGTCTGTGCTGGCCACTGGCTAGTCACAGCCCAACCCAGATTTACGAGGAGGGGAAATTAACCACACCTCAATGAGAAGAGTGTCAAAGAATTTGTTGCCATCTTGAATCCATCACCATCATTAAGGTGATATTGAAAGATGAAAGAAGAACCAAATTAAAGCTCAAAGGAACTAAGTAGTAGAAGGATGGCTTTTCCTTTTCACTCAGCTTCAGGGCATGTAATTGTTTCTTCAGTAACTGGAGAGGGAGATGAGAAATTTGGAGATGTTTCAGAGAGAAGAGGACCTTACACAGATGATTGAAAATAGGGAAGTGAGATCTGTAGAAAGGAATAACAAGAAGTAGGATTGATTTGGCCCAAGCAGAGAAGGCTAAGGAGTGGCTGAATAATCATCTTCAAATATGTGAAGGTTATTATGAAAAAGATGCATGACCATCGACAGTAAAGCAAAAGAGATTGGCCTGGAAACACTAAAGCATTTCCCATTCCCATTAAGAAATGGGCATCTTTGGGACCCTTATCTGCGGTTGTTTGAAAGAGACCCATTTTATAAGCCTATAAAGGACTTAGGATTAGTTTTACTGAAAATAGAAATGTTAGACCAGATCATCTCTTTTTTAGTAACAGAATCATTTAAATAAAACCTTATAGAAGACAGATGAAGAGTGTGGTGTTTTTGTGTTGAAGGGAGAGCATGCCATGACCACACCTATTTTCCTCCCATCCCCTGTCTCCCTAGCTGGCCCGAAAAGTCACTGAATGAGATACAAGAATCCTGCTAAAGATAGTTTGAAAATAATGAAAACTCATAGAGTTCCCAAACTGTTCTGTAAAAGTTGTGGGTGCCTGGAAATATTTTTCAAATAGCAGTTAGGCCTTAAGTGCTTTTGTGAAATCGCTGAATTCTTTTCATGGTCCAAATTTGTGAGATGTTGTTATTTCCGAACTCAGGTTCTGTTCTTTTGTGTATTGTCAAGTGGCATTTTTTATATTCTCTTTGGTAGCACATTTGTTACTAAGTGTACCAAAGTATAAGAAACGCAACGGCTGAAATTTTTCACCTTTTGGGAAATTAAGTTTTACTTCATGAATGGTTTAATTTCACTAACAGTCAATGAAACTCAAGGTTTACTTTATTAACTCTTATCTAAAACCTTTTCAAAGAAGAGAAAATCTTTGTATAACCACCAAGGCTGTCATCTTGATATGATTTCACTGATAATCCGTTTGTTTTGGAATTCTTTCTACACAAAAAGATAAAATATATTTTAACACCATTTTAACACACACACATATTAATATAACTTGTAATACTTGATAAAGTTCACATTACAAATTTAAATACATCCAGATTTTGTAGCTGATACAACTTCTAGTTTCAAGATGGCAAATTGAGCACCTGCTGTATTTATCCCTCTCAAATCAAGGCCATACATGGGTAGGAAATGTATTGGAGAGAAATACACAACTGCATTGAAAATCAGGCACAGTCAGATTGGATTTTTAAAAATCCAGCTGTAGTTTACAAGAAATATCATAGAGCAAGATGGCACAGATAAGTTGAAAATACAGGGATGGAAAAACTTACAAGCAAATGCTGACAAAAAGAGTCTAAAGCAATATTAAAATCAGACAAAATAGAATTCTGGGTGAAAAGGTCAATATCAGACAAAAAAAGAATTTAAGGACTTAAGAAGGCATTTCACATTGACAGAAGTAACAGTTCCCTAAAAACTACATGGCATCCTGACCATGTCGCTTTGACAAGCAGACATGTTTGAGGACCTATGTTGTAGCATTGTCTGTGGTTACAAACATAAATTAAAACCAAATTGAAGAGAACCTAAAAGCCCATCAACTGGTGATTGGCTAATATTAACACTTTGACATACTTTGTAAGAGTTACAAGAACAAGGTCAATCTCTATATTAATATAGCTAACTCTCTAAAATATGCTGTTGACTGAAAATGCAGCTTGCAGGAAGATGTGCATAGTATATAATCATTCATGTGTACACACCACAACAATGCCATGTATTTCTTTTGGATACAGAAAGTTTTATAAGAATAAGTTAAAAAAAAACAGGGAAGAACACATGCCAAAGACATCATTGCGGTTACCTCTGGGGAGGGAGGGAAAGGTGGGTTGGAATGGAAAAGTGCTCAGTCAGAAAGGGCTTTAAACTTTATCTGAAATATTTTCATTTTTTAATAAGGAAAATCATTTTTTATTACTCATGTTGTTAAGTTAAGGGAAAAAATCAGTATTCCATGATTTTGAGAAGTTCTGAAAATCCTATACTGGTTGATGTGTCAAGTTGGATGCCTTTGGATGCAAATTAAAAAAAAAACAAAAAAACCCCTAATCTGAAAAAGAAGGCTTGAACAGTAAGGGAGTTTACGATCCCATACAACAGGATGTAAGCAGAGGAGAGGGTTGATTAACTACAAAGTTCAATCATGTCATTAAGGACCCAGGTTTTTTCATTTTCTTTGCTTCAGTGAATTTTGAAGAAATTTACTTCAAATTCTCTTTGCATTCCTGGAGTTTGTTGACTCCTCAGGCTCAGAGCAAGATGGTGCCAGCAGTTTCAAGCAAACAATATCCAGAACAAAATAATAATAAAAAACAGTAACTCGGTGCTTATTATGTGCCAGGATTTTACATACATTATCTCATGTTTTGTTCTCATTACTGCTTTTGCAGATGAGAAAACTGAGGCATGGAAAGGCTACAAAATTTGTTGACTATTACATAATTAGAAAGAGCTGGATTCAAATTCAGTTAGCATGGCCTAAGAATATGTGCACTTAATCTTGGGGCTCTGCCCTGTATCTGCTCTTCCTTGTGACTTTTTTCTCCCTTTCTTTTCTTCTCTTATAGTTCTCGCTAAGGAGTAAAGAAGCTTTTTCCAGAAGTTTTCCAGCAGACAATGCTGCACATCTCATTGGCACATGCCCTTTCCTGAACTGATCAGATTATCCTTAGCTCAGACCACCCCTGGAGTCAAGAGTGGAGTCAGCTTCTCCCAGCACAGTACTGTGTGGGAAAGTATAGACATATTAACGGAATCTGGGTTCTCTTTAGAAGGAAAACAGGATAGAAAGGAATTAATGCTGAAAAGATAACCAACAGTCTTGAGTAAAGGTAACTGCTATTAGTCCTTTGTAGCTCAATGACTCATTCATCTGAACGCCTGTTATACTGGGTCCACAGGTGAAATTATGCAGGAAGGGTATATGGTTCATACCTTGAGGAGAAGAATCTGGCTGGAGAAACAGATCTGAGTATCATCAACAAACAGATTATAATTATTTTAAGTCATGAGGGTAGAGAGAATCCCCACAGGAGAAAGTATAGAGGTTTGAGGGAAGGTGGTTTACAATAAGATTTAGTGTTTCCATCTTCCATGCAATTAGATAAAAAGTTCCCTCATGACTAAAAAAAAAAAAAAAGAAACCTATAACTGTAGCTGGTATACTTAACTGTTATTAATAAAATAGCCACACATTCACTCACTCATTCATTTTGTTTATATAGATTGTTTATTCTAAACATCATGAAGACTCTTGTCCTCATCATGAAGACTCCTCGTATCCTTATGGCTTTCCAAGGATAACCTAAAATTTTCCCTGACTAAATATAAGAGGTGAAGTAACTTGTATCCGTGATGGTAACAGAAATGTGCAGACACATGTAGCCTACTAACTTTGCTTTGAACATATCTCATACTCAGCAATCTGAAGAGATGACTCCTTAGAATGTTAGCTGGGCTGATCTGACAAGCCCCATACCTCAGTGGCTTAATCCGTAGAGGTTTATTTCTTGTTTACATGGCAGTCCAACTTGGGTTGGCAGGAATTGTTTCCTTTCATATGGCAGCTCTACCATGACCTTGAGTCCCAAAGATCCCATTGGATCCTCAGCATTTGTCTATCGAAGAGAGAAAGAGCGAGGAGGATTGCATGGGAGGGGCCAAGCCGGGGTGGGGGGCTGGTGGTGATCACTTCTCAGATCCCACTGACTAGAACTCAGTCACATGGTCAAGCTAACTGCAAGAAAGTCTGGGAAATGTAGTCTAGCTGTGTGTCCAGGAAGAAGACGGATTTAGTGGGCATCTGGCTAGTCTCTGACATACAATGGATGGAGTGAAACATTTCTATCATGTTAAAATTCAATGTTTTTTACTTTGTATGCTTACTGTTTCTCTCCAATATTTTGTTTCCATTTATAAGAGACCTTTCTTATGCTATATTTTTCCTCACTGATTACAGCTTGGACATTATTAGTATTTCATGTTTCTAATTATTCAGAATACTCCCAAGTTTGCTCTGGTTATTTCCAGTTATTCCATTTTTTTCCTTCAAAAGTTCTCTGCCTTCCATTTAGCAGATTTGCACTGTAGTCAGACTGCATTTGCTCTCTCATCTGACACTGCAGGAGAATTTTTTTCTCCTAGAATTTTTACATATAGATCAGTTTATACATCTTAAACTTTGTAATAAGTGGACAAAACTTCAGAAATACACTAACTTATTAAAATAAATATAATCTCAGAAATGCACTCACCTCTTAGAAACTCATGTACTGTATTAAATTCAAAGCAAGTAGCTTGCATTTAACATTATGAGTTTTAGAAATTATAAGCTCAATTCTAAAAAGATTAAGTAAATACTCAGAAACACAATAATTCTTGAGAAACAATCATGTACCCATCAACTGTCATTGTTAACGTTTAAAAATTAACCAGCATGGTTTTCATTTGATCCCGGCATGATTAGGTAAAAACCACACCCAGCAGAACCTTGGGGAAACATCCTTGACCTTTTAAATATATTGATTTTTTTTTTCCTTGTTGTCATTACCATCAAGATCAACAAAGTGCTAGAGACACATTAAGCTGCAGCTGTTGCAATTAATTGTACCCTTATAGCCTCAAGAGACAAGCCCCAGCAGTGGTGGCCAGCTTAGTCCAAGGGAGTGACTGGTTCTAACAAGGACTCCTTGGCAGAATGTTCTTTAGGCCCCTCCCTGAAGACAATCAGTAGCTTGATTAGAAGGGCAGGGGCCAAGCCTGCCCTGGGGCAGGGCTGGGGCTAGGCTGGGCTGGGGCTGGGCCTGGGTGGTGGCAGTCTCTTAAGTGCAAGGCTTTCATTGGCTTGGCTGTACCCCACTCAATTACTCTGGCTGGGTGACTCGACTTTAAGCAAGAGAAGCAGTCTGGGAACCACAGCCAGGGCACCCGACAATTAGCTGCCATTTTATAAGAGTGGGTCTTAGGGTCATCAATGAGCATGGTACGGGACAGGGCTTACTGGCTGGCTATCAGAGTGACAGCTGCAGCCCTTCTGGTGAAGACCAACTGCTGTAATATTTGATTTCACTGAAATTGTGAGACTTGTCTGTCCAATGTTTGATTAACATTTTACTTCTCACATCATGCCACACAAATGTTGTGTAATGTCTTAGTTATTAGATAACTAAGCCTGGGTGGGCTCAGGCCATGATCTCATGGCTTGTGAGTTCGAGCCCTGAATCAAGCTCTGTGCTGAGAGCTCAGAGCCTGGAGCCTGCTTGAGATCCTTTGTCTCCTTCTCTCTCTCTGCCCCTCTCCTACTCATGCTGTGTGTCTCTCAAAAATAAACAAATACTAAAAAAAAATTTTCTCTGTAAACAATTTAAATAATAGTTTAAATGACCTGTTTATGACTTGCTCTGAAGCCAGAACTAGACTCTTAATTGCTGTATGAAAAGAATTCTAGACAAAATGAAATTAAATTCGGCTATTTGATTATCTGCTGGATCTAAGTACATCTTCCTTATATTGTTCTTGCCTCAGTGAGATAATTAATTAGTAATTCCATGAGATGTTTGTAGAAAAACAAGGTCTGGGGTGATCTCATGCCAAACAAATGCCCAAAATGAAAAAAAAAAAAAGAGTTCATCATTTTATAATGTCTCTTGGTAAATGTAAACCTTGGCTTAAGNTTGGGGTGATCTCATGCCAAACAAATGCCCAAAATGAAAAAAAAAAGAGTTCATCATTTTATAATGTCTCTTGGTAAATGTAAACCTTGGTTTAAGGTAGCCAAGGACCTGGGGCAACGTAGGCTATCAGGGGAATCAGATGGAGATGTCATCAAACAGTTTAACAACTCCTGCCAAGCCCTGGGGGGCAGGAGAGTGGGCTGAGGAGCCCCTTAGGTGCAGGAAGGTTGGTCTTCAACAGGGTTTCTTTGTGATGTTGTTTTCTGGGCGGAGTCTGCCTGTTCTGACACTTGAGTATATGGCTCGGTCATCCAGCTCTGCTTAAACAGGTCACTGCTAAAAATGAGCAAAAATAGAAATCCCTCCAGGTTGAAAAGGGAGAGGGAAATAGGAAAATTTGGGTTGGTCTCACAGAACTTCTGCCACTCCCAGTGTTCTCCATACCAACTTAGACAGTGTCTCTAAGCAAAACAGTGCGACTGTGGATACAGGTCAAGAATGGCCACAGGGTCACACATCTGGCTCGAAAGGTACGCAGTATAAATGATCCCACTCAGTCCAACAAGATGCAGAGAAAGAGACACTCCAAAAGGTTAAATGACCTAGTGGGATACGGAGTATCACAGGGAAATTCTGACTTTTTTCTTTTAGGGGGCAGTGGGGTGGGGTTGGGGGGTGGTGTCATGAATCAGGACTTGGCCCTGCAGGCTCTGAGTCACTTATCTTCTATAGATAGTGCCCTGGGTGCCCGGGGACAGGGAAGCCACATCACCAAAATTTCCAGCTGCCGGCATCAGGGTGTTAACTGGTTGTTTTTCCTTTAACACCAATTAAATGTTCACTTGGATGTTTTAATCTGGGAACCTTTGAAACCTCTACCGTTTTAGCGTCATCGAGGTAGTATTTAGCAGTTTAGGCGCTGTGACAAACTGGCTATATTTATGTCTAAAAAGCTTTACAGTGTCTTTTAAAATGTTCTCACCGAATCACTCAAGATTGTGTCAGCGCTAAGTATGTCATGCACACGAATGTCCTTAGAGTCTCATCATGAATAATATGATTAACAAGCATAATGTGTGGCCACCTGGCACACCGGGAGCTTCATCAGCCTGAGTCCTCAGGTAACTTCCTGGTAAACATCCTCCAAGATGGCCTCTGTCTTGCTTAAGAATTTTCCCTGACAAAGAGGATAAGACTGAGGGCACATCAGACCTTGGGTCCTACTATGAAGGAGAATGGAAGGACTTTGAATTTTTTGTTGCATACTTTTTGCTTGTTTGTTGTAAAGGACTGAGGTGAATTTATCCCTTGAGAGAAGACCTCGAGAGGTGACTACATCAGTCTCCTCTGCGAACTTAATCTTCTCTCTCCCTCCAGCCACAGAGGAGGCAGTGGTTGAGGGGAGGCTGAGATCACAATCACTGCCACCATTTTCTCTGAGCTCTGGGCTCACTCTGACGTCCTAGCCATACTTGTCCAGGAGAAGGCAAATCCCTGTCTCTGTAAAAATCTATCCAAAGAGGATTTACTAAGGAAATGAAGATAAACACTTCCCAGCTCTCTAGAAGAGAAAGAAAATGGAAACTATAAAGATGGACCTAGTTACAGCAGCCAGGTACCACATTCTACCATAAATATGTCTAGGTAGAGCTCAGCTCACCTGACCCTCTTTACAGAGCCTTTCCTCACAGCCCCACCTTTCCGCATTCTTCTCCTCCATGAAACTCTCCTCGCTTTAATGTAAGATCAAAAGCTTAACCTCCTATTTCTTCAAATTCACAATAAAAACAACAAGTATTTAAGCCAGCAGTAACAATATGAGGTAATAAGAAGAAGGTCACCCCTCACACGGATCCTTTTCTGAAACAGAGAAGTCAAAGTCACCAGCATTTGCTTTTTAGTATAATCTGACACAAATTCACTGCTCTGGTTGTGAATGGGTTAATGTGTAACCGTACGTATTTAAAGTTGAGGTTCATCAATCACTCCCTACATGCAGGACACTGCTGGACACTCTATATTCACCTTATCACTACATTTTCACAACAGCCCTCTGGTGATATGGTAAGGAGCACCTGATGGGCTTTGTCATTCTGTAGATGAGCAGAGGCTTAGAGAGGTTGGGGAATTTGTCCACAGTCACCATGGTTGATCCATTGTAGAGTTAGGTCTTGGACCAGATCTTTTGGCTCCACATCTATCTAAGTTCACCCTCTGTGTTACTATGAGATGGTGCCAGAGCCTAACAAGGCGATACTGTCCATTGAGGGTCATGAAGTTATTAAACCCGAGAACCTTGCAAATAGAAGAAGCTGATGGAGAAAGGACTCTCAACTCTGATTTTTGTTTCTTTATCCTTTCCCCCCTCAAACTCAGATGTCTTAAGGAGACCAGCTACATAATTTGCAGGGCTCAGCGTAAAACAAGGATACAAGTGTCCTTGTTGAAAAATTATTAAAAATTTCAAAATAGTGACCATGACACCAGTGCTACATGGAGGCATGACTTAAACTGGTTACACTGTCCTTCCAGCATTCTGTGTCTAGAACTTTCTAAGGCCATCTAGCAGGCCCTTCAGACGAGGGACTCCAGGAAGCAGACATCTAGATGAGGATCTAGATATTGCTGAATTCACATTGGTTGTGTTATCTCCTGGCCCAGGTTAATAAAGCAGGTTCACATTGCCGCCTCATGCTGGCAACAAAGTAATGCTACACACATTTGAAACTTCAACAGTTAATACAATTTTTATTTTATTTTATTTTATTTTTTTGAGTAAATAGTTGAAAATATCTAGCTCAACAGATTCTGGAGATGAAATGATCCAACCAGATGTCTCTCCAAATAGCTAAAAAAAATACGGATCCATTATCCCAGCGTTGCCCCCACAGTCTATGGGCGCCTGGATGGCGTGGGCAGTTGAGTGCCCGACTCTTGATTTCGACTCAGGTCACGATCCTAGGTCTGTTGGATCCAGTCCTGTGTCGTGCCCTGCGCTGAGCGTGGAGCCTGCTTAAGATTGTCCCTCCCCCCGCCTTCTCCCTCTCCCTCTCTCTCTCTCCACCTCATCTCTGCCTCTCTCTCCTGCCCATGTTCTCTTTCCCTCAAAAACAAAAAAAATACACATCCATTTATTTTATTTAGTTCATGCAAAATAGCTTGGTGTGCATGAACAAGGAACACATTTGAGGCAGGCTCCTGGTTCTGAGTTCTGCAGGCCCCAGAGAGTGGTTTATGGCATGGAGAGGTATTTTCATATGCAGAGCCCCAAGCAAGAACCAAGTTTGCCCAAGACAAAACTTCTTTTTTGGAGACAAAACCTGGGAAGCCTATACTCTGCACCTAGTAAGTAGTCTGTGCTTTGGGCGCCCTCCAGGCCCAGCAGGCAGCTGGGCCAAAGTTCCCATTGCAGGGCACACTGGACGGGGAGGTTACAGAAGGCCGGGTGAGACATGTGTGAAAGCAGACACCATACATTGTCAGGGGGGAGACTCCTAGGGCACTCAGAGGACCAGGGCAGCACCTGCACAGGGTCAAGCCTACAGATGAAGATCTGTGGTCTTTTAGCTGGTAATAATACTTAACACTGATGAAGCAGTATGTACTCAGCGCAGCTAAGCACTTCTGTGTTAACTAATCCAGTGGTTCTCAGACTTGAGCATGTATCTGAATCATGGCTGTTAAAATGCGAATTGTCGGGCCCCATTCCCAGAGTTTCAGATTTAGGACCCCTCTCTCTCTCCTTTTCTTTCTAAAGCCTCTCCATCATTCCATGTGCCACTTGGGTCCATCTCTCCCCAGGACATCTTCCCTGCCGATGTTAACTGTGTTATTTTCCCTCTGCACTCCTCTATCTCTGAGTGTATGGGTTAAGGGCTCTGTGACCATGAACAGGTTATTTTATAATTATTTTATAATTCTGCGCCTTCATTTTTTTCAAATGTAAAATGAGAATTATAATACATTATTTACTTCATAAAACTATTTTGAGGATTAAATAAATATATAGGGTAAGAAATGTTATATATATCACATATATTATGTATATAATTTTTAAAATAGTGTAAGAAATTATATTGTACTTCTTATTTAGTTGTGATAAATTATTCTTTCTTTTGGTTAAAATTATAACTGTAATTTTAAATAAAAATTGACGTGTCTTTATTATTAGGTCTCATGGTGATGGAATCTGAGAAAGACACTCACTGGGAACCTAAGGTGACAGGTGATAGAAGGAAGCTGGAGAAATGGTTTGAGCTGCCGGGAATCCTTGGCTTTGGGTTGAAGGAATGCCAATCATTGAAGATGATTGATATCATCTCTGCTCTGCAAATGGGCTACTCGTTAGAGACTTCTTTCAGAAAAGATAGGAAGTAACAGGAGCAGATCCTAGCAAGGAGATTTTGAAAATGAAGAGTAAAAAGTCCTTTAGCAGACACAGGGGATGATAGATTGAAATCAGGCTCTATAATATAGATGGCAACCAAAGCAAGTCTATGTGGCCACTTGAATGACCAAACCAAGAGACCAACTTAGAATAATATGGGAAGACGCCACCTCCCTCTCACGGGTAGAAACTGGGTCAGTTACAAATTTTGGCTAGGAGATTTGCTTCTGGCAAATCCAGCAAGCCCTAGAAAACAAGTCAGGGCACAAGGGCAATACTGAGGACAAGTTACAAGTCATAGGGTCCAGAGGTGGTGAAGTGGGATCATGGAAACTATTGCATGATCACCTAAGATTTGCTTGAAACCCAAGGGGGAAGACTTCTGAGGAGCAAGATAAGGCAGTGGTTTTTGCATCCCAAGGATTGAGCACTGTGCTAGGAGACATGGGACTAGTTCCATAATTTTCAGGCCCCAGTGTGAAATAAAAATGCAAAACCCTTTGTTCAGAGAGCAGGAAAAAAATGTTAGGAATATTAATATATAAGACATTTCCTTGTGGGGTCTGTCTTTCTCTCAGCCTGTCATGGTGTGCTTGTTTTGTTTTGTTTTGTTTTGTTTTTAATTTACCATTTAATGTTGTGCTAGAACACAGGAACACTTGTAGAACAAGTACAGATCCTTATGGCTGTTGCCCTTGACTTGGTGCTCATGTGCAGGTGACTCTGCTCCTAGGTTCTTCCTCCCAGCCACCACCAGATCAACACAAGGTCTTTGGCCAGAGGCAACAGGTTGAGGCTGGTATCTCCCCTTCCTGCAGGCCTACCTCCCAACTTTCAGTGGACGGGGACCCCCAAGGGTACTGCGGATCAGGGCTGAGCAAGAGGCTCATCTGCCTGATGTCCATGAGTCTATAAGGTGGTATTGCCAGTCCAGGGCAGAGAGGGCTGCCATTATTCTTGGTCCCAAGACTCTGCAGGGTGTGTGAAACTGACCCCACCATCCCTGTGTCTATGCCCAGATCCCTGTTGGGGTTAACAGTGGTCACTGGGTGGGGGTTGCAATGGGGAGGTCAGGTGGGGCCCAGGGTAATGGGATAAAGAGAAGCAGGTGGCTGAGAACCCGCTCCTGGGAGCAGTCAGGCAAGGGAGGCTGGAGCTTTTCTCATGGAGTAAAGGCTCTAAACTGCCTCTCCTCTCCCCACCGCCACATTCTTCATTGTTCCATTGGATTTAACTTCCAAAATACAAATTTAAAGATCAAATTGCTGTGGCACCTGGATGGCTCAGTCGGTGAAGCATCCAACTTTGGCTCAGGTCATGATCTCATGGTTTGTGAGTTTGAGCCCTGTATTGGGCTCTGTGCTGACAGCCTGATTCGGATTCTGTGTTGCCCTCTCTCTCTCTGCTCCTCCCCTGTTCACTCTCTGTCTCTGTCTCTCTCAAAAGTACATAAATATTAAAAAAAAATTTTTTTTAAAGATCAAATTATTAAGAATCTCAGGGGAGCAACTGCAGAATATTAAACCCCAAGGGAGAAGCCCTTCTGAGGAGGAGGCCCTGTGCAACTCCACTGGTCAGACACCATGAAACTCATCTTGGTTGCAAAGGAGAGAACTTATCTACTGTTCAGAGCCAGGGAAGTGAGTTTTGGGTGAACAAGAGGACCAGGAAGTGGGTTCTGATAAAGATTAGGGCCCTCACCGGACTGGGAAGTCTTGTCAACCCAAATCTACTTTGGAGAAAACCTGAATATTTTATTTTTGCAGCCAGCCCCAATAGGCAGAATAAAGCAACAAAGTTTGAAAGTTTATCTTTAATCTCACATTGGGCTTTGATCTCACATTGGGCTTCGCTCTAATGGCATGGAGCCTGTTTGGGATTCTCTCTCTCTCCTCTCTCCCTCTCTCTGCTTCTCCCTGCCCTTGCCCCCTGAATGCCCCCCCCCCCCCCCTTTGCACTCTTTCTCTGTCTCAAAATAAATAAATAAACATTTAAAAAAAATAAAGGAGTCAGTTTGGAATAGGATTGTGACTTTGCCATGTTTATAATTCTCCCCCCCTTCCTACTTTATTCTGGCCTGTGATAAAGTCATGTATAGTGGTAAACAAGACAGACACATCATCCCTTCTCTGATGGCATCTGCTGTGGGGAGAGCATTGCATTATCCAGGGCTGTGGGAGGAAATAGCAAGGGGAGTCAGCACGGATGAGGGATCGTTGACAAAGCACTCACTTCTTCATTGACCTCTATTCTAAATCGTGGCAACTGGAGATAATGTGCATCAAGCGTCCAGCACCACACTTGGTCCTTGACGACACTGTAACTATTCAGATCAGCTCTGGGAACCTTCTTGGCGAACAGCCACCAGAGTCCGTTTCAAGGTCCATTTATGGTCGTTCTTTATTTTCCTACTTTACCTTTCGCTTGTACTAATCATTGTTTCACTCGGTTGAAACTCACTGTCTTTTTTTTTTTTTAACGTTTTTTATTTATTTCTAGGAGAGAGTGAGNGACGCGGGGCTCGAACCCACGAACCGCGAGATCGTGACCCAAGCGAAAGTCGGACGCTCAACCGACTAAGCCACCCAGGCGCCCCGAAACTCACTGTCTTTCTGAGATTGGGGTTTCCGAGAGAGCAGGAGTGGTCATTACCTCTGTGAATCTCTAGAGCATCTACGACAAAGCCCAGCCTACGACGACTGCTCAGTAAATGTTGTTAAATTAAAATGAGTTGACTAGTGAAAATGAAAGAGAGTCCCAGAGGAAAAAACGCCAAGCAATCCAAAGAATCAGAAAGTTTTATGGGAAGAAATTGGAACCTCTTTTGCTATTGATATTATCTTTGTGACTTATTGGGAGGATAAAGTCCAACATATATCATACTCCTTGTCTATATTTTCCTCTAGTAGGAGGCAGAGAGGATTAATGAAAGAAAGAATATTTAGCTGGGGTTTTACTCCAAGGGATCCTTCTTAATTAAGTGGTGAGGCATTAATTAAAAATCTAATTAATCATTATAAGCTGTTGCTGTTGTGCTCGGTAGTTAGGTGCATGTCGACTTTCTGAGAACACGAAGCTACTGGAGCTGTGAGCTGCATGTAAAAGAAATATCCCCAAACCCTCCAGATAGACGGTGAATCCCTGAGCAGGGAATCCTGGTCGGCCAGTTTGGGATGACCTCTTACGGGCTAACATACAGAGATGGACTTGCCATGGAGCTGGTGACACTTAGGGTTTGGACCCCACATAGAAATCACAAGATGAAGGTCAGACTGAGAAGGGTTCTGGTTAGAGAATTCCAAGGAAGGAGCCAGAGAGTTCACCATTCATGAGGTCAGGGTGTGGCGTTGGATCAGAACCAGATCTGTAGCCAGAAGCCAGGTGCCTCTCAGGAGCTCGCCACCCACGTGAGCCAGGTGCAGCCACTTTCCTCCTGCACCTGCACGACCCAGCAGCTGGCTGGGCCCGGAGTGTGGTCCCACCCTGGGTGGAAGGATGTGAGGAGCTTCCTGCCTAGGGCAAACATTTGGCTCCAAGTCATGTCCTTCTCTCTGTTTTCTCCCTTGCCTTTTCCTGGCCAGCTTGTCTAGTTCTTTGACCCCTCACCGCTCCCAACGTTTGGTCCTAGAGTTCCCCAACCCGAACTGAGCCCTGATGGTTCGTCATGGCTTTGTAGTCCCAGCCTCTTGCAATCTTCCTGCGAGGCCCTACCACCTACAGCAGCAATTCAGGCCAGACCCCAGGGCTTGCACCCAGGATGAGGGCTTGGGGATACTTGAGGGGAAAGAGAATGGGGTAATGGCTGTGACTGAGGGGATATTTGAAAAAGAAATTACCCCTTCCTTTATTCCCCCCAAGTAGTTGACAGGTTAATCCAAAATCCAAAGGGGTGAAGGGCTTATAAGGAGTATGCATTTTGTCCCTTTTGGACCCTGAGCCAAAAATCAGAGATAGTCAGAAATTCTCTAGAATGTTCTGAGACTACTTATCACAAAAGCCTATCTACCCAGGTCATGTATGTTTCTGAAGAAAGAGTCATAACTTAGATAAGGAGAGTGTATTCTCTTTCTCCAATATGGGGAATAGGTGCTAAATCCGGGCAAGGGTTAATCATTTCAGGAGATTATATCAAGCTTGGGTTTAACTTTTAAACTAGATGCTAGAGGGCATCTCTTAACTGTCAGGTTGCCTTGTGAATTTAGAGTTTGGGTGTGGAAGCTCTACCTCCCTGCTTTATAATCTACACAGGTGCGCAGAGGACTTCAAAGCTAGTTCTAGAAGGAGGCTATTGTGAACTAGCTCTGGGGGAAAAAGAAAGAAATCCCGCAGAACAGACGCTGAGAGAAGTCATCTAAACCGTCCTTGAGCAATTACCTTCACATTAATTTCAAGATCCTGGAAGCTTTCTCTTGCTTCAAGAATGAGGCTTTCCCATTCTGAAGAATGATTTCAGATTTGATAACCTCTATCCTTTTCTGAAAGTGATACTAATAGGAAGTTTGCCCAGGGAAGCTTTGGCATTACATTAGGCTATGGAGTGGGACCCAAGGTAGCTCTGTCTTTCAGCCTAGACGTTACATGTTCTCAGACACTGCTTCTTGGTACTGTACCATCAACTATAATTTCCTAATGAATATAAAATGTGGTCACTTTAGCATCTGCTTCTCTTCTATAAAAGCAATTAAATTAATGAGCATAGTATCTTTTTTTTTTTTTATGAGATGATGTGCCGCTGCCTGATTGACAACGTTCAGTAGAGGATATACTTGGAGCTGTATTTTTGAACAGTGATATTGGGGCTTGGTTGTTTTTACCATATGGAAAAAACAATTCCTCCTTTTAAATGTCAATATTTGAGTCCTATTAAAAGCCACAGGGGATTTATACACTTAGCCTAAAGTAAATTTTACTGCTTGGCATTTTCAATGATTTGTGGCCAATGAATCACAAAAATGAAATCTTAAATCCCCAAGAAACCACCAGAAATCAAGCTTGGCATTTAGCATATTTCACAGCAATTATTCCCACCCCACCCAAAATGAAAATGTTTGTTTTCCCCTATTTGTTTGATTTTTTTTTTCATTTATCGACATTTTGGGAATTTCCTAATGAAGTTGCCTGTTCTATGGAGGGCGAAATAACTGAAACTTGGTGTTTGGAAAGTCCTGTGTATTTAGTTAATGTCACCCCTCCTCAGAGAATAGGAAAGATAGGACCCTCTTTCACTTCATAGAAGTTTCTCACTTTTTTTTTCTAGGAAAGATGATTTCTACTAGGTTGTTTCATAACTATAATATGTAGGACTTAAAAACTTTAAAACTTCTAGTAACTTTCTGGTTATAGTCTTTACCAAGTTTAGTCATTCATTTTCCAGGAAACAAGTACAACAGTGCAATTTGTTTAGCCATTTGTCATGTTACACTCTAGTTTGCTGCAGACCTGAGCTACAGGTACCCTGTTTCTTATTTTTCTTCATTTCATTTTAGCAACTCGTACTGATTCTTACTAGTTATTTCTAATTTCTTTTAGCCTGGGGGACTTTTAGTTTTGCATAGTTTCTCATGGAGGAGCCTCCTGATTTTCCTCCTGTGTTCATTCTCCTCTCTACTCACAACACGTTAACAAAGTGTTCCACCCTGTTCCCCTCAGCCTCAAAGCTGAGTTTATATTCCCCAGTTTCCCTTACAGATAGTTGTGACCATGTGACCAAGTTCTCACTGACAGGATGGAACAGAAGTGATGAACACCACGTGTGTTACTTCCATAGAGGAACACTGCTCACCCTCCATTTCCTCTCCTTCTCTCTAGGCTGGAACTTGGATGTGGCATCAGTGAACCAGCAGTAACCATGCAAACGAGGGCAACATCCTGGGAAACAGGAGGATCTTTAAAGTGAAAAATCCCTCAGTGCCTGGACAAACCACACACTTGCCCTGGACCACTGCCCATCTCTAGACTGTTACATGAGATAGAAATAGATTCCTCTCTTATTTGAACCATTTTATTTTGAAGCATTTTTTGTTACAGCAGCACAACTGATACCGTGTCCCTGAGTAATGCATTTCTTAAACAAAAGAGAGGGTGCTTCTACTGTACTCTACGCTAGTTAGATCCTCCTTAGAGTGTAGTTTTTCTTTCTGTAAATCACACGTTAAAAGACACAAAGACAAAGCAGACGTTTTCAGCTGAGAGCAACAAGAGGGTTGATGGGCTGAAGAAACTGGAAAAGTATTAAAGTAGGAGTGCTCTTTTCAAATGTCTGAAGAACTGACACGTGGAAGAGTGATTCACTCCATTCTAAATGGTTTTAGTGGATAAAAGCAGGACTCAAGGTGAAAATAAATTTTGCTTAAGACAAAGAACATTCCTGGCTTTCAGATCTACATATAAATGGAAAGGGCTACTCTGAAAGTTTTGAGTTTCTTGTCCATGGAGACACCTTAACAGAGCCTGGATAACCATTTGGCTGGATTTCATAACTATGTCATATGTGTATATTATATAAGTTGTCTTGAATTCTCAGAACTACACTAAAATTACATATTTTTTAATCTCCACTTGATAGAAGAATAGAAGCCTCAGACAAGTTAAAACTTGTCAAAGTTACAGACCTAGTTAGTAGCAGAGTCCATGTTCTTTCCCCAGCCACTGTAAAGTTGATTTACAAAATGGCTTAAAAAGTTCTTCCCAGTCAAGGTGCTCATGGGTGGCTCAGTTGGTTAAGCATCTGACTTCAGCTCAGGTCATGATCTCATGGTTCACGAGTTTGAGCTCCTCATGGAGCTCTGGGCTGACAGCTCAGAGCTCAGAGCCTGGAGCCTGCTTCGGATTCTGTGTCTCCCTCTCTCTCTGCCCCTCCTCTGCTCATGCTCTGTTTCTTTCTCTCAAAAATAAATGAGCACTAAAGCAATTAAAATAAATTATTTCCAACTGGAAATCCCACTGTCTTTTATGAATCTTTGCTGGAATTCTGAGGTATCAGAGCCAGAGACATCTCCTAAAGGTTGGTGTGCCTTATCTTCTAAATCTTAACCGAGTAGCCAACTTACTTTGAACCTTCCTTTGTGTCAGATTGCCAGCAAATAACCAATCCATCTTCTGATTTTACTTGACACACAAAGAGAATACAATTTCCAGTTTTTCTTACAATGAAATGTGAGCAGAAATGATGTGTACCACTCCCAGATCTGGCCAGTAGAAACCTCCCCTATACATTCTTAATGCTGCCGCTGAATATTGGTGCATGGAGTGACCTTGAAAGTTAAGTGTTGAAGATGTCATAACTTTTCCTTCAACCTTAGTCCCCAAACTATGTGTTGAGCCAAGTCTGGTAACCAAAAACTGCCCTGGGCTAGGTAAGTGAAGGAGGTATAAACTTTTACTGTGTTTGAGCTACTTGATATTTTAACATCTATTGTGAGCAGCAATGAGCTTGCTCCATCTAATACTGCATATCCTCACCTATTAAATATCAAGGATTGTCCAACTCAATCATGGGACTCTATGAACAGTCACCATATTTATTGACAACTAACTGTACTAGGCTGAACTTTTGGAAGCTGCAGTTATTCAGCCGTTTTGGACTAAAAAAGCAGGACTTTAATACAGTTCACGCTAAAATAATAGAAGACAGTCCCATTCTGTCACTCTCACTCTTTTCACCCCCATACAACTCACATCACAATCAGTTGGCGTCAAGGGGATCCCTCTTTTCCAGTTCTCCATAGACCCAACACTCCCCTTTTATCCCAACACTGACATGCATGTCAAATGCCACATATCTTTGTAATGAAGATCTTTAAATATCTGGCCCTACAGGCCATTTGTACTTCTCTCTCCAGTTAACATAAAGTGGAGTCAGCAATGAACAAAGAACTACTACCCTGAGAACTGCTTCTGAAGGAGATAGAATTCTTTTGGAAGACAGTGAACTCTTCATGGTCCTTGGCAGGAAGGGTCAGGGAAAGTGTCTCCATTATTAGTGGGTCTGGGGCCTCCCTGTGGGAGTATAGATGTAGGATATCAAAATTACTCCTTTCGGTCTCCAACTTGCTTTTTGTAGTACAAAGTGTGGGACATAAAGTAAAGCTTTGTAAGAGTGAATAGGATTTTGTGGTTCTGTTTTTTAACTGAAAGCCCAAAAGGTGATGTTGATTGGTTTGACTCTACCTAGAGAGTTAAGCAATTTTCTTCCTCATCTCCAAATCTCCAACTGTGTTGAGCTGCAACTGTCACCATTAGCCAATTGGATGTTAAGCAGGTGAAGGTAACACACCCATAAGATCAGAGAAGCTGGAAGCTAGAGGATAATTGGGACAGAGGACCTTCACCTTCTCGACTCAGGGATGGTCATCTGTGCAGGAATGGACATCTGTGCAGGTGTTCCATGGCTCTGACACAGTCATGGGATGATGCTTCTACAGGTATGGTGCTTGTTTTCAAAGTTCTAGAATATGCCAAAGGTTAGATATTCTACAGATGTGTGCATGATTTTCACATGTAAAGATTTCCTTTTCCAAAAGTCTAAAAAACAATGCATACAAAGTGGATCCCTGAACTCCCAGAGAATGTTCTATGCTTATGGTATAAACTGGGGGAGAGAGGTTCATGAGATAGGGCATTCAAGGCAAATTCTTGAAGCTGGTTTTGCCCAGCCTGTTGTACGGGTTCTACTGATGTAAACACGATAGTTTGAGGTGGTATATGAACGTACTTTTTAAAAATGTTAGTAGTGTGACATTTACTTTAACATAAAGTAGAAGAAGAATAACACAATGATGTTGCAGATCTGTGATTACATCATTATATGTGCTTAGGGTAAATAAAAAGAAAGTTAAGCTTTTTAAAGGAAAACATTGGTTTAAATAAGAATATAGGGACTTCTGTGTCCAGTCAAAATAGGATAACAGGGATCAAATTTATCCTTCCTCCTGAAATAGCTGGAAATAAAAATATACACACAAAGCAGCAATACCCAAGTTATCAGGCAATGATGGCGATTGAACAAATGAGGTTAACCCTTATAACTGCGTGAGCTTTTATTACCTGGAGAAAGTTTCCAGGTCATGGCACTGGAAAGGGGAACCTGGTCAGAGCTGAAGAGTAGTTTTCCTGACTCACAGAGACAGAGCTGAGAGTTTAGGAAAGCCAGCGATTTGTAAGCACAGATAAACAACTCTCTGATCCCATTTGCATATCAGAGACAAAAAATTAACTCAAAATGGATTATAGGCCTAAATGTAAAACACGGAGCTATGAAAAACATAGGATAAAATCCTGATGATGTTGTGTTAAGCAAAGATCTCTTACAGAAAACACAAAAAGCATAATCCATAGAAGAAAAACAATCAATAAAGTAAGCTTTATCAAAATGAAGAACTTCTACTGTCAGAAAAATACTGTTAAGAGAATAAAAAGATAAGTCATGCCCATCACCCCCCCCTCCATGGTTTGCCTCCCTCCCTCTTCCCCACTATTTTTTCCCTTCTTCTCCCCCATGGTCCTCCATTAAGTTCCTCCTAATCCTCCTATACGTGCAAACATATGGTATTTGTCCTTCTCTGCCTGACTTATTTCGCTCAGCATAACACCCTCAAGCTCCATCCATGTTGCTACACATGGCCAGATTTCATTCTTTCTCATTGCCATGTAGTATTCCATGGTATAGATGGGCACGGAGGAGGGCACTTGTGGGGATGAGCACTGGGTGTTATATGGAAACCAACTTGACAATAAACTATTTTTAAAAAAAGATACATCATAAGCTAGGAGAAAATATTTCAAAATAATCATATCTGGTAAAGGATTTACATCCAGAATACATAAGATATTCTAAAACCCATTGAGAAAACCAACAACCCCATTAAAATTGGACAAAAGTTTGAATACACATTTCACCGAAAAAGGATATACAGATGGCAGATGGCATCATGAAAATACACTGAACATCATCAGTCATTAAGAAAATGCAAATTGGAACCATAATGAGATACCACGACACGTCTATTCAAATGGCTAAAATTAAAAGGATCGGCCATACAACGTGTTGACTATATGTAGAGCAACAGGAGCTCTCCTACCCTGCTGCTGAGAAGGCATTATGGCACAACCAATCAGAAAAACAGCTTGACAGTTTCTTAATAAGTTAAATAAACACATACCTTGTGATTCAGCCATTTCATTGCTACGTAAAAAAGAAAAATGAGAGTGTATGTCTATAAAAAGACTTGTACAAAGACATTCATAGTAGCTTTATGTGTAGTAGCCAAACGTGGAAAAGAACTAATGTCTATCAACAGTGGAATAGAGAAACAAGGTTGATATACCCACACAATGGCAAACTTCTCAGTCATAAAAATAAATGCATTACTGATATACACAACAAGGTGGATAAATTTCAAAATACTTACATGGAGTTAAATAAAGACAGACAAAAAGTGCATACACATTGAATGATTCCATCTCTATGAAGTTACAGAAAACGCTAACTAAGCTGTAGTGATAGAAAGTACATCAGTAGTTGTGGATAGAGGCTGGAGAGGAGTAAGAAGGAGAGATTACAAAATCGTACAAAGAAACTTTTTGTGAACGATTACCATATTCTGTATTTCAGTGTGGTGATGGTCATATCACATGAAGACTCATCAAATAGTACACTTAAAACATGTGTAGTTTAGGGACGCCTGGGTGGCTTGGTCAGTTAAGCTTCTGACTCTTGATTTCAGCTCAGGTGCTATCAGCACAGAGCCTGCCTGAGATTCTCCCTCTTTCTCTGCCCCTCCTCCACTCACACTCTCTCTGTCCCTTTAAATAAATAAACTTTTAAAACAGATTAAAAGAAAACATGTGTAGTTTATTGTATGTCAATTATACCTCAATGAAGCAGTTAAGAAAATATGGGTATAGCTGACCATAACAAAAAATTAAAGGTTGAATGACTAACTTTTGGAAACACAGCTTGAATTTATACCATTTTTCTTATACCTATTCATCCTCTCTTGTTCTCTTGACCTTGCCCTTCTTTCTTTTTCTTCTCTCCACGTAAGAATAGGTTATACCAACCCAGGACCACCACACATAAGATGGCCCTGGCCTCAAAGTAAAAAAGGACTTTCTGACAATTTCTGCTCTTTTAAAATGCAATGAATAAGCTGTTTGTTAACATGGGGGGCTTTCCACCCCAGGAGTCAGCCAGCATGGACAAAATGAACATTTAGCCAGGGATATGGTAGCATCAGATGGGACGTGGGGTCCAATCAGTGGCTTTCAGCTTTTTTTTTCTTTTCTTAAATCATAAAACTCTTTCTCCTAATGTATGACATCGTAGGTGGAAGACAAATATTTAAAGAAAGGAAAAGAAGCATTTCTTTAAAAAAAAAACGTTGGGGGTTCAGAGCCCTGTTACTTGGCACCATCTTTCACCAACCGTGGTGGCCTTTCTGCCTCTGCTTTGATCCAGCTCTGAAGGTCTATAGACGTTCAGGTGCAGTGAGAGCAAATGAGATTCTCCCCCCTTCCCCAGATCACCCAGTTAGTGCAGGAGATTGAGGTGAAAGTCTGACTACATCTTAGTTATCTGAGAAAAAGTGGACCCCTTGGCAATAGAAGAGGCAGTCTTTTTCTCTGCAAACAGACCCAGTAATTATAACATTGATAGTCTCTTTCCCAGAGGGAGTGTAATACAGCTACTATTTATCTAGATGCACCAGCTCTTTTTCCTCTTCACTTTCTGAAAAAAAGAAAGGGTTTCAAATAATGGCTTAGTTTAATAATAGTGTGGTCAGCTCTGTTTCTCTTTAGAACGTGCATTTTTTTTCTCCCTCTAACCCTGAGTATGCCAGTTGTGTTTGGCCACGCTTGAGTCAATAAGGGAAAGGAAGCTCTTTTTTCCATACTTTTCATAAAAGGAGTCATAGTGAGCATTTACCGAGTGCTAAGTGCCAAACACTGCATGATGATTCATTTTTATGTGTCAATTTGGCTGAGTACCCAGATGTTTTGTCAAACGTTATTCTGGATGTTTCTGTAAGTATGTTTTTGGATGAGGTTTACGTTTAAACTGGTGTACTTTGAATAAAAAAATTGCTCTCCTTAACATGGGTGGGCCTTGTCCAGTCAGCTGAGGGTTAAATCGAACAAGAGGTAGACCTCTTCCGAGCAAGAGGGATTCCCCTGCAGACAGCCTGTGAACTTCATCTACAGTATGTAGATGTAATAATGGCTTTTGGACTCAAACTGCAATTTCTGAATTTCTAGCTTGTCAGCCTCCCCTACCAGATTTTGGACTCATCACATCTCCATGATCGAGTGAGCCAGTTCCTTAAAATAAATCTCTCTTTGTATATACACATCCCACTGGTTCTGTTTCTCTGGAGAACCCGGACTAATACACGTTTTAAATCTATTAATTCATTTGATTTTCTCAGCAACCCTATGACATTTGAACACAATACTTTAAGCAGTGTTACTCTTTCACAGGGAAGGGAATGAAGCCTAGTGAGGTAAAGGGATTTGCCCATGACCTCCCAGCTAATAGGTGGCAGAGCCCTAAGTCTGTGGCCTGAGCCAGTTTGCTTTCCTACACTAGCCAGCTCTTGACACACTTTGGTCTCAGTGATACTGAATAGGCCTCAGCACCAGCCCATCCAGAACCCGACTTTGACCCACACCATTTTTCCTGTCAGGGGGCTCCTAGGAGGCTGCTTGGTGTCTGCCTGGGAGCCTGATGCATCTGCCCCTCTTGGGTAAACTCGGGCATGAGTCTTCACTAGCTAATCCTCCGCTTCCTCACCTAGAGAAAGAGAGGAAATCACTTTACCAGCTTGTCACAAGGATTAGATGTGAGTGTCTAGAGCCTCCATCCCACCACCTGCACCCACAGGCCCCCATGCTCTCACAGGGACCGAAATGACACCAGGTCACTAGAGCTGGCTCGTGGCGCTCCCGGCTTCCTAACTGAGTGAGTCCTTCTGTGTGCTGCCTGTATGGACTGCTAGGGCTGCCATAATAGAATTCCACGGGCTGGGGGTGGGGTGGTGTTCACACACCAGAAATGTATTTCTTACAGCCCTGGAGGCTAGAAGTCCAAGATCAAGGGGGAAAACTTCTCTCTTTGGCTTGCACGTGGCCACCTTCTCCCTGTGTCTCCCGTGGTCTTTATTCTGTGTGTGTTCAAATTTCATCTCCTTAAAAAGACACCAGATTGGATGAGGGCCCACCTTAATGGCCTTGTTTTAATTTAGTCATCTCTTTAAAAGGCCCTATCTCCAGAGGGAGTCACATTTTGAGAAACTAGGGGGTCCAGACTTCAACATATGGATATGATTCAACAATTCAGCCTGTAGGTGCCAAGGACCTGCTGCTCAGGACCAGCCTTCATACCTCTCATTATTGAGATTATGCACAGGACCTTTTCTGTCTGGCTGTTCCTTCAAACTTCCTGCCTGTTTGGCACTATTTCTTCAGGATTATGCTAAGATACCAGTTAAGCTGATCAGAAATTTAAAGGCAAATAGCTCACTCAAGTTCTATAAACTTGTCTGTCTAATGGTTATGGAAAGCCAACTACAACAAGTATCAAGCACATAGAAATTGCTTCATACGTTTAGTCTCTGAATTGCACCTCCTAGTCTTCTCACCTTCACCACACACACACACACACACACACACACACACACACACACACGCACACAGCTCAGCAGGAGCAGAGAGGCATTTTGAAGTATACTTCAAACAACAATATATGTAGATGTGTATGAATATATGTATATATAATGCCATGATGACCATAGCTTTTGACTCCAGTGACTTCTGCATTCTTTAAATTCGCTTCTGTTTGTTTCAGTTCGCCTCTGACAGGGCCGTACTTATTCATGCCAGGGGTTCTATTAATTCTGTCCCTGTTTATTATGACTTGGGTTTTTTTACCCTTAATATCATAAGACCCCAAGAGAGGAAGCTCTAGTTGGGCTGGTCGCCATCCAATATGGTTCATTCCTACTGATAATAAGGCCAGAGTATCTTCACAGGCCACAGTCTTCCTGACATCAAGCCTACCTCTGGTTGCCTTTGGCTGAGGCACCAATACTAGATCCAATCTTGAATGCTAAGAGAAATAGGGTCTTACGGTAAAAACACAGTGACTTACCTAGAAAGAGCCTAAATGACCAATGTCCCAGAAAGAGGGTAGGCCCTGTGGGTCTCTCTGGGGCTCCCAGAGGCCCATCATGAGGACTCACAACATGTCAGTAGAGTAACCACCATTTTGGCAAACCTTGCTTCCTTTTACTGATAATCTGCTCCAAAACAGGATCTGTTTTAGAGAACAAATGGATTTTCCATCTCTAAGAATTAAATTTTACAAAACTGAACTCAACACAGACCTCTGTTTTTATGTTATTTGAAAGCATTTAAATTAAGACATAAAACCAAATTACAAAAGAGTAAGGCATGTGCAAAGAGTAGAATTTCATATTCTGAAGGAAAGAAAAATACCGATAGGGAAAAGAAATTCAGTCTAAGAAGTTGTCCTCTCCTTCCTTTTTTGTCTTTTAAAAAACATTTTGGATAGAGCATGACCTTCTATAGCTGAACTTAAACAAAGAATAAAGGGAACAGGAAATCAATGGGAATCATGGCTTAATGAAAGCTCTTCTAAAATAGTCCAAGAATCCATAAGAGACTCATTCTATATTGGATTTCTGGAAGTCAGCCGAAGGACCCGAGCTTGTAATCCTGTGATTGATGCCTGCCATCAGCAACATATTCATTCCTTTCCTCCCTCGAAGGCTTAGACAAATTTTGCCTCATTCAACAAGCTCTCAATCATATTCATGGAGTCAAGACTTCAAATGGGGCATGATTATAACTTTAATAGCTATTCCAGGTAGAACTGATTCGCACGATGTGGGATCTTGGCAGCAACTTAATTACTTTAGGGTAATGATGTGAATCTCAGTCAGGGGCCAATTTTGGCATCGCTGGCTATTACGTGCAATAATTAATATGATTAAGTGTGCTGCTTTAGAAACTCCTTTATTGCCCCTCTGTGACAATATTTGGAGCTTGTCTTTGGAAACTACTGTACAGACAAGGTTTCCTTCCCTCATTTTCCTCTGTAGGGCAGGATATATTCCTGAGAACACAGGTATCTTTATTGATTGACAAATAACATTTCCTGGAAAATTTTTGCAGAGATAAAGCAGAGGAGGGACTTCTTTGCTTTTGTTGTTGTCTTTTTCTTATTTCCTTCTTTCCCTGCGTGCTTGTTGTTTGTTTGGTTGCCTCTCCCACTTGGTGTAATCTTACGGCTCTTCAAAATGAATTCCAGTTTCTGAGCAGCAATGCAAAGACCTTAGCCAATAATAACAACTTATGTTTGTTGATTGCTTGCTGTGTGCCAGCAATTGCTCTAAGTGCTTTCCTTGTCTTATTTTGTCTCATCAAAATAACTGTATGATTTCCATGTTACAGGTAAACATGTGACAGCTTATACAGGTTAGGCATCTTAGCCATGGTGGTGTAGCCAGTAAGTGATGGCACAGGGATTGAGATACAGGGGGTCTGTGGGCCACAGGGTGAGCTTTTCCATACTAACTTCTATTGAAATCTGGTAATTGTGAAAATAACTTCTCAAAATAACCGTCATTCCCACAACTGATATCCTGCATCATGCTTATGCTGAGGGTTGGCTGTATGCCAGGACTGTGTTGGGGGCTCAGGGCACAAGACACATCTCCTGCCCTCAAGTAGTTATGTCCTTCTGGAGGCAATTACAGTAGCATGACATAATTGCTATGGTGGGAAATCATAGAAAATGTCTTTTAAAATAATGTTAACTGTGGTCAGTCAGAAGGATATAATGTGTGTCTGAAAAATCCTAGTTAATTCCAGCCAGTGGATTACTTCCTGCAAAACTATGAAGAAAAGCCAATGGGTATTACATAGATGATAGTCTCACTATCATCGAATGTTAGCCATCACTGACTATCTCCTGTGGTCAAATGACACAGCGGTGGGATCTGGAATCACATTGACTTGGCTTCAAGTTTTCGCTCAATTTCTTAGTAATTGTGTGTCCTTAACAATTTACTCAAACTGTCTGAACTTCTGTTTCCTCACCTATAAAAACTGATGATAACAAATCGTCCATCCTCTGGTTGTTTAGACCAGGGGTCAAACTTTTTCTTTAAGACACAGTAAATATTTTAGTTTTTGTTGGCCATGCAGACTCTGTCACAAGGACCCAACTCTGCCACTGTGGTGCCAAAGCAGCCATAGGCCATATGTAAGTGAACAAGTGTGGCTCCGTTCTAATTACACGTTACTCGTAAAAACAGATGGGTTGGATTTGGCACGTAGGCTACAACTTGCCCTCCTCTGGTTTAGAGAATTAAATCAGATATTGAGAGAGGGAAAAAAAAACCCCAAAAACAAAAAACATATAAAAGTTTTCAGTATACTGTAGGTGCTCAATAATTGTTCATTTTTTCTTTCTTGCAATTTATTCCGCTTGGCATCACAAAGATGCATGCAATCATTCTCTTTCTTTCTCTCTCTCTCTCTCTCTCTCTCTCTCCCTCTCTCCTAAGACCCTCACAGTCCAGTTAAGGTGACAATATATAGAAAATATAGACAACAATACAATTTTGCAAGTACCAGTTGTAAGGGAAACAGTAAATCAAAAGCTATTGGAGTTGAGTGAAGGGAACAGCGTCTTCCAGGTAGGGAATACAAAGAAGAGGGGATACTTTAAGTATCTTCAGAGGAAGCTGGGTGGAGACCAAGTTTAGTTGGGGAAATGGGGCTGACTGCCAGGTTTAGGAGTTTATGTCTTATTTCATAGCTCTCAACCAATGTGCCACTGAGGGTTTTTAAAGAGAATGTAGAAAGCCTTCAGCAGATATTTGTTGAATGAATGAATTCCTCTGAAGTGATTTGCATGGTGGTTGGGAAGAGAATGGCTGCCAAGGGGCACCTGGGTGGCTCAGTCGGTTAAGTGTCTGACTTCAGCTCAAGTCATGACCTCATGGCTTGTGGGTTTGAGCCCTGCATCTGGCTCTGTGCTGACAGCTCAGTGCCTGGGGCCTGCTTCAGATTCTGTGTCTCCCTCTCTCTCTCCTCCTCCTCCACTCGCACTCTGTCTCTCTCTCAAAAATAAATAAAACATAAAAAAAAATTTTTTTTAAAAAGAATGGCTGCCAAACTATCAGGTGATATGGATTCAGTCCACGGTGATGGCAGTTAGAACCAGCCAGAAAGGACAGATCAAAAAGACACTAGAAGGAGGAGGGGACCCGACCTGGTGACTGAACCACGGGCAAGACAGAGGACCTGTCAGAGCTGTTGCTGAAGGAGAAATCTGACCTCCAGGAGAACAGTGATGCCGCTGACAGAGTAAAGGATGTCAGGGAGGCTACTTTTGGGAGGAAACATCATGAATGTAGGGTCCCTGAAGAACATCTGGGTGGAAATGTTAGTACCATCAAATGGGCTCAAGTAGGAGACTGACTCTGGAAGCCGAGATTCAGACTTCAGCCTCATAAATTGGCAGCTCACAACAATGGATGAAGTCCTGATTCTAGATGAGACCTAGAGATCAAACAAGCGCCTGGTGCAGGAGCCGCGTCAGGGATAGGGGCTCTCCTTAGACAAGCAGAAGAAGCCTCATGGGGCGCCTGGGTGGCTCAGTCAGTTAAGCATCCAACTTCAGCTCAGGTCATGATCTCATGGTTTATGAGTTCGAGCCCTGCATCAAGCTGTACGCTGTCAATGACAGCCTGATTGAGATTCTCTCTCTCCCTCTCTGCTCATCCCCTGCTCGCTCTCTCTTTCTCTCTCTCTCAAAATAAACTAAAAAAAAGAATTATTTTTAATTAAAAAAAGGAATCCAGAAGCATCTTTCTATTTCATCCTGAACGTTAATGGCCATAGAAGCTCTGAGAGACTGGCAAAAAACAAAGATTAGGAAAAGAATTAGCTAAACCCTGGAATTCTCATGTCAAGAAACTTTTCCCATACGGTCCTGAGACAAAAACACCGAGTATGAACTCTTGAACTATGACAATCCTGATACATTGACCTAATACAGAGTCATCCCTCTGAATTCAGTTAATAGAAGGTATGGAAATGTATCAGCAGCAATGATACTGATAAAACAACTCCAAGACATTCTCAGCATCTTTTCAAATGTGCATATTCAATCATTACTTAGCAAAGCTACTTTCAGATAGAGATCCTAATTTGTTGCTCTGTTAAATAAATACAATTTTGTGCCACATCTTATGCCAAATTTTCAGTAGATCTCAGGTTGATCTGTTTCTCTTGTCTCACAACTTTTCTTGCTATTGCTGCGAGGAAGGGGATTGCCTTTGACTAGGAAAGGTGATCTGTGCAGCAAGAGCAAGAGAAATGGATTTTTCTAGAGTAGCATTGTCCTTATCTTTGCTTCAAGTAAAATCAGAAAAGTGTTACCCAGAGGCATTACATCTGGCCTTATTAGACACCAACTCTCTATTAAGTTGGTGACTTGTGGAGAGAAGTGTTACCATCTGAAAGAGTTTTTGAAGGGGGGGGTCATTTTCCACTTTCCATTTACTTAGTTCTTGAAGTTAATGAAATACAGTGTACTTATATCACTGCAGGATCAAACAGAGCATCATTTTTTGGAAATACAGAACAGTGAAGGGATGATAGGACTTTAAAATCTAGCTCCAGGGGCACCTGGGAGGCTCAGTTTGTTAAGAGTCTCATTCTTTTTTTATTTGTTTGTCTTTGTTTTTGAGAGAGAGAGACAGAGACAGAGACAGAGACAGAGCACAAGCATGGGAGGGACAGAGAGAGGGAGACAGAATCCAAAGTAGGCTCCAGGCTCTGAGCTGACAGTGCAGAGTCCAACGTGGGTCTCAAATTCACGAACTGTGAGTTCAGGACTTGAGATGAAGTCGGCTGAGATCTAGTTCATCTCAACCTACTGAGCCACCCAGGTGCCCCAAGACTCCCATTCTTGATTTCAGCTCAGGTCATGATCTCACAGTTTAAGCCTCACATTGGGTTCCTTGCTGACAGCACAGAAACTGCTTGGGATTCTCTCTCTCTCCCTCTCTCTCTCTGAGAAACAAACTTTAAAATCTAGCTCTAGACCTTGCCAAGTTTAAACTTCTAATTTTTTAAAGAGACAAATCTCAGACCTAGAGGGGCTGAATGACTGACTAAAGATGAGTCAGTAAGTAAGCTGCAGGACCAGGTCTGAACCCAAAAGACTTCATTCCCAGTCCATTACTTCAAGGGCATCTTTGTCAGAGATTCATTTTGGCCATCGGTGGATTCCCATTCCCTTGTGGGCATTTGTGAAAAAGAACTTAAGCCACAATCACACTAAAGACAGAGGATTTATATTGAGGACGCACCCGCCATGCTCACCTCTTAAACACCTTGTAAGGACTGGGACAGGGGCAGAAAGTCCTGTTCACAAGACCCCTGGTCATTTCTGAGAAAAGCAGAAATCCTTAGAGCAGCCATAATCTCTTTGACTGAGAACACCAAGGGGACCCAAGAGCCAGCCCTGAAACCTGGATATTGTCCGCAGTTGTCAGCAGACATAATGCCTTTAGGTTGATCAAAGAGCTGGGCCACACAAGCCCCAAGAACAGGAAGGCCGACAAGGGGCTGGGGGGGTGGGGGAGGGTCCTTTGTCCCGGAGGCCTGGAATCCGGATGCCTTGGGAGGCAGGGCTCCAGGCTTTGCAGGGAGGGCTGAGGCCCGGCCTGTCCCCTCCAAGTTCCTCCCCTTGCTCTCCGATGAGGAAATCGGCCAGATCCTTGCCTTCTCCCCACCCTTAGTCTCTGTCCATTTTCAGCAGCACGGTAATAAAAACAATTTCCCCAGCCCCATGGGCTTGGCGCGAACTTTCCTTGCTTGACTCCGCAATCAGAAAAGGTAAGCGCCCCGATTTGACTCTTCGAGTCTTTCTCCCAGTGTGTGGTTTCCTAAACAAATATTTCATGTATCGTTCAGGTCACATTCTTGACCTTGTTGTTTCAGGTGCCTGATAATCTGGGCCGATGACAGTCCAGGGAGCACACCGGTCACCGCTCCCCCATCCGCCCGGCTCCCCTTTCCTCCTGTCCCCGGGCAGCTTTCCCGGGGCCCATTTCGTCCGGGTCTCTTCCCTATTAATTGCTTTCCCCTACAGCCTTTCTACATCGAAGTGCTTGCTCTGAGGGCTTACACTTCAGATTCCTGCCCGCGGTGCCCTAGGCTCATTCATTATTTAATTTTTCGTTCAGTCCCCTGCCTGTCAGGCAATGTCTGCACACTGTGATTGTTTTCCTTTTTGGAAGTCTCCAAACACAGATTGCAGCCTTGGAGATAAGCTTTAAAAAAATTAGAAAGCTCTTCAGTACGTGTGCGCATGTGTGCACCCACACGCAACCCCTTCCCTTCCGCCCCCCACACAAATGAGTAAAAAACGTGTGCACTGGACCCACCCACATTCTTAGAAACACAGAATTTTAGTGATGAAAAGGCTTTATGCACTGCCCTTTGGCCCTGGCAGCAACACTACCGCTAATGGTCTCCTGTTTAGCAAGTGGTTGGAAAGGGTACTTACTTTCTTCCAGTCAGTCAAACAGATATATATAGAATGTATGTTCTCGAGGCTTTTCAGCAGTATACTAAGCTGGGTGAAGGCACTTTAGAGATCCAGTCAAGTTGAGGGACAACATTATCATAGAATGAGGCGACTCTATCTGATAGTAGCTGACATAGGTCTAGTGACACAGTAAAGCATTCAGAAGAGTTAGGAAAGATGAGAACAGATTGGACCTCTGGGCAGGAGTGACATTTGGATTCAGGAAAGTTCTTTCTCTGACTTTTTTTAAATTCCTTCTTTTTTAAAATATTTTTTTAACCCCTAAACTTTAGATTTATTCGACATTGCCATGGGCCAAGCCGTTTCCCCTCAAAACTTCTATGTCAAAGTCCTAACCCCCAGGATCTCAGAATGTGACTGTATCTGAGGCAGGTTTTTTTTTTTTTTTTTAATCTTTTGAAAGAGAGTGTGAGTAGGGGAGGGGCAGAGAGAGAAAGGGAGAGAGAATCCTAAGCAGGCTGTGCTTGACAGCAGTGAGCCCCCACACAGGGCTTGAACTCATGAACTGCAAAATCATGACCTAAGCCTAAGTATAGGTCACTCAACCAACTGAGCCACCCAGGTGCCCTGCAGGTGGGGTCTTTAAAGAAGTAATTAAAATTAAAAATGGGCTCATTAGTGTGGACCTCAATCCACCATGACTGGTGATAAGAAGAGGAAATTTAGACACAGACATGTACAGAGGGAAGATCTTGTGAGAGAGAAGATGGCCTTGTGCAAGTCATGGAGAGAGGGCTCAGATGCCGTGCCAACACCTAGATCTTAGCCCTCTGGCCCCAGAGGGGCTTAAATCTGCTGTTTAAGCCACAGTCTGTGGTACTTTGTATGGCAGTCTTAGCAAACCAATACAAACGTTGATATTTCGAGATGGTGTTAGCTGTAGGTAGACAATGAACTTAATCAGAAAAGTAAATTATGGGCAGGAAGTGGCTCTTCTGGCCTTAGGTGGGCTTGTAGGCACTTATTTCTTGTTTGTTGTCAAGCAGGAGACATTCAGCATGTGTTTACTGGGCACATACTTCATTCAGGGGCTGTGCTAGGCCAATGAACAGACACTCAGAAGCTGATGACTGTGTCTAGATTCCAGACGAGATTAGTGACTTTAGCTGACAGTGGGTAGATGTTGGTGATGGGTCCCCAAGGCAATCTCCAGGTGTCCTGAATTGCATCCTAAAACAGAAGGACAATAGTGGAAAAACTGATGAAATCTAAATGAAGTCCTTCAGTTAATAGTAATGGGCCAATATTAATTTCTTAGGGTACCAAATGCATCGTGGTTATGTAACATGTTAACATTAAAGGGAACTGAGTGAAAATATACAGAAATATTTTGAACAATCTCTGTAACTTTTCTATAAATGTAAAATTATTCTAAAATCTTTTTTTTTTTTTTTACAAAATACTTGAATATTGCANCATAAAGCCCAGGGCCCTTGGATATAAAGCCTGCTAATTCAGTCTTTTTATTTTATAGTTGAAAGATTTGTGTTTTAGCTGCAGATGTTTTTGACTATTTGTACATTGGCAGTTCACACGCCAGATGCCTGGCCAGTCTAAGTAAGAGTGAGAACTGAGTGGACCTTCAAAGGACCTAGTGGCCAATGAGGGAGTCTTGAGCCAAGACCTGTAGATGGGGCTTCTCTTCTCCTCTGATTGGACAAGGATAAACCCAATTTCTTAAGGACTCTAGGCTGTTGCAACGGACTGACTCCCTTAATCCTTCTCCACAGCCACTAGGCACCCAGTGTGGTCTCGTTCCGGGGTAATGTTCACGTTCAACTCCCTTCTTGAGCTAAAGATCCTTCCTTTCTTCCCCACCAGGTCATGAGAGGACAGAAGGATTGTGCTATCTTGGGTTTGGAGTAGTCTGGATTCTCATTTTAGAGGAAAAGAACCTGCTTCCAGTTCTACCTCTGGAACTAGAAAGTTAATCCTTTATTGGACCAATGCCACAAGAAAGCCTTGTTTTGTTTGGCTGACAAGCTTTTAAAATTTTAAAGAATTATTTACCACACTTTAAAATTGGGAAGCTTCACAAAATATCTGCATATCCTGCTTCTCTTGAACAATTAGAAGTCCTAGCAACAGAGACCTATCTTCCTGCATGGAAAAGATTGGTTAGAGAGCCAAATAGTCCATAGATTCTTTCAAGGGGCCCCATGTTCTCCATTTCCTATAGCCTCACACAGCCCTCTCTACTCATTTATGCTACTTGCCTGACCGCTTCAAGCATCTGAGTTTGTGACCCCTGGTATAGATCAGTGTTTGTCAAACTATAGGTCATGGTCCATTTGTGAGTAATGAAATCAGTGTAGTGGCTAACCTCCACTGGGGAAAAAAAAAAGGGACAAAGAGAAGAAGGAGGAGGAAGGGAAAGAGGAGGAAATAGAAACTGTTAGAATATATCACCTGTACTAAAGGTTAGTGCTGTTTTGTGAAACCTTTGTTTCAATCGCATTTGTGTGTGCTTGTACTAGGTTACAGTGTAAAATATCTTTCCTCCTATTAGTTTCAAGGAAAATGTTTGAAAGCCAAGACTAATGAAAATTGAAATAATCCAACCTTTTTCGTCAAACAGTTAGCTCACCATGTGTGCTTACTATTTTTGTTTTGTTTTCCCTTAAATAACCTGGGAGATGGGATGGGTATTTGTTAAACACAATCACAGAATTCATACACACATGATAACATGGATTCCTATGAAGGTCTATAGAAGATCTGTAATGAAGGATTAAAGCACCTAATTGAAATGAAAGGAAAGGCTTATCTTCTTGGTGTTCCTAAGACCTATGGTCCACCAGACTGCATCGTCATATGGTTTTAAGTCAGATCATATTAAATAATAATTGGATTATTTACCTAGGTCATCAGGGCAACTAATACTCTAGATAAACACTGTTCAATAGAACTTTCTCTGCTGATGGAAAAACTCTGTATCTGCTGTGTTCAATATAGTAATCACTAAACCATGTGTGCCTCTTTGGTATTTGAAATGTTGCCAGTGTGACGGATGGTCTGGATTTTTAATTTTGATTTTCATCATTTAAATGCAAACATTAAATTTATTAGGTAGCACATTAATTTATTATTAATTAATTACTACCCATATGTTTAAGTTTAATTAATTTAAACATATGGGTAGTGTGTGCCATATTGGACAGCGGAGCTCAGACTCTAGAACTAGTATCTTGAAAGAAGGAGGGATCAGCTTCATTCCTGTTTCTGTGCTAGAATGCACATTGGTCTGACAGAATCATTTTACTCAGGCACTGCATACCCAAGAGTGAGGAGGGCTAAGAGTCTGCTAGATACAGTTTATATTTCATAGCCAGCTTATTGCTATCCACAAATGATCCAACTTCCAAGTGTGAACTGTCTACATTCTCACCCTCACTGATTTTTGTTTTTTTCAAAGGAAAAATCGCTTAAGGCAGATTATGTGATTTTGAACTATAATGGATTAAAAACTATAGTATCTGTTAATAATTATTATTGCAATAATAAATGTAATAAAAATAGTAACAAGAATAGAAGCCTTGTTTCAAGGGCTTATTATGTGTCTGGTGCTGAGATAAGCACTTTGTATGCCTTGTGCCCCTCACTCACGCTCATCCTATTAGATGGGAAGTATTATCCTATATGGTGAAATGGATGCTTGTAAGGTTAAGTAACTTGCAAAGTCACTCAGGTAGTGAGGGAATGGGCTAGAATGTGAATGCAGTTCTTTCTGGCTACAAACCCCTTCCTAAAAACACCCCAGCATCCTGGAGGATGCAAAGCAGGTGTTTGTTCCATCAGCCCATTATTTCCTTGATAAACACTTGGCGGAGATGAATTATTCAGAGCAGTGCTAGGCAGAAGGCCTCATTCCTGTGATTCTGAGATGCATCCTCTCTACTGCCACCCCCTTATCATAGATTCTGTTGTGGCCACATTGCAGGAATGTGCCTGTATGCTTCACAGGAATCTAAGCATTTTTTACTTTGGGGACCCTTTCCTCCATAACGGTACAAGCTATATCTTGCTCTGCTGTTATGAAGACAAGCATACTAAGATTCTATATTAAACCATTTTCTTCTACCTACACATTTTTTCCCTTTCTGGTTTTAAGAGAAAGTGGAACACTATCCTGAGCCCTATGGTAGGTAGCATAATGGTCTCCCAAGATACCCACATCCTAATCTCCAGAACCTTGAATATGTCGCTTTATATGGTCACATGAACCTGGCACATATGATTATACTAAGAACCTTGAGATGGGAAGAGTATCCTGGACTATTCAAGTGAGCCCAGTAGAGTCCCAGAGGTCCTCAAAGGAGAATTGGAGAAAGAGATGTGATGGCAGAAGCCGAATGCATTTGAAGACCCAAGTGGCTTCAAAGAGGAAGAAGGTCACAGCTAAGGGACACAGGCAGCATAGTGCGTAGGGCCTGGCACCATCCGTGAGTAATGAAGGAAAGACAGAAATCAGGAGAATTCTTTTTACACTTCTAAGAAATCATAGGACTAAAAGTGGCTATGAAAGTGAATTCTAGCTCAACTACTGAGTGGCCGCATTTCCTCCTAAAGAGTCTGCCATTTGTGTCTACCCATTTTTTCCCAGAATGCCTAGCCCCGGTGAAATTGGTGGCTAGAACTGTTTACTTTCACCTTGTCTGTGACTCTGACGATCTGCAGAGCCTACTGTTGGAAGAGGATGAGCAGCATCTGGGAAAGGTGACTGAATAAAAGAAATAGGGACAAAGAATAGGAAAGTGACGAGTCACAAACAGGTCTGAAGATGTCAAGAGAAAGGGAGATCAAAAAAAGAGAGAGAGACTGTAAAAATGAAAGAAGATGTTCACAGAAAAGAAGAAGGAAGGAAGGAAGGAAAGATGGAAGAAGGAAGGAAGGAAGGAAGGAAGGAAGGAAGGAAGGAAGGAAGGAAGGAAGGAAACAATCTGAGATTTGAAGGGACCCAGAAGAAAAGGTAATGAAAAAAGGGAGATAAAAAGCAAAACCAGTCATGGCTTAAAAGTAACCTTCCTTTCTTTGCTAACTGATGCTGAGTACAGAGCTGAACTTTGCAGGCCAGAGGCCATTAGCAGCCGTCAATCCGAGCCCCATGCTGCTGCCATGGTCAGTGGGGTTTGCACACGTGGGACAATGGCAGAAGCAGCCTGAGAAACGAAGAGCCTCCCATATGGTCAGAGGCTGCATTTTTCTCTGCTCTCCTTACACAAAGCTGCTATTGACATCAAAGTGGCTCCCTGTGACCCGTGCTGTTCACTGCCCAAGCTCCAAGGCTCCCGTTGCAGTCTCAAGCCATTTTTGCAATTGTCTGAACCAGTTACTTTTAGGGGAGTGGGCCCTATGCCCAAATTCGTACATAAGGTCTATGTTTTCATGTGCGGAGGTCACCATTCAGCTTAATGCCTATAGCCAACTTTTCACCTCTTAATGTCACTTCATAAAGAACTTAAAAAAAAACAAAGGGAAATATTTTTTTAGATAATATAAACATATACACGTATATAGTGAATGTGAACAAATATTGAATGTGGAAGCATATTTTGTGGGCACACGCACACACACACGTACCCACGCATGTAACCACATAATGTTCCCACGTCCGTCCCTAGGAAACCGAGAACAAAGCATGATGACGTGTTTTTCAATAATCCAGATTTTCTCTTTTGTTTCTATTTTTATATTTTAAAAGGGTACCTCTCACAATGAGATGCATTCCTTAGCTCTCAAGGCGATTGAGTGAGGCGGCCCTCAGCTGGGCCTGGCTTGTGGTTTTCAATTGTACCCATTTCAGTGGACTTCGGCGTGCACAATCATTCATTTTTGTAAGAGTTATCCAGAGAACTTTTTAAGCAAATTTTGTCCATGCACTTTTTCATTGTGCTCCACAAATTGTGCTTGGTACGTGGATACTCCCCAGGGTTTTGGGGTTTTTAACTTACTGGTTCTTTCTTCCATGCCTGACGTTGGGTGGTCTCTCAGCCATGTCTGGCCTTTACATATCACTGACAGCCCTGTTTTATGTTCTTCACACAGTTCACTTTTCCATCTTGGCTTAGGGACTAAGATGTTATTCCTTGTTGTTTCTCCCCCTCCTTCTCCTCCTCCTCCTCCTCCTCCTCCTCCTCCTTTTTAATGGTTCATTCCTGAGGCACCTGGGTGACTCAGTTGTTTGAGTGTCCAACTCTTGGTTTCAGCTCAGGCCATGATCTCATGGTTCATGAGTTCGAGCCCTGACTCAGGCTGTGCGCCGATAATGCAGAGTCTGCTTGCAATTCTCTCTTTCCCCCTCTCTCTCTGCTCCTGCCCCACTTGTTCTCTCTGTCTCTGTCTCTTAAAATAAACTTTAAAAAAACAAAAAATAAATGGTACATTCTTTTTCATAGAGGATGGTGTTTAAGCTTTGTCACCTTGGGTATCAAATCTGTGCACAAATGAGCAAACAGCACGGCAGCTACAGGACTTCTTCAATCTTATTTTTAAAATTTGTTTCTTTGGGGCACCTGAGTGGCTCAGTCATTAAGTATTTGACTTCAGTTCAGGTCATGATCTCACAGTTTGTGAGTTCGAGCCCCACATCGGGTGAGCTCAAGTCCCAAACGGAGTGAACATGAGCCCTGCTTCAGATGAACACAAGCCTCTCTTTGGGTGAACCCTGCTTCTCTCTCTCTCTCACTCCCTCTGCCCCTCCTGGGATTCTCTCTCTATCTCTCTCTCTCTGCTCCTCCTTCACTTGTACCCTCCCCCAAAGAATAAAATAAAATAAAATTTGTTTCTGTTTTTTCCTACCCTCAAGAGTCGATATGTTTTAGTCTTCTCTTAGACAGTGTATTTAATAGTACTTACGTTGTACTGATCGTATACAAGGCTTTAGTGCTCAGTGCTTTCCAAATATTGATTACTTCATTCCTCAGGACAACCTTAGGAGGATGGTGCTGTGATTTTTCATATTTAAAATTTTTTTAATGTTTATTTATTTTTTGAGAGGGAGAGAGACAGTGAACATGAGAGGGGAAGGGCAAAGAGAGAAGTAGACACAGAATCTGAAGCAGGCTCCAGGCTCTGAGCTGTCAGCACAGAGCTTGACACGGGCCTCAAACCCACAAACCGTGAGGATCATGAACTGAGGTGAAGTTGGACGATTAACCAACTGAGCCATTCAGGCACCCCTGCTTCTTCATATTTTGAAGTTGAGGAAATGGTGGCACAGAGGGGTGAGTCACTTGCACAAAGTCACACCTCTGGCAAGGAGGGTTGAGATTCAAACCGAGACAATTAGGTCCCGTCTTCAAGCTCTTAACCACTACATCAGAAAAAAGTGGAGCACAGATTTTTTGCAATGAGACCCTTCTTGCAATTGACGGATTGGTTCAGTGTTTCCAGGATCAACACCAATTTTGTCTCCATTTACATTTGACTCAAGTGGTTTGTTTTGTTTTGCTTTCAAAATACTTTATTAAAAGTATTATAATTTATAGCAAATACAGAGTCCTATAATTCTGCTCAGCTATTTTATTTACATCTTTCCCTTTTTAAGGCAAAGTCAGGTGGGCTGAGTTCCTCTTTCTGGGAAGTCTGATGTTGCATGTGCCCCCTTTCATCATTTACTGCCTTTGCCCCCCTCTGGTAACTTTTCATGAGTTTTTCCATCAACATGCAAAGACTGATTTATGTTTGGAGAGCCACACCCTTTTCAACAAAACACACACAGACGCCATACATAAATGAAAGGTGACCTTTACCCATGAAAAGAATTTTGATGAATCGCAGGAAGTAATATACTGTGCAGGGAAAATAGTCTTCTGATCTTTTTTTTCCCCCCAATATAAATCACTTCCCATGAAGAACAATCTGAGCCTAACGAGGTTCGTTAACTGTAGACTACAAAGACCCCCAACTCTGGGAGAATAATTCCACTTGTGCTGGTCTCTGATTTACTCCTATGAGGGGAGTGTGCATACTGGGGAGACAGGAGGAGGTTGACGGTTCCTGGAAGGAACGACTAAAGGCGGTTAGATTAGTCAATGAATATTTCTTAGTTACAGAGCGTGAGCTTGGAGTCACCATAGCAGTGTTTTCAAACTATGGCCTGGGACCCATTAGTGCCCTCTGAGATCAATCTTGAAAGAAATAGAAACATAGAAAGGTAGAGAAGAGAAAACATCATAATGTACGACACAAAGTAAAGACATACAGTGTTCTGTGAAACTTTCCTAAATGTATGTTTAGTTGCATACTCAGTTGCAATGTAACATTTAGAAAGGTTCTAAAATTATTAGGGGAATTTTATCCTGGTGATTCTACTAAGAGGGATCAATTGAAATGCGAGTAAGTGCTTCTACTCTTGCTAATGAGAGTGCATTTCTGAGGTGAGGTCAAGAATTCTGAAGAGAGAGGTCAGAGTCTATGGAGATGTGAGGCCATTGCTTGTTCCAACATCGTAGGCTGGGAGAAGAAGACCCATGTAGCAAATGGCTGGTGAAGGTAAATCGTGAAAATGTTCTTCCATAGGAACGAAGGAAGAGATACACAGGAGAGAACAGCGTAAGGACTAGATGCAGCAAGCTAGATGCCAGCTGGCCAGAACAGAACCATGAATGCATTTGTTTGACTTGTCTGGTATTTAAAATACTAACTTTCCTATAAAAGCTGGGATTTTCAGTTTCTCTAGAAAAATCAGAAGACCTGGCATCTCTGAGTCTGCACTCATGCGTGACAACAATTGGCTAGAGCCAACAAGCACTGGCTGCCTCTTGGGACGGCCACTAGCACATTTGGCCCTTTAAATTAAATTATAAGCTCAGTACCTTAGTTACAGTAGCCACATTTCGAATGTCCAATAGCTACATGTAGCTAGTGTCCGCCATATTGCACGGTACAGGTTTAGACCATTTTCATCCTCACAGAGAGTTCCGTTGGATAGTGTTGCTGGTTTAGACCCTGTGTCTCACTAGTCACTGCTTTCTCACTCAGGGCCACCCCCACTGCTTTGTGTTACCTGTCTCACTCTTTAGGCATTTCTTCTTGCAGTTCCCATAATATAATGCTTCTGTTAGTTTGGCTGAAAGGCTCTGTGACTTAATCTTGGGAATTGAAGCTTTTCTCAATCGACCACAGACTCATTGAAGTATCTTGAATTGAGCGTGTGTGTGTGTGTGTGTGTGTGTGTGTGTGTGTTTTCTTGGCAAAATAAGGAGTGCCACGAGAATTACAGAGACTGTGTATGTGTAAACGGTGTCTTAAAAAGTTATCAGAATATGGGGCGCCTGGGTGGCTTAGTTGGTTAAGCGTCCGACTTTCACTTAGGTCATGATCTCGTGGTTCGTGGGTTCAAGCCCCGCGTCGGGCTCTGTGCTGACTGCCAGCTCAGAGCCTGGAGCCTGTTTCGGAGTCTGTGTCTCCCTCTCTCTCTGACCCTCCCCTGCTCACGCTGTCTCTCTCTCTCCTAGAAATAAATGTAAAAAAAAAAGTTATCAGAATAGAAGATAAGTGGATTCCAGTTAGAGTTCTTCACTACAGGGAAAAACTATAGAAAACTAAAGCTCATTTCCTGTTCTCTCCAACTACAGGTATCCACTGGGGTGAACAGGACAGAACCAAAGTGACCAAATCTGATGAGAGGAATTAACACTAAAGCAGTGGATGACTTTCCAGATAAAAGTTATGATCCTGTTAGGATACATGTAGTTAGGTGACTTCTGGCTCTGCCCACATATCACAGAATATGTGGAACTGACAGCGATTGGGTTTATTTGATCAATGAGGAAAGCCACTTGAGGCAAGTCAGATTTGAGAGAATCATTTGACTTGAATTTCCTGACACTTCCAAATTAGTAAGGAAAGCACACATATCATTTGTGCAGACACAGTCTTCAAATATTCATCTTTGAGCTCAGCAAAACATCATATATATTCACGTGCGTGAGCATGTGTGCATGCACGCATACACATGCATGCACACACGCACCTTTGATTTCTAAGAGCAAGGGTGCCTGGGTGGCTCAGTCAGTTAAGAATCTGACTTCGGTTCAGGTCATGATCTCATGGCTTGTGAGTTCGACCCCTGCATCAAGTTCTGTGCTGACAGCTCAGAGCCTGGAGTCTGCTTTAGATTCTGTGTTTCCCTCTCTCTCTGCCCCTCCCCTGCTCACTCTCTCTCTCTCTCTCTCTCAAAAATAAATAAATATTTAAAAAATTTCATTTCCAAGAGCATAATGCGGTTCCCAGGAATTTAAGAGGGAAGCAGAATGTTCTTCGAGTTATTACAGGGTAGCAAATTGGAGATCCATGCTGTATTTTAGCAAATTTTAAGTGTTGTTTCTTCTGTCTTGGTTTACTTGCCATGCCATAATTTCTTTTGCTGTAGAAATACATGGAAAATATGAAAATATCCTAAATGAATTTTCTTGGCAGAGAGAAAATTTTGTTTTTCAACTTGCATTTGTTCATTGTCGTCACTACCTACATTTTTCCAGGTTCACATATGAAAATAATTATTCCTCACTTCAGGAAGTCTGTTTTTAAAAAGTCAGTTTGGCTTCAAAGGATCCAGCACCCTTAATAGTGTCAGCCAGCCCAGGAGACAGCTGGACAGGAGCCCTGGCCTGGAGGTAATCTGTGCTTTCCTGGGCTGTTACCTCCTTGTGCTAGAGTCCTTAGAATAGGGGCTGACCCAACAGGGGACCTGTACATCTACATACATATACCATATTCCCTAAGAGCTGAGAATAGGCTCACAGGGGAGCAAAGTTCCTGGGGACAGTTCTTTCCATCTTTCCTTGAGTCAAGGCCAAGTGCTTTAACACCAGTGCTTTTCCAGACATGGTAGAAAGGGCCCAGCTCAGGGCCTTCTTGTCCCTGATGTGTGACCTTAGGCGTGTCTTTTACTGCCTAAGAGTTTCTGATTACTCAGGATTATAGGAGATTTTGAATTGGATTAGTCTTCCTTTTGATAGTTACAAAAATCCCATGTTCTTCTTATTGGATCTACATTAGTCACTCCAAAATCGATCTCTATCCTAAAACATCAATAGAATTAAGATCAATGTTATGCTTGGGTGAATAAAACAGAAAACATTCACATTTGCACACATAATAGGAGTTAAGCCTACTAAAGAGCCTGATAGCAGCTCTTCTCAAATTGTAGTGGGCAGAAGAATCATTTGTGGGCAGGGGAGAACTCACTGTTCAGTATAGCACCCCAGAATGCCCAGTGCATCGTAGGGCACTCAATGTTGGTCATATGTCTTCTTAATTTAATCCCTCCAAATACTTTCTAGTAACATCCAAGAAAAATATGTCAAGCTTCTTTTTGGTAGCAAATATTTTCATCTGATTAAAAGTTCAGCAGTGAAGATGGACCTGGCACATTGTAGTTGTTCAATATATATTTGTTTCAAGAATAGATGGCTCTCTAATACACAGTGATTAGGATTGCTTTTCATTTTCCAATAGGAGTTTATGCGTTCTGAAATGCGTTGGGAGGATGTCTGTGGTCTCCACCCCAGGCCCCAAATTAGTGAGAACACTGGATGTGCTTGTTCTCTAAACTGTCTCCCCATCAGGGGCACCTGAGTGGCTCAGAGTTGAGCCTCTAACTCTTGATTTGGCTCAGGTCATGATCTCATGGTTCAGGCGGTTGAGCCCTGCATTGGGCTCTGTGCTGAGTGTGGAGCCTGCTTGGGATTCTCTCTCTCTCCCTCTCTGCCTTCCTCTGCTGGTGTGTACATGCCCTCTCTCTGTTTCAAAATAAATGGTTAATGGTTAAATCAATTAACTTAATGGTTTAATTAATTAACTTAAAAAATGGTTAAGGGATTTAAGAGCAGCATCTCAATAAGTCTTAAAGTGATGGCTAAGCTTCTCACTTTCAGAAAGCATAGTTTGGGAACAAAGCATCAGTCTTCTCTTCACTCCTCTCCATTTCCACTCCGTTTCTACTCTAGTGGCCTTCCCCAAATCACACAGCTGGCACCTGTCCTCACATACTGTGAAACCCGTTAACAATGAAAATCAAAAACTGTCCAAGGCACCTGGGTGACTCGGTTGGTTGAACATCCGACTCTTGATTTCAGCTTATGTCATGATCCCAGGGTTGTGGGCTGGAGTCCTGCATCGGGCTCCATGCTGAGTGTGGAACCTGCTTGAGATTCTCTCTCTCTCTCTCTCTCTCTCTCTTTGCCCCTCCCCGCTCATGTTTTCTCTCTCTCACTCAAATAAAAGTTTTTTTAATTAAAAAAAGAAAGAAAGAAAGAAAGAAAGAAAGAAAGAAAATAAAAAACTGTCCCTAACAGGCCACCCCAGCATAATCAGCAATTCCTGTGCTGCCCCTCTTCTGAGGTCAGACACCACACTCATTGTCAACACCCACTGACCTGTCTAACCACCCTTGCCCAGGATGCAATTATGGCTTCTTTATCTGTGTTCCTCGCACCAAGCACAGTGCCCAGTGAAGGATGGGGAAAAGCCAAGATGGGGGCAACTTGCAGGCTGGAGGGCTGGTGGTGAGTGGGTCACTGCCCCCTGATCAGCTGCTTCTCTTTCTTCAAGCTCGAAGGACACCTCCTCAGAGAGGTCTTCACTGTCTCTGAACTAAATTTTCCTGCTCCTATTACTGTCCCACCACAACTCTCATTCTTTTCCATCATAGCACATAATAATGGGTAATTACAGGTTTGTTGGTTTCCCTTTTTGTTTTTTATCTGCCTCTTCAACTGGATTGTAATCTCCATGAGGACAAAGCCATGTCTGTTCTATGCTCCATCCAGAATCTCAAACAATTGCTTGTAAGTGCCCAATACATGTTTATTGGATGACTGAATGATTGAATGAATGAATGAATGAATGAAAAATACACCTAATAATTTCTTAGACTATTATTGTAGACCCCACTAGGGCAGATATTCTCAATTGCCCCAATCCCCACCTCCTCTCACCTTCCAACCAGTACTCATAGCTGGGGACGGACTACCATACCAGGTCAGAGTGAAAGCTCTGACTGGTTTCTTCCTGGAGACACCTGTCAATTGACAAAATTAAAGTGTTTACTGGTGACACAGGGTCTTAAAAAAAAAAAAACCACTGTAACCCTTTGTAGATGGAGATTATTTTATCTTGATAATTCATTTTTCAATAAATAAATCATAATAATGGCTCTTGTTTTTGAGCATTTAATCTGGGTCAAGTACATAATGATACCCAGTCTTTATGAAGCATATGTGCCAAGCATTTTAAATGTATTACTTCATTTAGGCCTTACAAAACCTAAGACAGGTACAATCATTATCTTCACATTGCAGCTAAAACTAAAATTGAGTCTTTTGCCCAAAGTCAAACAAGTAGTAAGTGGTCAAGTGAGATCATCTCTTTCTCTGTCTGACCCCAAATGCATGATCCATTCCCTTCTATCTACTCTTAAATCTGCTCTGAGGAGGAGGAAGAGGTACACTCACCCGCAGATGGAAATGATGAGCAGTAGAAGGGAGGGATGCACAGCAAAGGGAACAAATATAGGGCAGGTCCTACTTTGTGTCAGGCACATGTGACTCTCATGGGCAGAAATTATAACCTCCCTTTAATAAGGGAGGAAAGAAAGCCCTAGACAGAAGACTTAGCCCAGGGGGCCAGGGACACAGAGAAAGTTCAAAGGAGTAGATACAGGCCTTCCCCAGCTCTGCTTTCACACTTGGGTCTCCCCAAACATGAATCCCTCTGCCTAATTCAGGCCTCAGGCACTTTAGGGACAATGATGGGCCTAAATCTTCTTGTCTTTGGCATCCTTGCCTTGACAGGAACACCTTGCAGCAGTGTGGCTGGGTCATCAACTCTGCTGAGCCAAGTGACAGAAAATATTACAATTCTAAGTCTGTCTTTAGTCTGGAGTGAATTCCTTATTGTGTCTCATGGGAGGCTGCTGTTATCCAAACATGTTCCAGAACATACCGCCTCAGTGATCCTCTTACTTATCAGACACCATGAAGGTGAAACATGTGCTGTTAGTTACAGGGGACAAATGATACTTGCTTTGCTGCTACATTGGAAGCATTACAGTATGGAAATTAAAAAAATATATAAAGTATAGAAATTTTACATCGTTTCTCCCTCCCTTTTCCCTTCTCTCCCTCTATCCCACTTTTTTCTCTCTTCCTTTTTTCTTTTAAAGATAACATTAAAAGTTAGATGTCGTTTGCAGAATATTTTTTTAATGTTTATTTCTTTATTTTTGAGAGAGAGAGTGAGCAGGGATGGAGCAGAGAAAGAGAGAGAGAAAATCCCAAGCAGGCTCCATACTGTCAGTGCAGGGCCTGACACGGGGCTTGAACTCATGAACCATGAGATCATGACCTGAGCCAAAACCAAGTGTCAGATGCTTAACTGACTGAGCCACTCAGAAGCCCCTGCAGAAAATTTTAACTTTGAACCCTCTTGACCTATTGAAAGTAGTCATTATGAAATTATTGATTCAACCATATGTTAATAGAATTTTTGACAAGAGCTTTTGTAGAACATAATTCTGGATGCGTGTATTTATTACCAGGGGATTTGGCCCAGTGTGTAAGGTAGAGTTCTCAATGTGTCTCAGAGTTGTTCTAAAAAGTTCTGCCTTAGTCATTTGGGCTGCTGTAACAGAATGCCACAGACCAAGTGGCTTGTAAACAATAAAGATTTATTTCTCACAGTTCTGGAGGCTGGCAATCCAAGATCAAGGACTGGCCAGTTCAGCGTCTGATGAGGTTGACTTCTTGGTGCACAGCAACCTTCCTTTCCCTGCCACCTCACCAGACAGAAGGAGAGAGAGAGAGAGCTCTCTGTGGTCTCTTTCATAAGAGCACTAATCCCATTCCCAAGGGCTCCAGCCTCAGGACCTAATCCCCTCCCAAAGGCCCCAAATCCCCTCCCAAAGGCCCCGCCTCCACACACCATCATATGGAAGATTCCGTTTCAACATATGAATTTTGTAGGGGCACAACTTTTAGTCTAGAGCAAGTTCCTTCTCAATAATGGAACTTCTCTTGTTTCCTCAGAAAGTCCAATTTTCAGGTTGGGGATCTTAACCATCTGCTCCAATATTTCTTTGCGATCTCAGAGGGAGCCGTGCAAGAGAAACAGCAGGAAAAGTAGACCTCCGGGACCTGCTGCCCCTGCACACCTCACCCCCAGCCCCGTCCCCGAGCACACTTCCTTCACTGCCGTTCTGCCGTAAGGACACGGAATCCATGAGCCAGTTTTCTGTCTTAATCTGGGAGCAAGGGACCACATGACCTTCCTTAGGAGCTAGGAAGGGAGAAAAAGAGGGAAACACATCTATTTTAATAGCATCTATTTTACCAAACCTTCACACCCAGTTCACATGAACACGAATCAAAGCATGCAAAAGATCATAGCACATCATGTCTGAGGATAATATGTGTTAGAATAGACCTGATTTCCATCATTCTGACACACGTTCGTTTCCACCAGATGAAATACAGCTATGAAACTGAAAGTGCCGTTTGATGTGCGAACGTTCTGAAGCTAGGCTGCAGGTGGAGGAAGATACTTTTGAGAGTTTTGATAAGAGGGTGGAAGTATAAAAATTCTCTTGAAACTTGTTAACAATTTAGGAGATACAGTAAGACAAGCAGCCAAAATATTGCAGGATCGCTAAGAGAACAAAAGGTCTTTAAAGATGGTACCATATTCCCAGATCCTAAATCAGTGCCTGATGGGCACATGGAAAGGCCTGAATACATGCTTACTGAATACATGTTTTTTAGCCCAAGTTGGGGGAGATGGCAAGAAAGAAAGGGCAGAGGCGTCTCAGGACCAGGTTTCATGACAAACGAAAAGGAAGGTCACTCAGATTGCTGAAGAGGCTATGATAGAGGGACCCCAGAAGTAAGGTGGCTGTAGTGGTTTCCTAGGGCTGTCATCACAAAGTACCACAATGTGGGTGACTTAAAAAGAACAGAGATGTATTACCTCATGGTCGTGGAGGTGAGAAATCCGAAGCCGAGGGGACAGCAGGGCCAAGCTCCCTCGGAAACCTACGGGGGGATTTTTCCTCGCTTCTTTCTAGCTGCAGCTGTGCAACTCCAGTCTCTGCTTTGGCGTCACGCAGTGCCCTCCCTGTGGGTCTTTGTGTCTCTATGTGGCTTATTCACAAAAGCCAAAAGATGAAGCAACCCAAATGTCCATGTCCAACAAAGGATGAACCTCAACACAAAATGTGGTAAATACATACAATGTAATCTTATCTAGCCTTAAAAAGGAAGAACATTCTGAGGGCATCTGGGTGGCTCAGTCAGTTAAGCTTTGGACTCTTGGTTTCAGCTCAGGTCACGCATTCATGGTTTCATGAGTTCGAGTCCCACATCAGGCTCTGCACTGACAACGCAGAGCCTGCTTGAGATTCTCCCTTTCTCTCTGCCCCTTCGCTGCTCACACTCTCCTTGTCTCTCTCAAAAATAAATAAATAGACTTAAAAAAAAATAGAACATTCTGAAACATGCTACAATACTGGTGAACCTTGAAGACATTTGGCTGAGTAAATAAGTCATTCACAAAAGCACAATATTGCATGGTTCCACTTAAGAAAGCATGAGTAGTAGTCGAATTCATAGAGACTGAAAGTAGAATAGCGGCCGCAGGGGCTGGTGGGAGGAAGAATGGAGAGTTAGTGTTTTAATGGGGACAGAGTCTCAGCTGGAGAAGATGAAAAAGTTCTGAAAATGGCTGGTGGTGATGGTGTCACGACAGTGTGAAATGTACTTAATTGGACACTTAAAAATAGTAAACTTCAGGTTACATATTTTTTAAAGGTTTATTTATTTTTGAGAGAGAGAGAGAGTGGGGGAGGGGCAAAGAGGGAAGGGGAGGGAAGATCCAAAGTGAGCCCCACACTGACAGCAGCAAGCCCGATGTAGCACTCGCATTGATCAATCACGAGAACATGACCTGAGCTGATATCAGATGCTCCACTGACTGAGCCACCCAGGTGCCCTATTTATTATATATTTTTTAGCACAATAAAACAAATGGAAAAGAGGATTCTGTAGAGGGATCATTGAAGGCAAAGAATAGGAGATTAGAAGGGACCTATGAAAGTGCTCTTTAGATGTAAGGAAAAGTACAGGGATGCCTGGGTGGGTCAGTTGGTTAAGCATCTGACTCCTCCCAGCTCAGGTCATGATCTCATGGTTTGTGGGTTCAAGCCCCACATCAGGGCTCCATGCTGAAAGTGCAGAGCCTGCTTGGGATTCTCTTTCTCCCTCTCTTTCTGCCCCTCCTCCACTCACTCACTCTGGCCCCCTCTCTCTCTCTCAAAAATAAATAAACTTTAAAATAACATTAAAAAAAAATGAAGTAAGGAAAAACACCACCAAATGGGAGAGCTAAATGGTAGCACATTAGTTTAGTTGGGAGCTTCAGAGCTCTCAGAGGCCTTTCTCACACGCTGACTTGCTGTTTCCGCAGCAGGTCATTATTGGCAGAAAAGGAAATAGTCTTTGTAAAGAATGCATTTCACAGCACATTATGCATGTATGTAGGCCCTAAACTCTCTGGAAGTCGAATGACATGACTTTTAAGATCTCTGATTCTCTGAGAGTCTTTCATGTTAGGTAACATTTCCAAGGGAATAGATATTGGGCAAAAACTGGGTCAGTTGTGGTTAATGGAAAGATCCCAGGACTTCCATCAAAGTCCTGGTTTGGGTCTGGACAGCGGTTTCTCTGCCTTTTAAGGACCTCAAGTTTCTCTTCTGTAAGGGGTGCAAGGTTCTAGCTCTCCACCCAGAACACAAATCTCACATTAAGATATTTAGATATTATCACAGTTTTCTGGCTTTATCCTTCTTGTATGCCATAGATCTATAGTAGCTTTTTTACACTCTATGAGCCAAGAATATGTTCTTCTTTTGCAAGAATAACACAAAGAATTTTTTTCCAGAACCATTTGAGAATGAGCTGCCAACATAATGTCCTATCACCTTTGGTATTTTAATGTGATTTTCCTCTGCAGAAGGACATGTTCCTACATAGTCACAACACAACCATAAATATCAGAAAATTAACATTGATTATATCACCACCATCTAATCTTCAGACCCACTTTGGTTTTACCAATTATCGCAATAATGTCTTTTATAACAGAAGGATCCAAGCCACGATCACGTTACATTGAATTGTCATGTCTCTGTAGTCGTCTTTAATTTAAAACAATCCTCTAGTCTTTACTACACTTTAATGACCTTAATATTTTTAAACAATGTCTCATGCCCCAAACCCTGTCTAGTCACTCATTTTGGGGACTAACAGTTTATCAGAACATAATCACATACATTCATTGTCTATGGCTATTTTTTATGCTACAAAGCAAGTAGCTGTGACAGAGACCATATGGCCTACAAAATCTAAAATATTTATGGCCAGTCTCGTTACAAAAAATCATTGTCAATGCCTGTGCTAAACAGTACTAGAAGGCAAGAAAAAGAAATGAAAGGAGTAAATATTGAAAAGGAAGGAAGAGACTGATTTTAATGTATGTATGTAATCTATGTCTATGTAATCTAATGCTTACATAGACAGTACTAAGGAATCTATAAAGTAACTACTTGAATTATTAAGTGAATTTAGCAAAGTTGCAGAATATAAGTCCAGTAGAATAAAATCAATTTTGTTTCTATATTCAACAAACAATAGGAAATGATATTTTTAAAATATCATTAAAGTAGCATTGGAAAACATAAAATACTTAGAAATAAATTAATGAAATATGTGCATGTCCTCTGCATTGAAAACAAAAAGAATATTGCTGATAGAAACTAAAGAAGATAAAATAAATAGAAAGACGTTCCATGTTCATGTTCACATACTGGAAGACTCAAAATTTATAAAAATGTTAACACCCCCCAAATTGACTTTAGACTTAATGCCATCCCAGCGAGTATCTGAGGAAGAGATCTTTTAGAAATCAACAAGCTTATTCTAAAATTTATATGCAAATGCAAAGGATTTAGAGTAGCCAAAACTACCTTGAAAAAGAAAAGCCAAGTTAGATTTCTTACACCACATGACTTGAAGACTGTGATGTCAAGATTGTAACTACCTTCCAAAATGGCCCCCAATGATCCCCACTTCTGGGTATTAGTTCCTTGTGTAGTCCCCTCCACATGCTGTCAGGGTTGGGCTGTGTGGCCAAAAGAATATGGCAAAAGTGGTGACATTTTGCGTCCTAGATTAAGTCATAAAAACGTTGTAAAACCTTTCTTCTCTGGTCACTTGTTCTAAGGAAAGTCAGTCACTCTGTCATGAACTATCCTATGGAGAGGCCTGCATAGTGAGGAACTGAACTCCATGGCCAACAGCCAGCAAGAAACTGAGGCCTCTCTTCCAAAAGTCAACAGCAGCATTAGTGACTTTGGAGGCAAATCCTCCAGCCCTAGCCCAGCCTTCAGATAACTTCAGTCCTGACCAATAGCTTGACTGCAACCTTATGCGAAGCCCTGAGGCAGAACCACCCAGCTTAGTTGCTCTCAGATCCTCAGCTCTCAGAAACCGTATGAAATAATTGTTTTCTGCTGCCAATCTGGGGATATTTTGTTATGCAGAAATAGCTAATGCATATAAAAACTTACATTTAACATGGTACTCAGGACAGTGGTATTGATGTAAAGATTAACAAATAGATCAATGGAACACAATAGAATCCAGAAATAGACCCACACGTGTAGTCAATTGATATTGGACAAAGGCACCAATATAATTCAAAGAGGAGACTCTTTCCAAAAAGTGATAGAAGACCTCTTGTCATACCAACATCCAAAAGTAATTCAAGGTAGAACATAGATAACATCTCGGGGTAGACAAAGATTTCCTAGACAGAGTGATGGATGAATGAATAAAGAATATACGGTATATATACACAATGGAATATTATTTGGCCACGAGGAGGAAAGAAATTCTATCATTTGAGACAACATGAATGAATCTTGAGGCCATTGGTGAAATTAGTGAAATAAGTTGAACTTATAGAAACAGAGAGGAGAATGATGATCACCAGGGACTGAGGATTGGGGGGAAATGAAGAAATGTTGGTCAAAGGGTACAAACTTCCAGCTCTAAGATGAATAAGTTCTGGGGATCTAATGCATAGCACGGTGATTATAGTCAACGATACTGTATTATATACTTGAAAATTGTTAAGAGAGAAGATGGGGCGCCTGGGTGGCTTAGTCAGTTAAGCGTCCGACTTTCGCTTAGGTCATGATCTTGCGGTTCGTGGGTTNAAAAAAGAAAAGGTAATTATGTGAGGTGAGGGAGGTGCTAACTAACCCTACAGTGGTAATCATTTTGAAATATGTAAGTGTATCAAGTCATCACGTGGTACACCTTAAATGTACAGAATATTATGTCGATTATATTTCAATGAAGCTGGAAAAAACCTCCACGTATGTCTGCAAAAGGTTTGTGCAAGAATACTTATAACTTTATCATAATGACAAAAGCCTGGTAACAAGCTAAATGTCCCTGAATAATTGCTGTGGGTAAGCAAATTGCGGTATATTCATACAAAGGAATGCTACTCAGCAGTAAAAACAAACACGCTACTGATATATGCAACAAAATGGATGAACCTTAAAAACATTATGTTGCATCAAAGAGGCTAGACATGAAAGAGTACATGCAGTATAATGCCAGTTATATGAAGATCTACAGGCAAAAACTAAGCTGCAATGATGGAAATCAGAATAGCAATTGCCTCTGGATGAGGGGTAATTAATGGAAAGAGATGGCAGAAAATTTCCTGGAGGATAAAAATGTTCTATATATTCATAAGAGTGGTTATATGTCAAAAATTCATTCAACTGTACACTTAGAACCAGAGCATTTTGTTGCATGTAAATAACCATGTAAAAAATAAATGGAATGCTTTAGACAGAGCCTGTACGTTCTAGGTCCTGGCTATTCATAGTGTAGCAAATATGTTCATTGGTTTACATAGATCCTGAGAAAGACCTAGAAATCAGGGAAAGGGTGTGGACGAGATTTATAGAGGGGAAGGATGCTGTGACAAAGGGAGCCCCTCAAATGGAAAAGAAACACGAATGAAAGAAGAACTTGAATATTCGCTTGGCATAGGGTCTTAGACTGCCTTGGACTATTCCTCCCTTCCCATACGTCTTCTCTTGAAGGTGAGATTTCAGGGGCGCCTGGGTGGCTGAGTCGGTTAAGCATCTGACTTCGGTTCAGGTCAATGATCTCACAGTTCCCGGGTTTGAGCCCTGCATCGAGCTCTGTGCTGTCAGCTCAGAGCCTGGAGCCTGCTTTGGATTTTGTGTCTTCCTCTCTGTCTCTCTCTGTCTCTCTCTCTCTGGGAAAAAAAATAAACATTTAAATAAATAAATAAATAAGGTGAGATTTCAGACTCTTCAAGGGCATTGATGTGTTTTATAAGCCTTTACGTTTCCCAAAGCTCCTAGCACTATTTTATGCAGGCAGAGTTTGGTAAATATCACAGAAAGAGAAAGACGGAAAGAGAGAGCTGTGATTCAGAATATTTTCCAATGGATTGTACATGACTTTCCTGGAATGGCTGCAATGACATGAGAACCAGAGTCTAGCACAGTGTCTAGCACACAGCATAATGTAATTTCATGGATTCACTGAGGTGTACACTAGAAGGAAAAATAAATAATCTTCTCCCAAAGCCTTATTGTCCAGCTCCATCTCTTTCGATCTCCCAGCTGTGGAAACCTTTAAATATGCTTTTTTGTTGTTTTACAGCCGTTTGCATTTAAATTGGGCGTGTCGCTATCACATTTTATTAGCTAGTCCTCATACCAGCCCTGTGAGGTTAGCACTGTTATCTGCGCCTTCCAGGCCAGGGCACTGAGAGGTGAAGCAATTTGCCCGGGTTGGATAGCACAGGGAGCCGCGGGAAGAAGAGGGATTTGTGTGCACAGGCTCCACCTTCCAGCCTGCTTAGCAAGTCCGCAGAGCCTTTTGGCTTTGAACCTGATAATGAAATGTGGATTTTCTGTACAGCACTTTGAAAATCATGTTAAAGACATTAATTCCTAAAGAAAGAGTTAGGTTTGTAATTCTTTGGCCTGATTATTTTTCCTGAAGAGGGTTTTTTTGTTTTTTTCTTTGTTTTGTTTTGTGTTTTTTGTTTTTTTGTTTTTTTTTTGGATACTTGACTGTGCTGCCTAGACCCAAGGTCCTGGAAATGACTCACTCTATCCAGAACTTCACACCATTATTTCCTGACCAAGCACCGAGCCGCTCAGATGTCCCTCTCTCTCCTGCAGAGCCCACCCGTAAGCATAACCTTTAAACTTTAATGGGAGTGAAATAAGTTTATCAAGTTGGAAGGGGATTTATGGTTTATCTAGTTAAGAAAAATTTAACGTGGTTCATGAACTTCCCTAAATGTGAAATGTATGTCAAGTTGTGCATATGGATAGATATGGTTTTTTTGGTTTTGTTTGTTTTTTTTTTTCTGGGAAGGTCAAGCTTGCAGATAGTTCTCCCTAAAAGTGGGTATGTCCCTAACAGATTGGGAAATTGAAGTTCAGCGAGTTTACAGAACTTGCCTTCAGCATCACACAGACAGGGGACAGCAGTGCTGGATCCAGAACTTTAGCCCTCCAGTGAGACAGCAGGACTGTTATCTTGGTTCCCAAAACATACATTTAGTCAGAAGAATTACACCCACAGGTTCTTTGATGCATATACTTTGTTCTAAAGAATTGGTTTTCCCAAAATGGTATCCTTCATCAAGAGAAAACCACTTGTCTGGCTTTTCCTTCACATGCATAAATGGACTCCCCTGGAAGACACTGGGCTAAGGGAGCTCAGGCTTCCAGTGTCCTTTCCCTTAATGGCAAGTGGGAGCATCAGCATTCCCAGAATTCCCACTTCTAACAACTCTGCCAATATGATTAACAATACCAGCATTGCATCACCCGCTAACTCCTTGCGTGATGTTAGATGATTCAATTAAGAGAGTGGTTTTCAACCTTGGCTGTACTTTAGACTCACCCAGGGGGAGATTTTCAAACTCGCCATGCCCATGTCCGGGCTGCACCCTGGACTAATTAAATCCAAATCTCCGGAGGAAGGGCTTTGTCAAGAGTATTTTTTAAAGCTCCTCAAGTGGTTGTGATACGCGGCCAAAGTTTGAAAAACACTAATGGAAGCAAGAGGGGGAAAAAATCATATTGATTAGGCACCTATTGTGCACTGGTGTTTTACCTGTATGCTCCTCCCGGGCTCAGAAAGGCGGTACAACTTTCCTAAAAATCACACAGCTGGGAAGCGACAAAGTCCACCTTTAATCAAAGACACCGGTGGTTTCCTGAATGCTCTCGGTAAACCATGGATTTAGGGGTGATTAAATGTGGTGACATCTATTAAGCACCTGGCACCTAGTGGGTGGGCCTGAATTATCTCTGTCTCCATTTCTCAGCTTGTTTGTTTATCTAGAATCTTCCTCCTGGCCCATACTATGACTTGATGCCCCCAAGACTTTAGTTCAGAGAACTTGGTGTTGACCCTGCAGCCACGCATTATATGCCTTCTTTATGCCTGAACCATGCTAAATAGTAATTTCATTGTATTGGCATGTTAGGTTTTAGGGAACTTAAATTGATGGGTTATATAACTGAAAATATGTCCTACCTATTAGGCGTTTTATAGATGCTCTTAGTTTTATGTATTTTAATGTTCTGTAGCTGTTACTTCTCTCTCTTGTCATTATGGAATGGGATGATCCCTATTTAACTGATGGGAAATTGAAACCTGATGAAACCAGGTCATCCATCCATCCAGCACTGTTTGCATCAGACTGGAGCAAGCGGCTGTGCCCTAGTAATTCTGAAGGGTTTCCCTTTCATCTAGTCTATATGTGAGGTTCACAATTTAAAAAGTTTTCTGAGTTGATGGCATTCAGTCAAATAGGGCAATGGATGGGGGAGGGGCGTCAAGACAGGATGCCTCCTTTTTTAAATTTAAATTTTAATTATTTATTTTATTATTATCATTATTTTTATTATTTTTAAACTTTTTTTCTTAAATAGTTTATTGTCAGGTTGGTTCCCATATGACACCCAGTGCTCATCCCAACAAGTGCCTTCCTCCATGCCCATCACCCCCCTTCCTCACTTCCCCACCCCCATCAGCCCTCAGTTTGTTCTCAGCATTCAAGAGTCTCTCATGGTTTGCTTCCCTCCCTCTCTCCCACTGTTTTCCCCTTTCTTCTCCCCCATGGTCCTCCATTAAGTTCCTCCTAATCCACCTATAGGTGGAAACATATGGTATCTGTCCTTCTCTGCCTGACTTATTTCGCTCAGCATAACACCCTCGAGTTCCATCCACATTGCTACACGTGGCCAGATTTCATTCTTTCTCATTGCCATGTAGTATTCCATCGTATAGATAAACCATATCTTCTTGATCCATTCATTCAGTTGATGGACCCTTAGTCTCTTTCCATGATTTGGCAATTGTTGAAAGTGCTGCTATGAACATTGGGGTACATGTGCCCCTATGCATCAACACTTGACAAGATTCCTCCTTAGGGTAGGACCAGTGTTGGCTCCTTCCAAGGAGGGAGACAATGACCATGTCCAGAATATCTCTATATGCTGACAGGTACTGAAGGGTTTGACTAAAGCCATAACAGTAATAATAGCTAACATTGATAGCAGCTGCTTACTAGGGGCTCTGTGGTGCGTGAGATGGTCAGTGTTCAAACCTGGGCAGTCTGAATCCAGTCTGGTTTCTACTCCATGCTATACTCCGGGAGCCACCAGGGGGCTGGGGGGACTGTCACTGAGGGAGGGGTCTGTGTCAGTCTCAGAAGAGACATGTGGCTGGCCACGTCCATGGCTTTATTCCTTGTCCCCCTATTCCTCCAAATCACCACCCATCAACCCCCTTTTGAGACAGAAGGAAGTTCAGGAGTCAGGGAGATCCCTTGTGGAAGGGAAAAGAGGGGAGGAACAGAATAGCTATATCTTTTTCTCACTTTATTCTCTTATTCATCAAGCCCTCATTGAGTACCACCTGTGCATCTGACACTGATTTCAGTTCTTTGAATACATTAACTCACAGAGGTTGAGTCCCTTGCCAAGGTCCACTGCTCTAAAGGGGAGGGATGAGATGTGAACCCAGACCTTACAAAACTGATGACATCTAGTGCTAACCTCTCACTTTTGGTACTTTCTACTCATTTTAAGGAATTTTTGACAGATTCTTGGTCGACCATAATAACTCAAGTAAACCCAAATTAAGTTCTCCTCAGGGAGAGGAAGGTTGGGGGTCATGGAATGGGAAGGCTGCTTCCTGAGAAGCCTCTCTATGCATTTATTTGTTGCCATTTATGCTGGCCTGAGTCCTGCCCAAATATAATATTTACACATTTATGTTTATATTATATAATATAATAATATGTTAGGTCTTCATCTTAATAATGGAAACATTAGACACTATGGTAAGGAAGCTTTAAGATATCACTAGCTAAACACTATCAGCTTATCTGTTGCATTTCCATAAAAAGCCAAGGTACCAGGTCAGGAGGAGGTGGATGGGGTGGGGGCTCTGTTTGAACACAGAACGGCAGGGGCTCTGTCTCTCATAACAGGAACTCTGAGGTTATCCTGTTCATTGAGACTGAGCTGGCAAAAGCAGAGACAGCACGTGGACTGAATGCATGTGAGAGGTTTTTATGGGCCAGGCCTAGCTGTTGTGCTCTTCACCTCTGCTCACATTCCATTAGCTGGGACTCAATCATATGCCCATATCCTAGAGCAAGGGTGTTTAGAAAATGTGTCCAGCTGTGTACCCAAGAAGAAATGGGTTTTTCTCCTTTCCTTTTCTTTCTTGTGTTTTGTTTTTCTTGCTTCGTTTTGGTAGTCTGTCATTGTTGTGTTATGGCCAATGGTTTGAGGGCTGAGTTGCCACTGGAAAACAAAGTAAGAAGAAGAATCTTCTGGAGTGATCCATGCACAGTGCTAATTCTAAGTGTGGAGACAGTAATAACATTTTTATTGAGTACTTACTATGTACCAAACTGTACTAAGCCCTTTACCTACCTGGCTGCATTTAATTCTATAGCAGCCTTGCACATGGGTTTAAAGTGTATCAAGAGTTAGTTGCAGAATGATACAGCCCTGGTCCTCTAACAGTAATAAAGAGCAAATGTATCCCTGTAGGGCCATTAACCACCCTCATTTTCCTTACTGTGTGTCCCAGAGGTTGTTTTCCATGGATGGCTCATCCAGGCCTTCCTGTCTTCTGGCTTCCAGTTGCACTTGGCCAATGGGAGTCACCAGCAGGGAATCAGAGTTGGGTGCACAATAGTGTCCTGTCTGCTCTTTGGCCGTTGTGCTCCTCTGTGGATGGCCACAGCTTCTGCCAGGCAGCCACTCTCCTGTGGCTGTAGATATCACCAGCTTCCCATAGGAGGTCTCTCTTTCTGCCCCTTCAGGTCTGGCTTCCTGCCACTGATAATCCCTTGGCGGTTCCTCAGCCCTTGAACTGGTGGTCCCTTGAACCTTCCCACACTCCTGTAAAGAGTTCTTTCCATGGAGTCTTCAGTTATCCCTTCGAGACTTCCATCTCTTTCCTACTGATTCCTGGCTGATTCAACTAGGACTTAAGAGCTCATACAGCTCCCACCCACCCCCTTTTTTCTTTTAAGCTGTATTTATTACAGTGGCTGCTTTGGAGTCGGGAAGACCTAGTTATAAAGCCCAATCTGATCAGTTGTTAGTTGTGTGATCTTTAGCAAGTTACTTAACCCCTCTGAGCTGTTGTTTACTGGCTATAAAACAAAAGATGATGGATTTGTGAGGATTGAAAGAATTAACATATATAAATTACATAGCCTAGTGTTTAGCTCATAATAAATCATTAATAGAATTGGAAATGGCAAATGATGGCATGGAAATATGTCAAACTCAATAATTAAATGATTAAATTAATCTACACATTGCCTATTAAACTGACATATTTAAAAATTTTTTTCATGCTGATGCATAGGAGCACATGTACCCCAAATAGCAGCACTCTCAACAGTAGCTACAACATGGAAGGAGCCAGTGTCCATCAACATACGAATGGATCAAGAAGATGTGGTTTATCTATACCATGGAATACTACATGGCAATGAGAAACAATGAAATCTGGCCATGTGTAGCAACATGGATGGACCTTGAGGGTGTTATGCTGAGCGAAATAAGTCAGGCAGAGAAGGACAAATATCATATGTTTGCACGTATAGGAGGATTAGGAGGAACTTGACGGAGGAACAAGGGGGAGAAGAAGGGCGGAAATGGTGGGGGAAAGGGAGAGAGGCAAACCATGAGAGACTCTTGAATGCTGACAAAAACTGAGGACTGATGGATGTGGGGGGAGGGGGGATGGGCATGGAGGAGGGCACTTGTGGGGATGAGCACTGGGTGTTATGTGGAAACTAATTTGACAATAAACTATTTGTAAAAAATAAACAAAAATTTTTTTCAACGTTTATTTATTTTTGACAGACAGAGAGAGATGGAGCACGAGCAAGGGAGGGGCAGAGAGAGAGGGAGACAAAGAATCTGAAGCAGGCTCCTGGCTCTGAGCTGTCAGCACAGAGCCTGACACAGGGCTCAAACTCACAAACCGTGAGATCATGACCTGAGCCAAAGTCGGATGCTTACCTGACTGGGCCACCCAGTCGCCCCTAAACTGACATATTTTTTTTTTAAAGATGCTCACTACCAATATGGACAATGATGTGAAGGAAAGGTACATGCTTCAAGTGAAAGTATAAAATTTGATAAAGCCTTTCTGAAGCGCATTTTGTGTTAGGTATATAAAGCCTACTAAATGTATGTTTTCTCTGATCCAACAATTCACAGCAACTTCAAGAACTTATTTTAAGGAAATAATCCCAAGGTATTAGTCAGACAAAAACGCATCTACAAACATAGTCACACCATCATTGTTTACAACAGCTGAAAATTGGAAATAACAAATGTTTAGCAATAGGGAATTGGTTAAGTAAACTTTGGAGCATCGATATAGTGACAGGTAGATTATGATTAATAATTAATTATTAATATAGATTATGATTAATAATTAATTATTAATATAGATTAATGATTAATACAGAAAGATGGCCATCTCACATTGGTAAGTAAAAGAATCAGTTACAAAAGGTCGCTTATAGAGCTTTATTCCATATTTTTGTAAATCTACAAAAAGAGAAAAAATGGAAAAGATGCATATTGAAATAGTATTTTAGTTCTTTCTGGATGATAGGATTATTCTTGATAGCCCCCTTTTTTTTTTCTGTATTTGCTAACTTTTACACAACGAACATTGCATAGAACATTGAGTAGATAGGATTGTCTTGGGTGCGAGTGACAGAAATCCAAATACAGCGGTTCAACAGCTCAACAAGGCTTTGTCTGAAATTTGCACATCTCTATCTTTGTGGCCTTAAAGTGGCCACTGCCCCTCCAGTCATCACAGGTGCATTCCAAGAAGGAAGGAGGACTGGAGGCACCAGAGCCTGTCTCAGGAGAACAAGAGATTTCCCAGGAACTCCATCACAGGGCTAGACTCAAATGGCCACATTTGTGTCCAAAACCATCCTTAGCTGGGAAATGGAAGGGAGAAGGGTCTGGGAAACAGGGTTGAGTCAGCCCCTTTATAACATCTGCCACAAACACATATTGCATTTGTAATATATATTTTAAAAAAGAGTGATTGAAATCTTAAAAGAAGTTACACTTGACCCTTGAACAACATGGGTTTGAACTGCACAGGTCCACTTCTGTGTGGGTATTTTTCGATAAATATAATATGGTACTGTAAATGCACTTTCTCTTATGATGATTTTCTGAATATTTTCTTTTCTCTAGCTTACTTTATTGTAAGAATACAGCCTATAACACACAAAGCACACAAATAGGTGTTAATGCACTGTTTATGTTATCAATAAGGCTTCCAGTCAACAGTGGGATTTAGTAGTTAAGTTTTTAAGAAGTCAGGTTATACATAGAATTTCGACTGTTCAGAGAGTCAATGCCCCTCGTCCCCTGGGTTTTTCAAGGATCCACTGTATTTCTTTCTTTTTCTTGATTACTGTAATGGGTGCCCTCCTCTGCTGCCTTCCTATCCACACAGGCTTCCAGAGCCAGCANAGGAAGAAGCAGAAGGCTGAGTGAGGCAGCACCCTAGGAGGCAGCGGGGTCGGAGAGGTGGGCCTGGGAAACTGGCTTCTTGCTTGTTAAGCTAACCTTATCCAGGTATCTCTGGTCTGAGGCCGAGGCCACACAAAGCTTATCAGAAGAGACTTTTGCAACTTCGGTACTTCTGGCCCTGCTGTTATTTTATAGAGAGTGCAGAGCCAGCCCTGGAATTTCATCCTGCTTGCCTTGGTCTCAGCAGGGCTTTCCCTGGAAAGAACATGCCTGTGATCTGCACTGAGGGAATGGCCCAGATTACCTGCACTTGGATCCTGGTTGTGCCACTTACGTTATGTGACCTTGGATCAGTTACTTAAGCTATCTGTGTTTCTGCTTCCTCAACTGTAAGATGGAATGATAATGGTATACATTTCATAGAGTGGTTACGAAAGACTAGATGAATCAGTATCTGTCAAGTGCTTGGAATGTGCCTATCCTATGGTCAGTGCTACAGAAGTATTTATTTAAAATAGATATTCATTTAAAAATAAATGAATATGAGAAAGGTAGAAACAGCCATAGCTGTCTGGGCCCTATTTGTTGGAGGTTCCATCTTACTTGACATAAATCTGAGAAATCGAAAGCTACCAAGAAGGGCTGAATTTTCTTTTGTTCCCTGCTGGCTGTCGCATGTGGTCTCAGAGGCGGGAAAGAAGGAGAACCCACAGGAAGGTAAGAGCCATGAAACGCCTACTGGATGACATGAATACCCCGGAAGCTTTGTGTGTAGCAAGCAGCCCATTTAAATCTTATAAGGCAGGGACTATCCTGCCCTCATTTTGCAGATGGTGAAACTGAGGCTCAGAAGGCTGAAGTAGCTTGACCACAGTCCCATGCCTGTGAGTGGTGGAGCTGAGATTCAACCCTAGGTGTGCGCACCTCCAAAGCGTGCATATTCCACGCTACAATAGTGTTCACACGGGGAACCTCCCTGTACATGATTCTGAAAGGTTAGCATTTACATCAATCCCTGGCTTAAAGATACCCAAGCGGCTTTTATTTACAAGGCCTTATAACAAATACTTCTGTAAAATGCTTTATTTCTCTATATTTAATTTGGCACGTTGGAATCTTCACATGTTGTGTTTTCTTACAATATATACCACATCTCTTTTGTTCAGAAAATAAATCCCAGGCCTGAAACTTAGCTGAAGTTCTCTTTTGGGAGGAGGAGGAATGTTCGGGTTTCCCCCTCCCTTTTCTTATTTGTTTGTTTGTTTTTGGAAGGGTGGAATACAGGATCTAAGCACAGGATGTGTCCTTCTAAAATAGCTGAAGCGCAGTAGCCCTTACTAGCACTAAATGACCGTGGCGTTGCCAAGTCTGGGCATATTGTTTTGAAGATCAAAGCCTGGCTTAAGTCAGCTGAAATCATCAATAATTAACATCATGAGTATCTCTCAGGTCCAAATTCCTCTGTGAGTAGTCCAGAATTCTTCTCTGCTCTCTGATCTGTCCATGCCACCTTTGCAAATGCCAGTTCCAAAGAGATACAAGGTCCAAAGACATTACGCAGTGGTTTTATTCTTGACTGCAATCAAGTCCCAGCAAAGTGTAAATGGTTCAGACACTTCCTTGTTCTTTCCCTTTAAGAAAAAAAAAAAAATCACTAAAGCCC
>NW_027529426.1:4978343-5035148 GCF_008692635.1 Crocuta crocuta
CCCACCCAACCCCACCCTTAGCTTCTAAAGTTCTGGAGTCAGTGGTGCAAGAGATAGAGCCAAGATAAAGAGAATTAAAAACAAAATGGGCTTTTTTTTTTTAAAACTTCTGTTCCCAGCTCTTGCACCGCCCCACCCCACCCCACCCCACCCAAGGGACTCTCCTTGGCTCAGGGCCAGTTCTAGGCAGGGTGAGGTCTGTCCCAGGTCAGCCCACATCACCCTCAGAAGAGAATTAACCCTTTCAGAAGAAGCCAGTGTGCTAATTTCCAATGGCTCCACCTTCCTGCTGCAGGTGCTAATCTTTCCCCTTTTTATGCTCTTGGTTTCATAATGGTTGTAATTCTCCTGCCTGGGGCTCAGAGGCTACAAAGAGCCCAGAAGTGGCCGAGAGGAAGCAGGGAAGTGTGTGTTTTGCAGGTAGAGGCCACTGGCCAGAGGCAGGAGATGGGAGACAGAGAGAGAGATTAGGTGAAATATTAGCTTCGCCGTTTGGATCCAGTCCAACGTCTTACAATTATTTCTTTATGTGCTTTTGGTCCTGGACTTATTTGGCATGGGACAGGCATCCATTAGAAGATTTCACAATGATTTGCCATGTTACAGTTCTAAACAGATGTGAACTCGTCACCAAAGGAAATTTATGTTTTACCATCTTTCCCCCCACCTCTCCCTGGGGGGCTGCAGGGAAAAGCACTCCAAGCGAATTAATCAAAATGACTAGGTAATGCTCTAAAAATAATAAACGTTGTTGTAGCCTGGATCTCTTTCAAGTTTGAGCTCATTTTGCGAGCTTCATGATCCATACGTCAAATCACATGTATATATTTTTTATTCGAGTGGAGTGGGTTATCGCATAGGGACAGGTAAGTTATTAAGACACATAAATGCAATTACTCTCATAACACTGGCCTGGATTTTAGCTGAGTTAATTAAGCAACCTGGTCAAGGCAGGGACAAGGGGTAGGTGTCTTAATGATTCCCTAGCTTTCCTCCGCAAGTCAGCTATGCAAATTAGGACAGACTACAGGCTTTGGGCTCTGAAATCAGGGCTGGGCAGAAACTGAGGTACGGAGTTAGAATTAGAACCAGAAGGGAAAATATATGTTGTGTCTCCTTGGGCTTCCTTCACATGCTAACAAAAGATGTATTATTGTATTATTGCTACACGCAGGCAGAAGGACTAGATGTCTTTGAAAACTGCTTGAAAAGTTGGAAAATAATGAACACACAAAAAAGCTACCGATTATTATCATATTTTCAAAATACCTCCCCAGAGATCAGCTCTTTGAAAAAAAACTTGTAGCTGGGTCCTGGGTTTTCAAGGCCTTCTTCCATCATTAGAATGAGATTAGATAAACCTCAGGGTGAGGTCAAGAAGGGAAATCCGGGACAAAAAAAGGAAAACATTGATGATCCGAGTAGATTCTTTTCTTACTTTAACTGATAGAGTTATCTGATTTCAGTCAGTCTCTCTCCCCAGCGTATGTCCCAAATATCTAAGGGGAAGGTGTTCTTTGAAGATCTGGAACCAAATCATCCATGGCCCTTGATGATAATTTATCCACATCAGGAAGGGCTGGTACGCCAGCGCCATTGTGGGAAAAACAGGGGCAGCGGCTGCCCATTCTACCATGCATTCCCTTTGTCTCCAAATCTGAGCCCTGCTGTTATTAGCCTAAATTACAAGGATATTTCCAAACTACGAAACCTCATCCAGCCTCAGAATGCCTCTTAGATAATTCCCATGTCTTCATTCTCTTCAAACTCTACGAAGGGTTGATTGCACTGTTCCTGATCCCAGCCCACTTTAGCCAGCCCTCCATTAATCATGGCTGGCAGGAGAGACTAGAGGGTCATGGGTAATTGAATTCCAGCCAACCTTCAAACCTAATTTAAGTCAACCCTTTGACCTCTTTTCCTAACCAAATCTGCTGCTACAGCTAGTAAATAAATATTGTTTTTAAATGAGAAGAAGCCTTTTGTGAATGCCTACTATGTGTCAGCTTTGTGAGGGATGCCTGCCTTATGTCACTTTATTCATTCATTTTGTCAAAACTTCGATTGGAACCCAGACACAAGGAATTAACAGATAGTGGAGATGAGTGTAAAGGTCATCTTGGGGTCAGTCCATTGGGGGGAATGTGTGCTCTGCAGACACTCTGACTTCCTATCTTTGAAAGAAGATAAATCTTTAGCTCTGATGGGAAGCCTGAAGCCCTTTGCACACAGGAAAATGGAATGATAAACACGTCCCTTCTCTCAAAGAAAAGCCATGTAGGATCTTTAGAGTCCAAAGACCTCCATTCAGGTCCTTCTTCCACCATATTGACATGCAGCGTCAGGTATGCATTCAACCCCCCTGGGCCTCTGGGTTCTTATCTGTGATAAGGAGCATGGTGAGCATATGGGGGTGGGAGGCGAGGTATAAGGACCCTAACCCAGCAAGGCTATCATGAGGATTTGGGGATTAAGTGATATAATGTGGAGGGAAGGGCCTTGTAAACTGTAAGGCTCCTCCCACATAGGACATTACTGCTAATTACTCTCACACATTCTCTGTTAAAACTGCCAGCAGGCCATGGGGCCAGGCCTTCAGATCAAAGGCTTAGGCAGACAGTATACACTCTTATTTTAAATAGTGAGAGTTTAAGTGGAATTTATCATGATTTCGGCTTCGTTCATTTTCTTTGGTGAATCTCTGGGTCACCATCATGTGTACTCAGCATGTACATGGTCTGGATTTTGTTGCCATAATGTTTTCTGGCATTTCAAAGGCTCCGGAGACCACCCCACAGCCCCCCATCTATTTCTCATCCTCAAGCAGTTAAAAACCAGCTCACCAGTGACAAGTAGTTGTTCAACTGTCACTAACCCTTGAATCCATAACACACCTAGCACTGAATGCTACAGATAATATTCCTGGCAGCGATACTTTTTTTTAAGAATGGTGAGTCAATGATGTGCTGAGGTTTGCTCAGGAAAAAAAAATTAATGTGCTAGAATCATTTTCTTTCTCTTTTTAATTCCAAAATGATACTAGGTCCCTAAGATTTCACAGGCACCAGAGGACCCCGAACAGCCTGGAGAGGCTGGGTTTAAGTGACAACGTCAATGGAATTATGCGTTGAATGCTGGATGACTGTCTGCTGGCGAGAGATAATTACCCAGGCCAAGATGAGGTATCGTTGAAGATAAATAAACTCCAAAACAGAGACCTCAATGTTTATTTTCCATGCTGCAGCATAATCTCCTCCACCGTGTAACTTCATCAGCATCACTGCTAACCCCAGGCCACGCAATTTCTCTTAAAAGAAAGAAATTAAATAACCTGAACATACGTGCAGCTGTAAACACAGTTGCGGGAGGTGTGAGTTGGCATATTTTTGCTGCTGTAGTCAGTGGCAAAGAGTCTCTTTTTACCCCAACCTTCTCCTCTGTGTGATAAAAATGGGAGTGACATTGGGGCGCCTGTGTGGCTCAGTCAGTTGTGTCCCACTTCAGCTCAGGTCATGATCTCACGGTTCGTGAGTTCCAGCCCTGCACTGGGCTCTGTACTGACAGCACAAACCCTGTTTGGGATTCTCTCTCTCCCTCCCTCTCTGCCCCTCCCCTGCTAACTCTCTCTCCAAATAAATAAATACACTAAAAAAAATGAGAGCGACATTTGTCAAATGCTCACTGTGGTCCCTGTCCTGAGTGAAGCATTTTCTATACAAGGTCTTATTTCATCTTCATGTACAATCCCACAAGCGAAGTGCTAGTAGAGGAAACTGGGTTGTTCGAGAAGTTCGGTACATTGCCCAAGGTCACACCACTAGTGAGCCGTGACTGAGGTTTTAAGCCCTGGCAGACTAGTTCGAACTGTTCACAGAAAATCCCTGGAACTTGTATCCACCCTCATCTAGAGTCTGGACTTCTTGACTTTCCAGATGAGCCCAGGCAGTTTTATTGTCTCTACAGCTGCCCCGGCTATCTTTATTGGAAGGGCTGCCAAATCTCCCATCCGGTCCTTGGTCCAGTTCTGTATTTGTTTTATTGAGAAGGTACTTGCATTCAACCCCATGTGGTCAAGCCTGAGCTTTGTAACTCATCCCCAAAGGCCTTCACGTTGGCCAACTTCCCTGCCTTCTTCCGCCAATCTGGAAGCAGCCACTTCTCCTCCCTCTAGGTTCTTTCCCTTGAAACTCATTATTATGGAAATAAGATACAGAAAACCTGAAAGAATCTGTCAGTGCACGTCTGCCTAGCCTCCACAGAATTTGACAACTGCTAACGTTTTTGCCATATTTGATTTACCTATCAATCAACCTCTCCATCTTCTTTCCTTTCGGAACCATTGGAAAGTTTGTCTCATGATACTTCAGCCCTAAATGCTTCATTCAGCATGCATCTCTTAAAAATATGGAACATTCCTACATGACCACATCACCATGATCAGACCTGAGAAAATTAGTACCTCTAAAATGTCTTGACATCATTTATGATCTAGTCCAATGATACATTTCTCAACCATTCCGCAACTGTCTTTTATAATTGTTTTTTTGTTTTTTTTTTTAATCAAGTTTCATGCATTGGATCGGTAGTGATATCTTCTTAGTCACTTGTAATCTTGAAGACTTTTTTTTTTTTTACCCTCCTCTACCACATTTAGATTTTAAAGAATCCCTCTTGTTTCTGGACGGTGGAAATGTTTCCTATTCCCAGTAATCTTCACAGCTTTCTACCTTCAACTCTCAGCCAGCTGTTTAGTAATACGGCAGCTCTAGGGAAGGTCTGAGAAGGAGCACAATCTGATTATAAGCATGGGGTGTGTGTGTGAGAGAGAGGACTTTTGTGAAACAACAACACTTAGAAAAAACCCAACTTAAACTGTTGATTTATTTGACATGGCTGCTGCCCTGACAGAGGCAGGAGAGGTGATAAATGGTAACGGTAAGTGTTACAGACTCTGAGCAAACTGCCTAAATTCACACCTCAGCTTTGCTGCTTACAAGCTGGATGACTTTGAATAACTTACTTCACCTCTCTGTCATTCAGAGTTTTTTTACTTATAGAATGATGGCAACTAGTCTACTAATCATAGGATCCAATTCACAGAGTTGTGCTGAAAGGAACTGATAAGCACAAAGCAGTAAGAATCCAGCCTGGAATGGAAGATTATCCATAAGTGGAAACTGTGATCCTTCTTGGTATTCTTCTTCCGCCTTCTAGCAACGCCCTTCTCCAGTCACTTCCTGGAACTGGAACCTTCGGCATTTCCCGGTGCTTGGTAGCTTTGCCCCTTGCCTTTTATTCTATGTTCAATTTATTCCGATTGACCTGGGGAACTTCTAGTTTGCCTTCAACCTCATCCTCTTTCTTCTCTCTCTAAGCCCCCATTGAGTTTAGTTTCTCCAGTCAAATTATTTTAAATATCCATTTGGTTCTTTCTTTTTCTTCTATTAGCTTGTGTGTCTGGAATAGCTTCCTTCCTTTTTACTCTAAGGCATAGGGTATCTTTTGATTTAGGATGCAATTCATCCATTGTTTCCAGTCCAGGGACACTTCTTTGCTTAAGTAAACAGCAAAGCTTCTTGGTTCTCATTCATTCATTCATTCATTCATTCATCCATTCAGCAAGCTGTTCAACATATACCAGACACTGGCTAGCCCCTCGGGATACTAGTGAACTAGTATCCTGTCACTAGCAGTGAACTAGACATGGTCCTGGTGTGGAGAAATGACCAGCCAATTACTCACAGTGAATCTGAACTACATTTAAGACAGGTTGGACCAGCTAGTTCTGGAACCTCTCTGTACCCTGACCACATACGCGAATTCTAGGAGAAAGGCTGAAAGAATATTAATGGATCCCTTTCCCCCATGGATCCTGAAAATCCTACCATGAGAGCACCACTTCAGTAGCTCTACCTGCTTCCTGTTTTTCTAAAAGTTCTTTAAACATTTCTAGAATAATTTAAAGCTGTGACTGTCACTGCTTATTTCCACAAAAGTCCATGTATTTTATTTGAATAACTGTCATAGCACAATTTCCTCATCTGAAGAATGGGGATAGTGATACCTATCTTGGGGAGCATTTGTGGCTCAGTCAGTTGAGCATCTGACTTTGGCTCAGCTCATAATCTTACGTTCACGAGCTGTCAACACAGAACCAACTTTGGATCCTGTGCCCCCTTTCTCTCTCTGCCCCTCCCCCACTCACACGAGTGCACACATGCATGCGCGCTCTCTCTCTGTCTCTCTCTTTCTGTCTCTCAAAAAAGACTAAATAATAATAATAATAATAGTAATACCTACTTTACAGGATGGGATAAACATTATGAGTTAATATTAGTAAAACACTTTGCAGCATGAATTAGTATGTTTGATAAATAAATAAAAACATTGTTGAGAGATCATTATGGAATCAAAAGAGATTAAGACTTAGAGCAGGTAAGAGTTGAAGAGGGTAAAGAAGGAAAGGTAGGAAAGATGAGGCCTGACTCAAGCAGCAAATAAGGCAGGAAGCACTTGAAGAAATTGTAGAGAGGTCAGAGGAAAAGTCAAAAATTAACTTTGACTACTTTAAATTGAGATTTATAAAGTGACCTCATGTACTTCCTTTATTTTGAGTTATGGACTCCAACAAACGCTAAAACAAATATGTCATTTGCTGTGTATTGGAAGAGAAACTTGTTGGGAGAGACAATTCTCCATGGATATCTCAAGTTTTGCATATCTTGTGAGCAGGGACACAACCACCTTTGTTTGGGAATATCCTTTCAAGGATTTTTCCCCCCAAGGATGTTTTTATAGTGAGCAGCCCTGGAAGATAGAGATAGTTTTTCTTTCCAGAGCAAAGGGCAGAATGCATACTACCATAATAAAATGTTCGGGTTTTCTAAACTCGGACTCCTCTTCGGTAATGAAATTTCCTGTGGGTATAGGGTCACCTGGTCCTTTGCTCATCACATTGTAGAAAGTGGAGGTCAGGAAGCGCACATAAATGCTGATATGCTGGCGGCTACTACGGCTGTGAGTAATAAACCATCCGTTGTCTCTCACCTGGGAGTCTTATGTCTTTTACCAGCTTTCATGAAACTGTGGCAGGTTAGTTTGTTAGCTCGTGAGTAAGGTAACACCTCAGACCCTTGATGGCTCTTGACACAATTNTATGGCTGTGAGTAATAAACCATCCGTTAACCTCTCTCACCTGGGAGTCTTATGTCTTTTACCAGCTTTCATGAAACTGTGGCAGGTTAGTTTGTTAGCTCGTGAGTAAGGTAACACCTCAGACCCTTGATGGCTCTTGACACATTGTTACAGTCTGAGTCCTTCCTATTCTCATAGTCTCCTACTGGGGCAAGCAGTCCGGTGTTCCTTGAGAGTGGTGGCCAAGTTCTATGCCATCAAGATCCTGCTGTTTGGACAGGGAATGCAGGTGGACAAAAGACAGGCAGCTTGTTGGTTAGCTAGTGGTCCATGAGGTGGTCTAACATGCAAGCTTTGTCCATGGGTGGCAATAATGACTAACTGAACCAATCAGATCATCTGTCTCAGGAATTTGAACTCAGGATACAGAGAATCTGCCAGTTGCAGTAGTGGGAACTACCATGGACTGACTTACAGAGGCAGAAACAGAGTAGCAGAGACAAGCCAATGGTGGATCACTAGGCTAGGGATGAAATTCTATCAGCCAGGGGACATGGAGAAGAAACATTTGTAAAACTTCTCTATAATCCCCAACCTGTAGTAGTCTTCAAGAGCCCTGACCTCAACGTTGCTCTTTGTCTCAGTCTATCTGGGCTGCTATAACAAAATACTATAAACTGTGTGGGTTTTAAACAGCAGAAAGTTCTCACCATTCTAGAAGCCAGGAAATCTGAGATGAAAGCCCCTGTCCACACTGACAGTCATCTTCTCACTGGAACCTCACCTGGCAGAAAAGACAAGCCAGCTCTCTTTTATAAGGGCACTGACCTCAATTATGAGGTTCTGCCTTCATGAGCTAATCACCTCCCAGAGGCCTTCCCTTCTAATGTCACAGCTTTAGGGGTCAGGATTTCAACACATGAGTTTTCAAGGGAGACAGCATTCAGATCTCACTCTGCCTCATGCCTTTCTCTTAGTGAGGCATTGATTGCTCAATGATTTTCTTCAATTCCTGGCAAAGAGGCAAGAGAGTGGTCTCTTTTCCTTATGTCTTTGTCTTTCCTTATAATAAAGCAGGGGCGATCTCACTATCATATTATGAAATCATTACTGCCTCCCCACACCCTTCATTCTCTACCTTACCATGCCAGGTTACTACCTAGAAATGGTATCTCTATTCTTTCCCTCTTTCCAATGTTCCCACCCTCTCCTTACCCCGGTTCCTCCATAACCTCAGCCCCATGTCCCGTTTCAACAAGAATGACAGATTGTACATTTGGCCTCCCGCCAAATGTGCCCATTTTTGACCATAGGCTAAAAAGGAAAGCATGAGAGTGTCTTGGCTCTATGGCTTCCTTCTCCCTTTCTGACCTAACAAAGCGTTCCTGTTCAGTCACTCTCTGGTGGATATGGGCTTATAATGTCCCCATTTGCTGTCTTTGTTCTTTTATCTTTGTGCCCTAGTCCTTCTCAGTATTGTCTGGTCCTCTCTAAGCCCTCTGTGCCCCCCTGCATTAATGGGGGGTGCATCTCAGCACCTGGTTCAGCAACCGGCACATGGTAGGCATTCGATAATTACATATTCCCAGGCTCTTTTACTCCACGCTTCTTTCTTGATATAATCCTAACCCTTCTCCCATACTCTCTCCCATTCTCGTGCATCCCTTTTTACTCTTAAAGTGCCTCTAGGAAGACTCTAGAAGAAGACAATAAAAACAAAAACTAAAATCCATTTAATACAACATAATTTTAATTTTTTTTCAAGCCTAATTTTATTTTCTTCCTATACAAACAATGGAGCTACATAATGTGTGCTTTTTTGTAAATGGTTTTGCAGATGACGGTGATAATCTAATAAGTATTTGTGGGACAAATAATTGTATTTCGCAGCCTTCCACTCAGTGAACATTCAAAGTCTCGCAAAGGAGTCTCTACCACCAACACTCAGCACAGAATTAGTTATGGGTGATTAAGTTTGGATCTGTTGTGTCGCATTTGGAAAACTGATATTGACACATCACTATGGAAGAACATTTCTTTTTCAGGTAGTATTGTTGAAGTATGAGTCAGCTGAGTGAGTTTGGGCAGATGCTAGGTGACAACTGGATACAAATGCATGTGACATACTCTCTGGGGGACAGATGTAGACCTAGTCTGTAGAGACCGTGTTCTCAGTGTCCAGCAGCAAGGTCTGGGTCTCTGCACCATTGGCAAGACCCAGGCAACTAGAGGTCAGAAATTATCATTTACAAAACAAAAAATAAACCAAAAAGCCACAAATACATTCTTTAAAATCTAATCACTGTTAACATATTGATGTCCCCTAGTTTTATTCTCAATGTGTGTGCATAGTTTACACACACACATACATCCACACACAAACGGGACCATATTATAAATTCTCCTTTGAATTTTTGCTTATACTGTCCTGTGAACAAAAATTATATACTAACAGTGAAATTTTAAATGGCTTCATAGTATTCAATTATCTAACCTACTACCTATTTGATAAGTTAGGTTGTTTTTAATCTTTCATTATTATAAATAATGCTGTAATGAACATCCTTATGGATATATCTTTGAATATTTTTCTGATTTGAGGTAACTTTCTAAAAAGGAAGTTTCTAGGAGCACCTAGGTGGCTGAGTCTGTTGAGCATCTGACTCTTGATTTCAGCTCAGGTCATGATCCTAGAGTCGTGAGATGGAGCCCTGTGTCAGGCTCTGTGCTAAGCAGGGAGCCTGCTTAAGATTCTCTCTCTCTCTCTCTCTCTCTCTCTCTCTTTCTCTCTCTTTGCCCCTCTTCCTTGCTCATGTGCTATCTCTCTCTCAAAAAATATATATAATAAATACTTATTAATTTTTTATTTTATTTTATAAAATAAAAAGGAAATTTCTAGGTCAAGTAGCATGCATATACTTAGAGTTTAAACATGTATTCAACCATAGCCTTAATAGTCAGCCAGCAGACTGAATTTCTTAAATCAAATTTAATTAAATTAATTAATTATTTTCCTTTTTAAAAGTAATTTCTATGTTCAACATGGGGCTTGAACTCACAACCCTGAGACCAAGAGTCACATGCTCTGTCAACTGAGCCAGCCAGGTGCCCCCAGATTGGAGTTTTGAGCAATTTTTTCATGGCAAGCTCAAGTTTAAGAAGGACTTTGAGAATCACTTGCTGCTAAAAATCACAAGATGGCTTGTGATTGTGCAAAGTTGAAAATACCTCGTTTATACAAGAATCCTTGATGCTGTGACCTGGGTCAATTCTACCATTAAAAAAAAAAGAGTATCCTTGTATACGTGGACATAGTATATATTTATGAAAGCAGCCAAAACCCAACAGTTTTCTAACTCTCAAAGAGATATACACAATGCAAGAATACTTAGACAAAAATAAGCTATTAAAGGTAAGCTTATTCACTTTTTTATTCTCATGGGATTGTATTCATTTTTTATTGTTGCATAACAAATTACTATGAACTTGGTGAATTTAACCAACACATATTTGCTATGTCACGGTATATGTAGGTCACGAGTCCAGGCACAGCTTAGTGGGATCTTCTAAAAAGTTGCAACCAAGATGTCAGCCAGGGCTGGGCTCTTATCTGGAGGCTCAACTAAGGAAAGATGTACTCCCATGCCCATTCCACTTCTTGGTATTATTTCTTTGCTTGAAGCTGTCGGAAGCTTGATTCTTCAAAGCCAGCAAGGAGAGCAAGGCTCTAGGATGTATCTGCTAGCAAGATGGTCTTTCATACTGTCATGTAATCATGGGAGTGACATTCCATCAACCATGCTCTATAACATAATTATTAGTGTGGTATCCCACCACTTTTCCCATATTCTATCAGTTACAAGCAAGTCACAGGTTACCTACCTCCTCTTTGAAGACCTTGAAGTTCCTCCTTCAAGGGGAGGAGATTATATAAGGGCAAGAACACCAGGAGCCAGGGATCATGGGGGCCACCTTAGAGTCTGTTTGCCATAGCAAACAACTCGGAAATTTCTCCCCTTACACTGCTTTTCACATGAGTAATCAAAGGAGCCAAAGACTTGGGAAAATGTAAAATATGAAACTCATTGACCTAAAAATATTCCTCTTGTTTCAACTGGAGGTAAGTAACACTACATTCTATAAACAACAGTTGGCCCGAGATAAATGTGGCATCTTCAACGGTGTACCCTGGAACATATGTTTTATGTTTTCCTGGGAATTTGGTCCTGCATCCCTATGACTAAGTTATTTTCTTTCAATTTTGTTTTGTGGAATGAGGTGGCTTATGCCCAAACCCATGTCATGGTGACCGCAGTTGAGACATTTTCCATGTGAAATTATGCTAGCTATTCTTATGTCTCTAATTACTATGTCTCCCCCAAGACCTAGCCATGGGTCTCTTCAACACTTAAAAGAAAAGTCTAAATACGAAAGGAGGTAGGCTGTTATATAAATTCTTTGAAATAGTAATGTGAATTACGTTATTAAAAATGAGCACAAAAGGAGTTCTCAATTTATGTCCATATTTTTATCTTCCTTTTTAAACTCCAAAGAGAGTTTATGTTCTATGTTTCATACCTTCTTTTTACTCCAATTAATTATTGCCTTACTTGTGGGGCGCCTGGGTGGCTCAGTCAGTAAAGCAACTGACTTCAGCTCAGGTCATGATCTCAGGTCATGATCTCATGGTCTGTGGGTTTGAGCCCTGCATCAGGCTCTGTGCTGACAGCTCAGAGCCTGGAGTCTGCTTCGGATTATGTGTCTCCCTCTCTCTCTTCACCCCTCCTCTGCTCATGCCCTGTCTCACTCTGTCTCTCAAAAATAAATGTCAAAAAACTTTTTAAAAAATTATTGCTTAATTGTAAAGCAGCTGTGATACAACATTTTCTTAGGAAAACAGTGTGCTTTTAATGTATCTTCTTATCCCTACTGAGAATTAACATTTGAGATTGCATCAAAACCTGGAAAAGGAGGGAAGGGAAGAGAAGGGAAGGGAAGAAGATTCCTCTTAAAGTCCCTAATTCTTAGTCCCCTTCACTTCCTGAGACTGGCTCCCTTCGTAGACCTAGCTTTAGAGAAAAACAAAGCCTGACGGTCCATAGGTGAGAATAATAAATGACTGGGGAGGAGTCTGAGCTTCAGTCAGTCAATGAATACTGGAGAGACTTCCCCCCCCTTTTTTAATAGTTTATTGTCAAGTTGGTTTCCATATAACACCCAGTGCTCATCCCCACAAGTGCCCTCCTCCATGCCCATCAACCCCCCTTCCACTCCCCCCATACCCATCAATCCTCAGCTAGAGGGACTTCTATAAGGCTTCAGTAATCAAATTATTCCTTCGAAGGGATCAAAAGTTAAACTTTGTGTGCTCAGTAGAGATGGTGGTCCTGGAAGAGCTCAGTTCAGTATGTAGTGCTCAGAGCCTGTCCTCTCCTTCACTGCTTAGCTTCTTGCCCCGGCCCTATTCTCTAGGGAAGGGAAAAGCTTTGCAGTCAGATTGGACAAAGACAAACTGAAAAGAATGTAGAAGTACATTCCCAGGGGGTTGAGGGTAGGAGAATGGATCGGGCGGCACTGTGTTTTGGGAATTGAGCTCTTCATTGATTGGCAAGATGAGAAAAGAATGAAGGAGGGAAACATAATGCCTTTAGATAAAAGGGCTTGGGGGACTAGGAATTGGGGGGAGATAGAGAGTAGGGCAGGGCAGGAGATTTTAATAACAATTGCTCAGACCTTATATTGGATCCCCCCTTAAATGTTAGAGGGAACTGTTAATGCAGACTAGTGTTACTATTTAGATTAGGCTGCTGTGTTACATCATTCCAATCCCTGCCCCACACCCTGCTCAGAATCACGTGTTATTACATGTAAGCATGTATTAGCATGATCCGTCCATGATCCTACCCTGTATTTCCTAGGGCTGCCGTAACAAAGGACCACGTACTGGGTTGCTTGAAACAACAGAAATGTATTCTCTCACAGTTCTGGAGGCCAGAAGTCCAAAAGCAAAATGTCAGCAGGGCCGTGTTCCCTCTAAAACCTGTAAGAACACTTCCTTGACTTTTCCTAGCTTCTGGTGGTTGCCGGAAATCCTTGGCATTCCTTGGCGTGCAGACACATCATTCCATTCTCCACCTCTATCATCACATGTGGTGTGTGTGTGTGTGTGTGTGTGTGTGTGTGTAGTATTCTGTGTGTCAGCTCCTCTTATAAAAACACTGGTCACATTAGTTTAGGGAGTACTAACCCAGTATGACATCATCTTAACTAATTACATTTGCAAAGGCACTATTTTCAAATAACAGCACATTCTGAGGTTCTGGGTGAATGTGAATTTTGGAGGGACACTATTCGACTCAGAACAGAACTTAGAAAAATATACACCCATACAATTGAAACTATTAGCCAATTAAATTTGGTTTTCATGCTCTATTTAGTTAGACTTAGAAACAAAGCCAGAGAAATTCTGCTTGGGGAAGGAATCAGTCTGAAAACTTCAACTTCTCTAGTCCTTCCTTAGCCAGCAGACTTCACCTCAAAGTTGTATACCTTCCTGCTGGCCCTATTTTCCAAATCACCCCTTTCCTATATATCCCACACACATGCACATAACCACACACATGGACCTGGAAGACCAGGGACCACTGGGCAATCTTGCTGTGGGGGCACAAGAAGATGGACGAGGTGCCGTGACATTGGAATGCTGCCCCAGTGGGTGACTCCTGATCACTTTAGCTGAGGAGATCTCCCAAAGACCTCATTCACCCATGGCCAGAAGATGTCTTAGGTCGAAGTTTGGCCAAGCAGGGGTCTCTGTGATTCAAGACAGGTAGAGTCTAATCTCAGACACTCACACCAGCCTCAGATGTGCAAAGAAAACATAGCTTCTTAACTTTCAGTAACTTACCCCATTGTCCTTAAGTGTCCCCTGATCCCCACACCACTGACTAATGAGGGGTGTGGATGGAACCGAATTTTCATCCAATCTGTTAGACTCAGGCTATTCCAGTAAGCAATCTCTTTCGAGTGAGTCAGTTTTTCCAATTTACATCACTCGCACTGTTTCTCTTCAAGATGGTATCTGGGCATGTGGGAAGCTCAAAGACTTTGGGCCACTGGTGGAGAGGGACGCTGTGGAGTTGTGCTAGTCCAGAGCGACAAGCTGGTTGGTATCTGGAGGGGTGCTTGGTCTATTAGCCCAGACTGTTCAAAGGAAGTTCACTGCTCAAGTGTGTGGCTGGGGCCCTTGTAGCCTGTGGTCTCCTGGCTTGGACAGACTCAAGGTCCTCCTTGCTGACTCAGCCCCCCAAAGCCCTCCCTGGCACTCTAGCTGGGACTTCCTCTCAGGCCCTAACTTGGCAGGGGGTGCCCACCGCTTTCCCAACATGGCCACTATCCCCTCTGGAGTCAGGGCACAGATAGAGCCTAACATCTCTGGTCACCCCATTCTGAGCAGTTCCTTCTATTTTTAATTATCCGTAGCTATAGCCTCTGCTCGGGATCAGGGCAGGAGCCTGAGAACGACACAAGGGAGAGATTGTCATCCCCTCTGATCCACAGGTTTGCTTTCCAAGGTTTCAGTCCAGAAGCAGACGATCCTCTTCTGAGGAGGTGCTATCAGGAGGTCAATAGTAGCTAAGCTACACCATTCACCTCACTTTATCTCATCAGGTAGGCATTTTATCTCACATCCTCACAAGAAGGAGAGTGAGTACAGTACAGTGAGGTATTTAGAGAAAGAAACCACATTCATATAACTTTAATTGCAGCATATTTTTATAATTGTTCTACTTTGTTATTGGTCATTGTAGTTAATCTCTTACTGTGCCTACTTTATAAATTGAACTTTATCACGGGTATGCATATATAGGAAAAAGTGCAATATATTTAGGATTTGGTACTATCAGGAGTTTCAGACTCCACTGGGGGTCTTGGTCCCCCGTGAATAAGGGCGGGGGGGAACCACTGCAGTGCACTGACACACAGCCCTGGCTAGCTCAACACTCTGAACCATGAGGGAGGGCAGAGACTGGTGAGGGAGAAAAGGCTTAAATATAAACAGGAAAACAGTAAGAATCAACCCAATCCCAGTGGTACTGTTTGAAAATGTTGCCCATAATATTGGGAGTGGCCTGACGGCAAATGTGGCAGTGCACAGATAATCAGAAAGTAAGCAGTAAGCTCTAGACCAGTGCTATCCAATAGAACTTTCTGTGATGATGGCCACATTCTGTACCGTCCACTACGGTAGCTACTAGCAGCATGTGGCTCAAGGCTGTTGAACACTTGAAATGTAACTAGTGCTATTAAGGATCTGAATACTTAATCTAATTTTAATTAACTTAAAATTAAACTTAAATAGGGGTTCCTGGGTGGCTCAGTTGGTTGAGCGTCCGACTTCAGCTCAGGTCATGATCTCATGATTTGTGGGTTCAAGCCCTGCCTCGGGCTCTGTGCTGACAGCTAGCTCAGAGCCTGGAGCCTGTTTCGAATTCTGTGTGCCTCTCTCTTTCTCTGACCCTTCCCTGCTCACACTGTGTGTGTGGCTCTCTCTCAGAAATAAATAAAACATTAAAAAAATTAAAATTAAACTTAAATAGCCACATGTGGCAGGTAACTACTATATTGGACAGTCAAGCGTTATACATTAACTTTTATGTGTCCCAAACCCCTTCGGTACCCTGGGGAAGCTCGTGGACTCCTTCTTGGACTAATGTATAAAATATACAGAATTATAAGGAAAACAAATCAATGTAATATTTACATTGCTATTTAATTTTATTAAAAAATCTAAAATTATGTAATTAAAAAATTTGGCAATATAGTGCTCTATGTACTTCTTTGTTAATGCATTATGTATCAATCCAGCAGTGAGTATAATCATAATTTTGAAACAGTCATGAGCATAAACAATAATCTGAGATATCTAATACAATGTAATGTGATATGCAAATATCTCTGATTTATGTTTGTGGATAAGGTCACAGGTGCTGCCAATACTACTATGGCCTGGGTTCAGGTAGGAGTTAGTGAAAATAAAAAGGTAAACTTTTCCCACCTAAGTTCACAAACACACTGAATTTTCTTCAGAGACCTGTTGGGGAGACATGGACCCAGGCTAAAAATCCCTGCTGTAGACTTTTGTAAACAAGGAAGGTTGATAAGTAAGGTTAGTGTAGTCAAGAAATATTTCTCGGATGCCTACTACATGTCAGGTACTATTCTAGACTCTTGGGTTGGAGTTTTCAATAAGTTTACATTTCAGTGGAGGAGAAAGGCAATGAATCAATAATCATAATTTCAGATGATGGTAAATGCTATGAAGAAAATATAGCAGAGTGATCTGACAGAAAGTGACTTGGAGGGACTGTGGCTAGTTTAGATTATCATGGTCTCTCGAGAAAGTAACATTTGAGTTGAGGCTTGAAGGAAAGGATGCAGCTATGCAAAATCTGGAGACAGCACCTTCTGAGCTTGGGAATAATAAATATAAAGGCCCGAAAGCCAAAAGGAATTGGTGTGATAGGAAGAGGATAATCAGCAACAGAGAGAGCACCGTAGAAATGAGGTCCGAGGGAGGGGGCAGGTCCATGTCAGTGCCGGAATTGATGAGTTGTCATCATATATGACAAGGAATTTAGATTTTATTCTCAGTCCACTTAGCATAAAAGGTGAATTACATGACCCTCTTGGTAAAGAATGAGTTCGATGGGGGAAATGAAAGCAAGGGGTTTTACTGAGATGGAAGAGTGGGAAGGAGGTAGATTTGGGGCAGGATCAAGACTTATATTCTAGTTTTATCAATGCCTTTTAGGTATCGAAGTAAGAAAGACTGGATATATGAATCTGAAGCTCAGTGGAGAAGTCAAGATTTCTGCTATGAATGTTGGATTCATCATCATAAAGATGGTACTTATGCCATGGGATTGAGATGAACCAACAACAGTGTTTGTACACTGTTCTTTTCTGTGTGTACAGAAAAGAAAGGGCTGGGTCTGAACCCTAGGGATATCGAGTATTTAGGATTATTTTATAATTATTATTATTTATTGTGCACCCTTTTTTGGACTCTACTTTCAGGTTACTTTATTTTTCCAAAAGAAATAAAGTCCCTCCAACTCAAATACCTCCTCTGCTGATCCTGTAAATTGACTACGGGTTAAAATGATGACCTCACCAAAGCTTCTGATTAAATACAATTACCCTGTCTGCCAGGACCCCTTACCACATATTTCTACAACAAACATCATAATGATGCTTCCATGGGCATTTGCCATTCCTTTTTGGAGTCCAGCATCTTTGAATCTCCTGCCTACATGGGAAGAATTCCCACTTCATGAGTCCACTCTTCCTCTCTAGATTTCCCAGGGTGTAGGCAGGTGATGTGGTTTTTGCCAATCAGATATGCCTGTCCCAGACTTTGAGCAGGAAACTAGAGAGGCAAGTGACAGATCCTGAACCCAATCCATTCTGGAGAAGGTATGTGCAGCCACATTCACTCCAGAGTCAGGAGAGGCAGAAGTCCTAACAGTGTGTCTGGTATCCTAACCGTGTCAGTGATGCAAACTGTAGAGTCTTTGCACAGGGAGGAGTGGGAGCGTTTCCACTGGAGCTGCCTATGGAGTCATGGAACATTCTTTCTTAGAACACATTCTCCATGCCTGGCTTGCTGGCCATCCTGGAGATTCTATGAACTACTTCATATTCCTTAATAAATTCTTTTTTTGCTAAGCCAGTGTTGATGTTTGGGTTTCCCAGGAAACCAGCAGAGATTTGTGTGCAGGAAACTTTTGGGTGGAGAGGCTTCAGAATCAACATCTGTGAAGGACGAGGGATGTAGTACAGGGCAGTGGAAGAGCCTGACTGGGTTGTTACAGTAGAAGCCTCATCTGATCCCAAGGGAGCTATAGAGCTAGAACGGCCTTTAAGGTTGCCTTGAATTGAGCCAAAAGGGCTGGGCATTTTTTTTAATCCCCCCTCTCCCATTGCCCCATCCTCAGACACAGCCTGCCCTGAGGAGGGATACATCCCTCGGTAAGGTGATCCTCAGATTGACAGCCACTCCTGGGCTAGTGATATAGCAGAAACCTGTCAGCCTCCATTACTCCCAGTCTCCACAATAAACTTTACAGTTTGCAAATCTCCTCTTGCCCTGAAATCAAATAATAATCTGTTCATTTTCTTCATAGTTTGAATGAGAAAATGAAGCTCAGAAATATCAAAGGAACTATTAGAAAGTGGTGGAGGTGAAAATCAGCGCCTAGTCTTATGATTCCGAATCCTGGGGTTTTTTTTTGCCTCCACTGTATGGAAGGTTGCAGAGAACAGACAAACCCTCAGGAATAGGCAAACTATCCATAAGCCAGAGGAGAGCCTGGGTAGCTTTAAAATTTTGAGGCATGTCACTATTGGAGCTTTCCTCAGGAACTCTCAGATTTAGCTAAGATTTGAGACAGTAGAGTCCAGTTGAAATCACTATTTGTGAAGGAGTCTTACCTTGGGCCCCACCTGCAAAAAGCCACTAAATAGCAACCAGAGCACCATGCTGCTTACTACTTGTTGACATGAGGCATCTATTCTTACCTTCACTTATGTGAGGTGACCTCCTGGGGTCTGAAAGGCAGCTGGGGTTCTGGGTGAGATTAAGGTCTACCTGTGAAATGCACTTTCACAACATCTGGAAGGCAGAAGAGAAATGGAGACTATTTCCCTACAACCAGGACGGCGGACAAGCAAGCACTAACCAAAGTAAATAGAGGCGGCCACACTCCACACCCACTGCCAGGTCACAAGTGGTAGAAACAAAGATGGCGGTAGCAGCGGCACTTTCCTGATTTTTGCCTTGTATCCACAGTGGTTGGTCTTAAAACAAAAAGGTCCCCTGATTTCTACTCCTCCTCTCCTTCCAAAAATTTTGTAAGTACCTATTTTCCAATTAAGTATTAAACCAACCTCTCTCTGTTTGAAATGCTTACAGTGATTTTCTTTTTCCTGTGCAAAACCTGATACAGCACCCCAAGAGCGAAGCCACAGTCACTGACTCTGCTTTCCACACCCATACACATGACACAACTGGAGAAAAATGTTCTTTACCTGGAGGGCAACACAGAGAGTAACACTGAACCAAATCCTTAAGTGCCCAATGGTTCCTCCAGTGAAACCAGTGACAGTGGGCCAATTGGAAGTTTCTTGTTGGAACAGATGGGCTTAAAGCCTTGCCTTGCCGCCTGGATTGTACTACTTAACCTTTACAACCATGATGCTTGGCGCCAGCTTAGAGCTATCCGACATCAAGGAGAAGTAAGGCATGAAATCTTGCCAGATAGGTAGAGCCCTTGCTGGTGTACTGCATGGACAAATGCATCTCTAATAAAGTAGATGTGCAAGAGCATACGACTGTTGGCAATTAGCCAAGTGTCAGCTACAGTTGAAAGCACCGAAGGCAGAATATGCAATGACAAAAAAAAAAAAAAAAGAGCACTTTGTGAACTCTAAGATCCCCCAGCCCCAAGGAATCAGAAGTGGCAGTGGACTTTGGATATTAAGAGTCATGTGGATTTGTAGACATGCCACACAGAGACTCATTTCAAACAAAATGTCATTTTTAGAAGACACAGACCAATGCTGCAAACTCTTTGCCCTCACAAATGCAAGCGTGAAATAGATATTCAAGGACAGCCTGCCCACAAGTGCAGAGCCTGGGGCAAGGAGCCTGAAGTGCTATGAAACCCTCAGTTGAATGATACACAGTGGAAGGAGGGATTAAAGTAATGTTCAGGCACCTTCCGTTTTTAACAAGAATCACTAAAATATCCAGTTTCTACTTCACACGGCTATTTCCATGTTCCGGGCAACAGCTGGTCCCACTTTATTGCTGTGGGTACAGTGAGTTCTAGTAAATCCTGTGTAATAGATGTATTCATATGCTCCATCCTTTTAACAATCTTCTTAATTAGGCTGCTGTCCTTTTAAGCAAAGCATTTATATAGTGACTTTATTGCATTTGGATACAGTGTTAGCTTCAATTGACAATATAATTTTAGGAGTGTTTTTAAAAAATTGCTTTACAATGAAGGGAATTTATTTTATCATTAGTATGGAGTTATTCCCACGGGTATTTAAGAGCCATTGGCAGGGGTTTGGCCACTTATTAACTTCGGTGAATATCAAAGTTTTTATCCATAAAATGGGAACAGTATCTTTCTTGCCTACTTCATGGAGTAATTGTGAACACCAAATAAAACATTACACATAAAAAGACTTTATAATGCATCAAGAGTTACATGCATGTCAAGCATTATTATCCTCCCAGTGGAAGCTCCTGACCTGATACTCCATGTCAGGATGGTCCTGGTGCTTGAGATTTAGGAGCATTAGGGTACATTTAGACTCTCAGGATACATGGGCCACGGAGAGAGGGGAGAGCTTGGATTGTTTGGAAAAGATGATGGAGGATAAGCAAAGCTGTGAGCCTCGGGCATTTAGGGAATGAGAGACAAAGGACAGATGTAGAGTTAATTAGGTGTTAGCTATGGATACCCACTGACAGTCTGATACCTAAGTCTGTTATACATTGTTTTCCAGGCCTCCACACATCCAGCCTCACCCCAGATATTCTTAATCACATGAGAGGTCAAACGAACAACTCCTCATTTAAGCAAATGAATGTTCTGGAAAATCCTCCTGGTGCCCTAGAGCACTAAGATTCCCTTCATTGGGATCAGATGTCCTAATCTCCCAATGTACACAAAATGGAACTTGACTGACATTAGGTTTCAGCTACCTATACACAAACAGATATATCTTGCACAGTGTAATTTTCAAATTTGAAAGACAAAGATTTATGAAGTAGGCCTTGCTGTCTTTGGAATAAAACTATATTACCAGCACTCCAATATCAGTCTGTATCATTTTCTTTATTATGCACCAAAGGAAGATTAGCCACCTTTCAAATCATGGGGTGAAATGCATTGTGTCATTCATGACACATTCAATAAGGAAATTTAATTGTTTGAAGCCCAACTGTTTTTTCAACTTTTTTTAAGCATATCAAAGTTTCAATGTATCCTCAAGCAGACTAGACAGTAGTAGCAGAGTAAAAAGATCACTGGGCATGGAGTCAGAAAACATAGGTTTGGATCTGATTCTAACATTTAATAGCTGGACAAGTTTGAGCAAGTTACTCTATCCCTCTGGGCCTCAGTTTGCCAAATTCTTAAAAATCATCATCACAGGGCAAGGGTCAAATGAGATAATGTGGATGAAAGAGTTTTGAAAAAAATTATACGTTGATTCGTTGGTTGTATGTTATGCTGATAGACAAATATTCTCATTTTTTGGTATCTAAATGATACTGGAAAATCTCAAATATATTCTCACCTCAAGCAGTGATTTGCACACTTCTTAGTTTTACATCAAGATTGGGACTATCCTTTCCTTCTTGGCTTCCTTCTCCTTCTCTCTAATTTTAATATTTTATTTAACTGTGGCTATGCCCTTCTTGGCTGACCTCTCAATTCACGATCAAAACACAGAGTCTCACTGCCAATTTCAAGTCCATCCAGCTACTATCTAAAGATACAGGATTTTAAAGCCCTCAAAATGATCCTGAGATCTAAGTCACAGGAAGAGTAAAGGGAAATGTGAATTACTCCTGGAGCTCTCAATGAATGAAGAGAAGGTGCCAGGAGTATAGCAAAATGTGAAGGCCAAATGATTTTTCATTACTGTCTTACTGATTCTGAGAGACTGTTTGCTTATGTAAGTCTGAAACTGAATACCAAGCTATTTATTTTAGTCTAGTGGAGAGTGAAGGAAATGTTAGTCTACTGATAAATCTGGAAAAGTAAGTAGACAAATATGGGAAAACATATTTGCTCTCAGATGAAGCCTACCACTAGCTAAGTATCTGTTGGTGTTTGTAGGGAACCAGTAATCAACACCACTTTTTCTTGCCCTTATTTGGAACCAAAACAAAAGGTTAGGGCATGTAGAGAGCCAAAACATCACCTTTATTACTGACAATACTAATATTAAGAATGTAGCTGAAAACTACAAATAAGTGGACTTCCTAATACTTTCTAACATTTAAGAGCACGCCTTATATTTACAAGCATATGAGCTTTCTCCCCTCCAGGCGTACTGCTTGTCTGAGAGCAATGGTGACTTATGCTCTCTGCAGTTGGGCTTTCTCCCCAGAGCAAGAGAAAAGGAAGGAGTTCACGAATGAATTCCCATCCCTCTCAAACTCATCCTGAGGAAGAATAAGGAATGAGGAGCAGAGAAAACCCAAGAATGTTTTGCCAGTGGAAGTCCCTCCTTAGGGACAAAAATAACAAACCTGGAAAAGAAGCATTCGTCTATAACAGAGCAGCCATTCTTTCAGCCTGGAAGTAAATTTCTCTAAGAAGAGTTAACTCTGAGATCCACAATATCACATAATTGTGCTTCTTGAAGATGATGACTCGGCTGAAACATCCATATTTTAAGAATACTTATATGTTGCAAAATATTTGGCTGCCACATGTTTCATCTGCCTTCTTACAGTGCATTCTCCTCTAGGCTATCTACCCTGCTAATTATAAAATCATCCATCAACCCAAGTCTAGTAAGGCAAGAGTTGAAGAGCAGTTGGAAATAGAGGGATTGAGCAATGGCTGGTTTCCAGATCACAGAGTCAACAGTATGAAACGCTTTGCAAGATGGCATATTTTTTTTTCCTCCCTCAGCCTGGATTACTTCTTAGTGTTCCTGATTCTGCTGGCAGGAATCCTGTTGAATTCAGGAAAACCATATGAAACCCATCCTGGGTGTTGCCAAAATAAATTGTTAATCATATCAGATGTAGCACCAAAGAGTGTTCCATCATAGTCAATTTTCTGTTTTGTAACTCTTCCCTTTGGCTTCATTCAGGATCTGCCAGGAAAAAAGGAAGCCCATATTGCACATGCCACATCTTGTTATCTGCTGGAGAAAGGACAATAGGTAATGCTCATGGGGTCAGGGTATGGGTACCCCTACTACTAATGAGAGATGTTTGTTACAGCCCAATTTCAAAGATCCCTCTGGAAATGTGAAGGGTTTGGGATCTTCTACAATATTCATTACAGCTTGAGAGTATGAGAATCTCAGGAAGTTTCAATTTTCACAGAATGGGGATAATCGACAGTACTTGTGCATGTGTGTTTCAAAAATGGCTTCCTAACATGCAAAAGCTGTATAGAATGACTGCAATTGCTTCCACTATCTGGTTAATTAAATGGAACCAGGCTACCGGGGCACTTGGTTATCTGGACTGTTGTTCATTTCTCAATTATAGGAAAAAGAAGCAAATGATAACCAAGAGAGCAAGATTCTCATTTTTTTTTAAATAGAGCAAAAGCAGAATAGTTCAGCAACAACTAAAATCTGTCTTAGGGTAGATACACTGATGCATGTAGCTAACCATAATAGATCCTTGGAAAACAGATTGAATTCCTTTGAACTGAATCTGCACCCACCCCACATTTGTAGTATTCTACAGGTGTTAACATTAATGTGCTAGAGGGCCATACAGTTCTTAAATGCTAATTATGGCATAGGACCTTTGTACAGTGTGCCCTTGAGCAAAAGGAGGTTAGGGGTGCGGACTGCCTGTGCAGTAAAAAATCCACGTATAATTTTGACTCCCCAAAGACTTAATTAGTAATAGCTTATCGACCGGAAACCTTATCAATAACATAGGTAATTGACTAATACATATTTTGTATGTTAATATGTATTCTATCCTTTATTCTTACAATAAAGTAAGACCTAAGCTTATTGGAAGACCCCAAATTTGGAGACAGGACACCTGGAAATGGTTAGCTGTTGCATAGGTAGGAACTTATTTAGCAAAACCCAAAGAAAAATGCACCCCAGCAAAGCAGTGTGGATACTATTTTGCTGTACTTTCAACATGAAACTTCCAAATCTAAAGTGTCAGTCCACCAGCTGGGGTTCTAATAACAGTGTTCCTGAGTATGGATGGGTTGCAGGAAGTAGACATATTTTGTAGAGAAGTTAAAAATAAAAATTCTAACTAAGGGGTGTTTCCTTCTTATTATCACCATGTGTCAGATAACTCTCAACAATCTGAGAGAGAAATCTATTTCCTCAAAAAAATATTTTATTGGTCTACATTCTAGAAGAGTGCTGCTATTACTGTTGAGTTTAATCATAGATAGGACGCCTCAGTTAACACATTTTGTCATTTATCCTTTAATTAACATTGTAAATAGAAGTTAATTTGTAGAACTCACCGTGATTAGGTTGCCCTGACATACCAGAGGCAGTTTATACACTTGTGTATTTTGAAAGTAAGTTCCTAGTGGTTCCAAATAATTGTCACTAATTTTGGATGTCATTCTTTTTTCAGTGTGTGTGATACAAAGTTTATTAAAAGAAAATTTTCACTGTTTGTGTTTCTCATCCTAGCTATTATTGTTATACATTTCATTTCATGATTTTCCCTAAAAATAATTTTGGGGAAAGAAGTGTTACGAAATGACCCACTCTGGGTATCCAATACGTGAGGCACGCCACTGTGTTCTAGGCAAAAACACACAGTTGTTTCTACTCTTTGAGGAAGTACAAAAAGTGACCAAAGAAAGGGAAATAGTGATTTCTTTGTGGATGAATACATGTGAATATATGTGAATGAACCAAATCCAGCTTCCATTATACAAAGCCTTTTTTTTTTAAGTAGTCTTCATGCCCAACACAGAGCCCAACGCAGAGCTTGAACTCATGACCCTGAGATCGAGGTCTGAGCTGACATCAAGAGTCAAGTGCTTAACCGTCTGATCCACCCAGGTGCCCCTCATTCTATAAAGATTTGGTGTAGCTTAAAAAAAATGCCTACAATAAAATAGCAAACTGCAAACAAAACCTCAAAATTATAGGAAATATAAGTTAAAGAGGCAGACTAGGGTAAAGTATAGGAGAACATATATACATGCTGTAAAGTCTTCTATGATTGCTAATATTAAGCCTTTCCTTTAGTTCTGAGTTGCCTAGTGGTCAAAGATAATAGGCAAGAGGAAACAAGCACATCCCACCAGCCTTTGACTGATGTAATATAAAAGTAACAGAAACCGAAGGAGCACTAGCTAGAAGTATTCAGTAAGGAAGTATGTTCCTTAAGGTCCTAGGAGTCGTCATTTGTGATCACAACTAAGGATAATTATATGTTAATTGATGAATAATTACAATACAATGGCATAAATGTTGCCACTCATACAGAGCGGTCTGCTATCCATGGAAGGTTGCTAACGTGACTGCCCAAGTGAGAAGAAACAGAGAAGGGCCTGCAAACGAAGGGAATAGCTTATGCAGAGGGGCAGAGGATAATAGAAGGAGATGTGAGTTTGAAAAGCACAAGCACTTTACCGTGACTGGAATGAAACACATCATTCAGGCTACGTAGCACCCAGCTTTTGAATGACAGTAGCAGAGGCAAACTATAGCCTATCTGGCTATGGCCAAATCTGGCTCCTAGAATGTTTTTGTAAATAAAGTTTTATTGGAACGCAGCCATGGCCATTCTTTTACATATTGTTTCAGGCTGCCTTCTCATTCATTACCACCGTAAGGTTGAGTAGTGGAGACAGACCATATGGCCAACTTAAAATATTTACTATCTGGCCCTTTACAGAAAAAGTCTGCCAACCGCTGATGTAGAACATACTAATGAGTTTGAATTTTATCTTGTAGTTTAAAGGGAAACAGTGAAAAGTTTTTAAAAGTTGGGAGAACTAACAGGTGCCCTTGGCAAGTTTACTTTACAAATACTAATCGCGGCTCCTTAAGGGTAAAAATGATTTGATGTGCCCTGAGCTCATACACCGCAGGGAAGACAATTTCATGGCAAGAGCACATCCAAGAGTCTCAAGAGTCACCTGGGTACACAGATCTGTTTTAGGTAATGAAACATTGAACCATTGACTTCCCAAGCAGGACAGACTTTGGATGTTCTAAGATTCTAATCAGGAGCAAGTTGTGCAGGAGCGTCGGTTGAGGCAGACTCCAGGCAACAGTGAACAGATGGGGCAGAAGCAAAGCAAGTAGCTGAGACATTTTCTTTGGTTAAAGTAGTCATTTGGTGTGGCATCCCTGTGTTCATGAGGCATAACAGAGTGGTTAGAAGTCGGGGCTCTAGAATTAGCTTCTGAGTCAAAGCCTGGCTATGGTCTCTTATCAGCTATGTGGCTTTGGAGGCAAGGCTCGATTTCCTTGTCTGGCAAATGGGGATATGAAAGGACCAATCCTATAATAAGGTTATTGTGAAGATTAGTGAATTATACAGTTTCTGTCACCCAGTAAGCAATCAATAAATGTTCATCCTTCTCATTACTAGAAGCATTTAGATGGATTTAATCCTGACTTTATTTTTTTATTTTTATTTTTTTAATAGTTTATTGTCAAGTTGGTTTCCATAAAACACCCAGTGCTCATCCCCACAAGTGCCCTCCTCCATGCCCAACACCCATTTTCCCCTCCCCCCCATCAACCCGCAGTTTGTTCTCAGTATTTAAGAGTCTCTTGTGGTTTGTCTGCTTTCCTCTCTTTAGCTATTTTTCCCTTTCCCTTCCCCCATGGTGATTTGTTAAGTTTCTCCTGTTCCGCATATGAGTGAAAGCATATAGTATCTGTCCTTCTCTGCCTGACTTATTTCACTCAGCATAATACCCTCAAGTTCCATCCACGTTGCTACAAATGGCCAGATTTCATTCTTTCTCATTGCCATGTAGTATTCCATTGTGTAGATAAACCACATCTTCTTGGTCCATTTGTCAGTTGATGGACACTTAGGCTCTTTCCATGTTTTGGCTGTTGTTGAGAGTGCTGCTATGAACATTGGGGTACATGTGCCCCTATGCTTCAGCACTCCTGTATCCCTTGTTAATCCTGACTTTAAACATGACATGACATGATATATATATGTATGCATTATATATTACACTATTTTACATTACATACACTGTATATGATACATACGATATGCATTATATATTACACTATTTTACATCACACTTCACTACATTACATGCACAGTTGCAAGTAAAATGATTCACTTCTGTTCCAGCTACTTGGCAGCTATAGAAGCAAGAAGTCGATACAATCCCACCCCCCACACCCAGAATGGAAGAGAAAACTGATTATTTGAAAACAAATTAATCATTTTCTTTTGTTCCAAGACCCAGCTCCCAGTGTTTCTTAGTTATTATATTAGTTTCTTATGGCTGCCATAAAAATTACCACAATTTTAATAAAATAGAAATGTATTATCTTGCAGTTCAAGAGGCTGGAAGTCTGAAATCAAGATGTTGGCTGGGCCCTCTGAAGGCTCTAGGGGTGGCTCCTTCCTGTTTCTTCCAGATCTTCACTTCTGGCGATCTGTGACATTCCTCGGCTTGTAGCTGCCTCACTCCAGTCTCTGCCTTACTGATCGCGTGGCCTTCTTTCGTGTGTGTGTATCTCTGTGTCTTCCTGAGACCTTTGTATGAGAACACCAGCCATTGGATTTAGGGTCCATCCTCATTCACTGCGACCTCATTTTAACTTCATAAATTACATATACAAAGGCCCTGCTTCCAGATAGAGTCACATTCTGGGGTTCCAGGTGGACAGGAATTTTAGGAGATACAATCTAACCCAGTACAGCTATTTATAGTCATATTTTCCCAACTGCAGCTTCAGGTCATCACTACCTTTTATGTACCATTTCTCTGACACTGGCATTCTCTCGGTGCCTCTCACTCTTTACTACACCTTGAAGCAGAGTCACCTCTGCAAAAAGAAAGTTTCAGAAGTCCGCTCCTTCGTTGTTTTACCTCTTCCTTGGCAAAGCAGAATGCAAGTGGATAATTCTTTGCCTCGGGCCTTTGTTTTGCCATTTGGAACACTTCCTATTGGAAAAGGCAATATGTTCGCTTAGAAAATACGTTTCAAGTTGCAAACAATCAATTTACAAGCTATTTTTAGGATTGGGGCCAGCTTAATGTTGGGGAAAGCCTGCATTGTTAATGAAACACCATGCTAGGCTTTGGACTATCATCAGAGCCACAGTAGGTGTCCAGCTTCAGTGTAATCCCTGCAGAGCATGATGTCTGCTGGATTTTTAAGAAATGAGTGTCATTATCAAATATAAACACTTTATTTTGGGCAGGATCATATAAAGCGTAGTCCATTATTAGGCAGGATTCTAACTAGCATGCAAAGAAGTTAAGTATTAGATTTCTCAGTATGGGTTCTTCTAAAATCAGAGCCTGGGACAAGGTCTTGGGTCCAGGTAGTTTATTTGGGAGGTGATCCTGGGAAGTGGGAGTGAGGGAGCAAAGAGAGTAAGGGAAACATAAGGAAAAGCCAAAATGAGATGCACAGGGGAGGTCTCTGCTGTGTTGCAATGGAGCCTGGATCCTCAAGGAGTTTGGAGAACTGCAGAGAACGCTTCCCAAATCCTCCTTTTGAACGACCAGGCGGAAACATCCTTCAGCTCTCTCACCATCAAATGAAGACCGCCTCTAAGCATTAAATATTTTACACTTTTTAGTACCTACTTGGGAGAAAGTGTTGAGGCAGAACTTGCTGAAAGCAGCTGCTGGCAGAGTGGCTTAGTTGATTGAGCATCTGATTTCAGCTCGGGTTATGATCGCACGGTTTTTGAGTTTGAGCCCTACATCGGGCTCACTGTTGTTAGTGCAGGGCCTGTTTGGGAGCCCCTGTCCCTCTCTCTCTGCCCCTCCCCTGCTCATGCTCACTCTCTCTCTCTCAAAAATGAATAAATGTTAAAAAAAAAAAAAGTGCTGGCAGTACAGAATGGAACGTAACTCATATGTAACTGCCCTCCACAGCTGTGGCTTCAATCAGAGGTGGCCAAGGGAAGGTGACACAGGCACCAGAAACATCTGCCATATGACAATTCCTTTTTTTCATCATGGATATGACCTTCACTGTGCTCATCAGCTGAAAGTTAACTGCCCTATGAATTAGGAACGGTATATCTTCTTTTTACAAGTGAAATATAATTAAGGTATTGTAATCTGAACACCATTGGAGTCATGTATCAGCTAAGATGCTTTTGGCTGCAAACACAAGAAGACCCAAGTCAAGATCACGTAGGAGAAGGACAGGGTCTGATATGGCGTCCTGCGCTGTGAGATATTAATCTTTCCAGCCAGTCAGCTAGCTGGCCTGCTTCTGCAGGTTCAACACTGTGGTCAATCATTCGTCTGTATCTTGGCTTTTCAGGCAGTCAGATGTTCGAGTTCCCAAACTGCCAGGCTGTAGATCACATATAGACTCCACTCAGGCCCTCAAAATTATAAACTGCTTGGGAAAGAGGCTCTACCTTTTTGCTGTTCATGTCTGTCCATCCCTCTCAATGCCCTGGACACACAAGGTACCTAGGAAACATTGGCTGATTATTTGATGATATACAAACACAATTTAATGTTCTGAGCGGTTTAGGTCCTCATTGATTGTCAATAGACAAGGGAGACTGGGAAGTAGTTTCCTCCTGGCTATGGAAGAAGAAGAAGGGAATCACTGGAGACCATTGACATATAGAAGCATTTTCAACACTCCACAGTAGAGCCATGTTTCTTACCATCTCCCCCACCTCCTACCATATCCCTTGGAACACTGATTTTTACACTCTTCACCGATTTTCCCAGGTCTTTCTCCTTTCACTCTACCCATATTCCATGAGCAGCCAGCATTTGTCCTAGTTAGAATCAGTGCAAAATTACATGGATTGAATTCTAAAAGAAGCCCTTCATCACCAGTGTTGATGTGGCTAGCATTTTTCTTACAAGAATCAGACCTGTGAGAAGATATTATGATACTGTGACATCCCTTTGATGGTCTTGGCCATCATAAAGAAGGGAGCAAACAACCTAGTTAACATTCTGCAATCGGTGGTTCTTTCAAATGCAGTTAGTTTCATACGGTATTTATCTGTTCTTGCATTTGCTAAAGGACGAGATAGCCTGTTAGTTCATTGTGACTTTCCTCTGCCTTTTAACCACAATGAGTGTTTTAGCAGGAAGAGAGCTGAACCTCACTTTCTCCTACAAACTGTATAATTGGAAAGCAATAAATTTAAAGATCTAAAAGGAACAGAATAAAGAAAGTGTCAGACAATAACTTACTCTAATTAATAACCATTTATGTCTCCCATTTGGCAAAGTGCTTTGCAAATGTAATCACCTTTTAGCTTAAAGTACTATATTCATTTTGAGAGTAAAATATGATTTCATTTGTGAGAATGAGAATTAGATATGGCTTTTAATCTACCTGGAGCTACTTAGTCCTAAGAGCTATTGAACAGGAGTTCTACAAATTATAGCAGTATTGTGAAAAGTTAATTTGCTATAGTAGTTTAAAATCTAATATCACCATAGAAGCTAACTTTTTACTTATTTCCAATCAGTAGATAGTTAAAGTTGGAGGACCAAGGCATATATATTATGTATACAGTATTAAAACGGTTGGAGTGTTTAAAGGTCTCAAATGTTAGCACTAATTTTGAAAGTCATGCCTTTAGCTGTGACTTGATTTTTCATGATTTATTGTTTTAAGTAACATGCTGTTCTGGTTAGAACCAGTATAGAATTATTGAATTCCAACTATAAAAAATTTCTAAAGATACTGTAAATACTAATAATATCACATTAATTGCACTAATATTTAATGCCTGTCTTAGTAGGGACAAACGTCATTTTCTGGAAAGCTTAGTGATTTTTTTCCTCTACATCCAACTAGCTTGTAGAGATCTTAGAAATCTGTTTTAAAGAGATGCGTGCTATGTGAGAGTTGAGAAGACATAACAGTCTATGTGCTGGAGCAATAATATATGAAATCTTTGTAAGCTTTGATTAGGTTTTCACTACTACTGTGGTCCAATTGGAAGGAAAGAGAATGGTGTCCTTATTCCCTCCAACATTTTACATTGAAAATTTTCAAATATACAGAGAAAATTGACAAAGCTTATGTATATATAGTATACCTCTAGAGGTTACAATTAGTATTTTGCTATATTTGACTTATAACATAGTTATCCATCTATTAATTTCTCAATTTATCCATCATTCCAATTTATTTTTTTAATAAAAATCAAAGTAAGTTGCAAATATCAGTACACTTCCTTCTCAATACTTCAGCATGCATATAATTAGCTAGAGTTCTGTATTTATTTACAGTTCTCTGAGGGATTTTTGGATAAAATTTGTGTTTTTTGACATACATAAATCTTAAGTGTTTCATTTGGTAAGTTTTGAAAAGTGCCTGTACCTGGGTATCTGAATAGTTATCATAATACAGAACTTTACTCTCAGTCCAGAAAGCTCCTTCTTATTGCTTTCCAGTCAATCTCTGCACCTACTCCCCCACTCCCAAGCAATCACCATTTGGATGTTTTTCACCATAGACTCATTTTCTCTTTTCTAGACCTTTACATAAATAGAATCATGTAGTCCATATTTTTTTGTGTAAGACTTCTTTCACTCATAATGTTTTGGAGATTTATCCATATTGCTGCCTATTAAGTGATCTGTTTTCTTTTTATTATGTTGTGGTTTTTCTCTGTATGAATATAGCAATTTTATTTATCTGCTCTCTTGTTGCTGGACATTTAAGTTGTTTTCCAGCGTGGAGCTTTTATGAATAAAGCTGCTTGTGCATGGTGTAGACATATGCTTTCATTTTTCTTGGGCCACTAAAACTTCCTGAAAGGAATATATCTTTGATTTTTAGTATCTTTAATTTTAGCCAATGAGACCTACAAAACTGTAAGATGATAATCTGTATTGCTTTAAGCCACTAAGCTTGAGGTGATCTGCAGCTCAAACTAACACAGCAGCTGTAAAACACTAATACAGATCTTGGCACGGCAAAGTGGAGGTGTTGCTATAATAAATATGTGAAAATATGGGGGCGCCTGGGTGGCTTAGTCGGTTAAGCGTCCGACTTTCGCTTAGGTCATGATCTCGCAGTTCGTGGGTTCGGGCCCCGCGTTGGGCTCTGTGCTGACTGCCAGCTCAGAGCCTGGAGCCAATTTCAGAGTCTGTGTCTCCCTCTCTCTCTGACCCTCCCCTGCTCACGCGCTCTCTCTCTCTCTCCTAGAAATAAATAAAAAAACATTTTAAAAAATATGTGAAAATATGGAAGTGGCTTCAGAATTGAGCAATAGACAGAGGCTGGAAATATTTCTGATAGAAAAACTTTGATTGCTTTGAACAGACTGTCAGTAGAAATACAGATTTTAAAGACTGCTAGTGAGGGCTCAGAGGAAGTGAGGAGTATGGTACAGAAAACATAAATTGCCTTGAGAATACCTAAATTGTGGGGAACAGATTATTGGCAGAAATATGACTTCCAAGGCACTGATGAGGAAGGCTTTGGAGGAATAAGTTATTGAAAACTAGAGGAAAGGGGCTCTTTATTATATATGGTAGAAATTATGTCCTACAGTTATGTGGAAATAGAACTTAGAATTGATGAAATTGTATTTCACTTGAGGAGCTTTCCAAGCAGAGTGTTGAAGGCTTCTACTTGATACTATTAGTAAAATGTGAGAAGAAAGACATAAATTGAAGGCAAATTGGGAATAAAAAAAAATTAAAAGGAACCAGGACATGGCGATTTGGGAAATTCTCGGCTTACCGAGATTGCAAAAGATATGAAATATAAGAGCTTCACTATCAGGAAGGCACGCTGTAGAGATAAATGGAGGGTGTGGCAAGACAACTTTTGCTAAGACCTCAGAAGAAGTGAAAGGTCTGAGTATTTAATCATACAAATGCTTTTTGAAGACAGTAAGTGTGTGACTCATAAATCTCCTCAACCATCAGAAACAAAAGTAGATATGGATTATCTAGAAAAGATCTGTGGAAGAAGAGCTTGTGTAATGGACTTAATCTCTGTGACATACACAAGAGACCCACAGCATTTTTGAGGAAGTCTTCTGAGCAGACTCACTGTCAGTCTGGATTAGAAGAGGCAGAGAAAAAATGTAATGAGACAGTTGTGATAAGGACTTGATGTATACCTCTACTAGCTTGAAGAGGCAATGGGGCCAAGACAAAGAATGCAGACAGCCTTTTAGAAGCTGGAAAAGCCTTTAGAAGCCCTTAGAGCCTCCAGAAAGAAATGTAGCTCTAGCAATACTGAGTTTTAACTTAGTGAAACTTAGGCCAAACTTTTGATCTCATAGACTACAGTATATGAAGTAACACATTTATGTCATTTGTAGCCACTAAGTTTGAAGCAACTTGTTATGGCAGTCAGAGAAAACTAATACACTTGGGCAAACACCTATGAATGGAATTGCTCATAGAGTAGGAATATGTCTACTTTCATAAGAATATCCAGGCTTTCCCCAAATCAACTGTAGAGCTTTACACTCCCACAAGCAACGTATAACAATTGAATAAGTTACTATACATCCCTGCCACTATCCAGTAGTGTCAATCCTTTCAGTTTAAGCCACTCTGGTGGTTTGTAGTAGAATCTCAATATGGGTTTCATTTGTTTTCTTGGTGACAAATCATAATGAGCACTTTCCCATGTAGTTGTTGGCCATTTATCTTCCTTTGCTAAAGGTCTGGTCAAATTTTTTGCCCATTTTTAATTAGGTTGTTCATCTTATTTTTGAGTTGAAAGATTTCTTTATGTATTTTAGATGCAAGCTCTTTGTCAGATAAATGTGTTGTGAATATTTTCTTGGGATGTGTGCCATTTCTATTTATTTTTAATGATGTCTTTGATGAGGAGAAGTTTAACATTTTTTCCCACATGGATATTCCTAACATAGCTTATTAAAAATATTTTTCTTTCCTCATTGGGTTGTTTTGGCATTGTTTTCAAAAATCTAATGACCACATATGTTGGTCCATTTCTGAGGTTTCAATTATTCTCCATTAATGTATTTGTTCCATTATCACCCTGTCTTGATTGCTATTGCTTTAAAGATTATTTTAAAGTTGGGTAATTAAACTCTAACTTTGCTCTTTTTTTTAAAAATTGCTTTGAATATTTTAGGTCTTGCATTTCCATGTAAATTTTAGAAATACTTTGTCAATATTTGCAAAAATACAGGTGGGTTTATGATTGGGATTGAATTATATCTATGGATCAATTTGGGGGAAATGAGTCTTTTTTTTAAAAATGTTTGTTTTTTTGAGAGAGAGACAGAGTGTGAGGTGGGGAAGGGCAGAGAGAGAAGGAGACACAGAACCTGAAGCAGGCTTCAGGCTCTGACCTGTCAGCACAGAGCCCAACACGGGACTTGAACCTACAAACTGTAAGATCTTGACCTGAGCCGAAGTTGGATGCTTAGCTGACTGAGCCACCCAGGCACCCGGGAAAATTAGTATCTTAACAATAGTCAATGTTCCGATTCCATGAACATGGTATACCTTTTTAATTTAGATCTTGAATTAAATCTAGTGTTTTTAAACTGGTGAATTCTAGTGAATAATAACTGGTTTTAATTCTAGTGAGTTAAAGCAGTGTTTTTTAGTTTTTCATTGTGGATCTTGTACACCTTGCCAAATTTATTCTTAAGAATACTTTCTGAAACTATTGGAAGTGAAATTTTAAATTTTTATATTTTTACTTATGTGTTTTTAAAAAAATGTTTATTTATTTTTGAGAGAGAGAGACAGAGTGTGAGTGGGGAGGGGCAGAGGGAGAGGGAGACACAGAATCTGAAGCTGTCAGCACAGAGCCTGATGTGGCACTCAAACCCATAAACTGAGAGATCACGACCTAAGCTGAAGTTGGTCACTTAATCAACTGAGCCACCCAGGCACCCATCACTTGTGTGCTTTTTAAATTTTTATTCATTTACTTATTTTTAGAGATAAAAGAGAGAATATATGTGTGAAAGTGGGGGATGGGCAGAGAAAGTGGGAGAGAGAGAATCTTAAGCAACTCTACACCCAGAGCAGAGCCCGACATGGGACTAAATTCCATGACTGGATCATGATCCAAGCCCAAATCAAAAGTCAGTTGATCAACTGACTGAGCCACCCAAGCACCCCAATCATGTGCTTTAGAATACATAAAACTACACTAGTTTTTTTATATTGGTACAAATCCCTATAAGTTTGCTAAATTCACCTGTTAGTTCTAGTAGCTATTTTGTAGATTCTTAAAGATTCGATTGTGAACACTCAGGTCATCTGCAAACATAACCAGCTCTACTACTTCTTTTCTGATCCTTATGTGCTCGCCCGCTCTCTCTCTTTCTTTCTTTCTTTCTTTCTTTCTTTCTTTCTTTCTTTCTTTCTTTCTTTCTTTCTTTCTTTCTTTCTTTCATTACTGCCCTGGATTCAACATCTAGTACTATGTTGATTCAGAATTGTAAAGCCAAAAATTCTTGCCTTGTTGCTGATATTAGGGAAAGGTTTTTAGTACTTAAACAACAGGTATAAAACTATTTATAGGTTCTTTTGTAGGTTTCCTTTATCTTATTGAAGAAGTCCTCTTCTAGTCCTAATTTTCTGAGATGTTTTATCATGCATTAGTGTGACTTTTGTCAAATGGTTTTTCTGTACCTGTTGATTTTTTTTTCTCATTCTTTTTCCGTTAATATGGTGAACTACATTGATCTAAACCAATCTGGCATTCCTGGAGTAAACCCGACTTTATTTGTGATGATAGATTCTTTTTTGGTATCAATTTGACTGGACTAAGGGATAACAAGAGACCTGGTAAAACATTATTTTTGTGTGTGTCTGTGAAGGATTTTCTGGCTGAAATTAGCATTTGAACTGATAAACTGAGTAAAGCAGATGGCCCTTCCCACTGTGAGTGAGTGTACATCATCCAATCCATTGAGCCCTGAATAGAATAAAAAAGGGGACATCGGTGCTCTTGCTTTTGATCTCAGATCAAGACTTGCACCATCAGCCTTCCTAATTCTCAGGCCTTCAGACTCAATTTGAATTCTGCCATAGCTTTCCTGGTTCTCCAGCTTGCAGAGGGCAGATCCTAGGACTTCTCAGCCTCCATAATGATATGAGTTAATTCTTATAATAAATGTCCTCTTGTGTATAGCTACATATATCCTATTAATTCTGTTTCTCTAGCTCTTAAACATGGTCATAATGTAATATTATATTTAATAAAATATAAAGTTGAATTATCTTTGTCAATATTCTGTTAAGACAGTTCACTAGGATATTTGTCAGTAATTTTATTTCTAATGTTCTTATTAGATTTTGGTGTCATAGGATGCTGGTCTCATTAAACAAGCTTTTGGAGAGAGAGCTTATCTAAGACTGATGTTTATCAATCCCATCTATTTAGGTAAGATTCCTTACCTATTTGATAGAATTCATCAGCAAAATTATGTGGTTCTAGAGGTTTCTTTTGGGTAAAGGTTTTAGATAAAATTTTAGCTTCTCCAAAAGACATAAGGCTATTCAGGTTTTCTTTCTTTCTTTCTTTCTTTCTTTCTTTCTTTCTTTCTTTCTTTCTTTCTTTCTTTCTTTCTTTTTTTCTTTCTTTCTTTCTTAATTATTATTTTTATAATTTATATTATTTTGAGGCAGAGAGAGAGCATCAGTGGGGGAAGGGCAGAGAGAGAGGGAGACACAGAATCTGAAGCAGACTCCAGGCTTTCAGCCATCAGCACAGAACCTGATGCGGGGCTCAAACCCACAAACCGCAAGACCATGACCTGAGCTGAAGTCAGATGCTTAACCGACTGAGCCACCGAAGCACCCTCAGATTTTCTATTTTATCTTATCTCAGTTTGGAAAAGATATTGCTCTTAAGATTTTTTTAAGTTGTCAAATTTATTGCAAAATTGTCTCTGAAATATTTATTTTATTCTTTTGTTTGTAGGCTGTCTACTGGTTATTCCCTCTTTAGTTCCTGGTCGATTTGTTAATGATTTAAAAAAATATTTTTTTAATGTTAATTTTATTTTTGAGACAGAGAGAGACAGAGTTTGAGTGGGGGAGGGGCAGAGAGAGAGGGAATCACAGAATCTGAAGCAGGCTCCAGGCTCTGAGCTGTCAGCACAGAGCCCGACGCGGGGCTCAAACTCATGGACCGAGAGATCATGACCTGAGCAGAAGTCGGCTGCCCAGCCGACTGAGCCACCCAGGTGCCCCATGTTAATGATTTTTATTATAGTCATTATAATAAATTATAGGGATTATTGAAATCCAACCAATTATAAGAGGCTGAGAAAATAGAGGTGAGGCATAATTCAGAATGCTTAGGCTTACTGGTGGGCTAAGAACTGACATGTATTGCTTCCCAAAGCATTTTTACCAGAGCCTCATACAGAGAAACATTAATTGTATGTAAAATCATACACCTATTTCACTATTTCACCACACTTTTTTCATTTGCCAGTCCACGGATAATAATGCCTGAGCACACAAGGTATGAGGGGGGAGGGGGAAGTGTTTAACCAAAAAATATCATTATAGCATCAAAGTTAGGCAGTATATCCCAGTGGTTAAGAACTAAGACTCTGAAAACCAGACAAACTTGTGTTCATATCTTGCTACAGTGTCTACTATCTGGGGATTTTAAACAAACTATTTTATTTTGGAATCCATGGGTGGTCAGTCATTGAGCATCTGATTCTTGATTTGGGCTCAGGTCATAGTCTCACTGTTTGTGGGTTCAAGCCCCATGTCAGGCTCTGTGCTAATAGTGAGGAGTCTGCTTGGGATTCTCTCTCTCTTTCTGCCCCTCTGTCATGCTCTCTCTTTCTCTCTCTCTCTCTCTCTCTCAAAATAAATAAATGAACATTTAAAAAGAAACACAATTTACCTTACTTTTCCAAGCATCAAGTGTTGCTAAGATTAAATAACATATGCATTAAAGCAATACATGCTATTATTGAGTAATATGTTCAAAATTTTTTAGCTATTATTTCTATTATAACCTGATCAGATTTAATCTTAGGTAACAGAGTAGTTTATTTGTGTGTGTGCTTTTCTCCAGTTGCATTGTCTCAAGATTTTTACTTCCTGTCCTAAACTTCATAAAATGCTGTTCAGCATTATTTTACCAGTATTATGGTTGTAAATTATCTCCAGAAAAAGTTTTGACATCAAATGGAGTGTTGTCTTAGATTGATTGATTTCTGTACCATTGTCATTTGCATAGTTCTTTGGGGGGATAAAAGGGTATTGGCCAAGACTTTTTCCATATGTTCTTGAAAATTATCTGAGTCCAAAAAAGACATTAAAATATAACCCCAAGCAAACAGGAAACTGACTTTTTCTTTTGGGAACTTAGTCAAAAGCCAACTTTTTGTGGTTTACGTGAAGGTTCCTCTAACAAAGTTCAGAAATTCATCTTACATTTTCAGTCTCTTATTTTCCTCTTTTTCTAGGCTACCTGCAAAGATACCACTCATTCTTTCACCTTACAGAAGCTAACTACAGAGAAATCTGTGCAAAAAAATTTTTAGTGTTTTTTCCTTCTTCTTACAAAACAAAGCTTTTTGGTTTTTACTTTTCCTTCTGAGTGGAAGACAATCCCATAGAAATACCAGACAGCCACATTGGCTTCAGGCAACTATAAATAATTTCCCTGTCCACAACCAAATACAAGTACCTGGCATGCTGTTTATATAGCCTATTAATCATTACTTAGTCAAGGGAAATGTCAAGCAATGGGCAAGCCTGGACAGAAGATGGTTCCTTTGTGGGGACACTCATTTGGCTTATTACATAACCACGTATATTTTACAGCCATCACTTTTTAGGATAAGAGCTATCTTTTGAAGACATGGTAAGTTTTTTTCCTATACAAAAGTGACACAGCTGAGCAGTTTTATTTGGAGGAAAAAGAGAACTTGATGGGCATATACATCTACCTGATTTCCTCATTGCAAGTCCTCATCCCATCTTTAAATATATACAGTCAAACATTTTTATATGACTATAACTTGGGTGCATGTTTCATTTTGTGTTCTGTTTTTCACTTGCTACTACTTTCTATCTGCATTTCCATGTAGTGATGCAGGTTGTAAATTTGCCATCATTGACTAAGGAGCATTCTATCATGTTAAGATAATTTGGTGTGCTTAACTATTCTGTTATTGAGAATTTGGACGGTTTCTAATTCACTGGCTACTCTAATAAATATTGGGGACTAAGGAATTGACCGTCCTCCCTCCTTTTGGAGGCTATTTCCAAGTGTATTATGCACAGTTCTGTGTCTCGTATTAAAGCTTTTAGGGGGTGGGGGCTGGTCAGAAGGAAAGCTTTATTTTGAGATCATTCTTAGTAATCAAATTTTACTTTAAATATTCAAGTAACTGAAATTTTTATGATCACATTCCATATTTTTTTTCTACCTATGAGATATTTTAGAATCATAAAGTCAAAAACAAGAACTTTGGAAAAACTTAACCAGCAAAGATTTATTGTGCACTTATTATACACTGGGAATTATGTTTATTTAAGCCCTCCCACCTTTTATAAATAAGGAAAAGAGGCCATGAAATGCTGAGATTGAAATGCTAGTACTTTGGTCTTGTATTTGAATTTAACTTGCTGTATTCCAAAAGTTTTACCTTTAATTATTACAATAATTATGCCATTATATTGTCTTAGTGCTCTTTTTTTTTTATTTTGTTTTGTTTTACAGTTAAAATACTAAAAAGTTGTCAAAATGATCTAAAGTCTCAGAGTTAATTCTTGGCCAAGCTAGGATATATTTTACTGCTTTCTCTCTCATGACTCTGTCCTTAAGACTATACAAATCTTCCAAAATTAAAAAAGTAACCCAATTCACATATATGGGAATGTAACTTGAATGCTACTTTTCACAACTGGATTACAAACTCTTGGTCTTCCTGGCACAAGATCCAATCATTTTCAAATACCAGATCATTAAACACAGTATTTCCTAATAGACAAAGAATATAATTTAAAAATTCATTTCAAAACGTATTTATTGAATGACTTTTATATGTCAGGTACCCTTCCCAGTGCTAGGAATTTGGTAATAAGCAAAACAGAGTCCCTTCTTTTGTGGCCAATAGATACTGAATTAAAATGTTCAGCTTTATCGATGTTCAAATGTATACATAAGAAAAACAGTAACTGTGTAGTTTTTATTATTGTTGTATCAAATCAGTTCTTTAAAACTAAAAGAGGGGTGCCTGGGCGGCCCAGTCGGTTAAGCATCCAACTTCGTCTCAGGTCATGATCTCACAGTTCGTGGGTTCGAGCCCCGGGTCAGGCTCTGTGCTGACAACTAGCTCAGAGCCTGGAGCCTGCTTCGGATTCTGTGTCTCCCTCTCTCTCTGACCCTCCCCTGCTCACGCTGCCTTTCTCTCTCACTCTCTCTCTCAGAAGTAAATAAAAAAACCCAAACAAACATAAAAGTAAAAGAGAAAATACTCAAGATCTGCAGGTTTGTGTGAAACTAATACTGTCATACAAGTTCACAAGAGGAACTGTGATGTTAGAATCCTGTTCTGGGAAGGACATTTTGCAATATATAAAGGCTTTGAAATTAGGCTTTTTGATTCAAAAGTCTCACTTCTGGAAATCTTTCCTCACAGAAGTCCATGCTCAAAGATGTTCGTTTCAGAGTTCTTTATAATAGTTTCTTTTTTTAAAAAAGGGAAGTATAACAATGAAAACAATGATAACAACATGGACAATACTGTAAAACATAGGCTTTCAAAAATGGATTTGTAAGTAGTTTGTGTAGAAAAAAAAGACTATATAACATGACACATTTAGTATAATCTAGAAAGAGAAATAACAAAATTGTGAATGGTTTTCTTTCCTCCATTGACATGTTCTGGTACTTTCCACATTTCTACAGCAAGACTTTGCTACTTTTATAATCAGAAGAAACTGCACCCTCCTGCCCCCCTAATAATGTGTTGGCCACAGATATATTTGTCTTTGTGGATACACAACACTGAACATGCCCATGGGAGAAGAAGAGTAGCAAAGGATGGATGAGTAATGCGTTCTCTTTTTCTCAACTGTCATCTTGTTTTCTATTTAACTCTGACTAGCTCCTCTTATCCTCTCTGTGCTGGACTTACATATCACCCGGTTTCCAAAAGACAATTCAAACACTAATGTTAAATTAAAATTTCTTCCTCTTGCCTTGAGACTAGATTAGAGCCCACATTTGTTACATATTCGGGGACCCAAATGCAAGTATCTTGGGGGCAACTAGAATCATTCTCTTATTCAGTAAAGCTTCCTGGATTCCTGATCCCACAGTATCTCACAAAGATACCATCCAGAGTGTGAAAATGAATTCTGGCAAAAGAGCTCAAGAAAACCTGCGGGAAGCCCAGGAGGAAGGAAGGTCCTCCTTCGGCTTCATCTTTCCATTGCTTCTTCATGAACTGCTTGTGGGTTTATTCAGGACGGAATGCTCAGAGCTTACAAAGGCAACGTCAGCTCAAGAGTTAAGTCCGACTGGGCCAGGAGAGTGCCGGGGAAGGATCTAAGGAGCTAGGGGGCAGGGGTGGGGGTGGAGAATAAGCAGTGAGGAGATTGTGATGCCGACCAGCGGTTCCCAAGGCCTTGAGAGACTTCCGATGACCTGACCCTCCTCTCCTCCAGTCGCTTCTGCTTGTCCTGATGCCAGATGCCATGTGGCTGTTAGGGTCACTGATTTAAGTAGAATGAAGCCGTAGACCCAATCTTAGCTACTGATAGAACTCCCACCAAGTATCAATTTGTTGCTGATCCATGCTAAACCCTTAAAGAAAAATCCTCTGTAAGCCACTGTATGTTTCACATTGCCATTTAGTTGGGAAAATTGCTAGGAAAGCCTAGTTCTGAAAGATTTAGATTATATATATTTATTTCTTTTATTATTAATACATGTTTATATGTGTGTGTGAGTTATTTAACAACTACAGTTAGAACAAAACATTATATTACACTATGCTACCTCATGCTGTGTTACCTTATGTGATACTAAATAAAGGCTTTAAGGTGAAAGCAATTCAGAATGCCCAAGTATTTTCCAAAAGAAAATATTTAATTCAACTCTGGACGCCGACAAGATACAAAAGCTCTGTGCATCGCATCAGGTAAGTTCCACTGAAGTGTTCGTATTCAGTTGAAAATGTGCTGGAAAGTGGGGCAGGGAGCCATGGGGCGCTGTGCAAAAACTCGGCACAAACCCTGGACTGGCTAACCCTGCAGAATTTGAGGAAGACGGTTACTCTCCACCTCTGAGTCTCAGTTCTGTATCTGTAAGATGAAGGCATTGGACCAGGAGACCTCAAAGTCCCCTGCCAGCAATCTGACACACAGTTGATGTGCTGAGCTCCCAGGAATCCAAGCATATCCATACTGTTTACCAAAGAAAGGAACTTCAGGACCCAGACTCCACTCTGCCTCCATTCCAGGCCTCTAACATGTGCTGTGATTAGGAAGTGTGTGTGTCCACAACTTCAGGCAAATACACGTGTTCCAAGAATAAGTGTAGTAAGACACAAGGAAGGGGCAGGAACCAGAGAGAAAAAGATGGTTCTGGCATCATATGCAGGGTCAAACATCATGGGATAGAAGAAACACAGCACTGAGGAAGCAATCCTGAGCATGGCTACCCCTCCCTGTAGCCAGAGCTAGAAGAGCCTGCCTGGGGAGCCTCACCTCTGTCATCCCTTACTTACCAAGGACTGCTGTGATCTGCTGTCACGTCAAGCAATGGATCCCTTTTATCCGCCACAACTCCGAAGCTGGGTCAGGCTGAGAACAGCCTCCATGGTGCAGAAGGGGGCCTTGAAGCCCCAGCGACAGAATACGTGTAGCCTTACAACACCTATGACAATAGACTTATTCCTTTGTTTAATCAGCCCTTGTTGGGTATCTTTCTATCACCAGGAAGGTATTGAGGATGAAAGCATGAAGAAGACATAGTCCCTGTCCCCAAAGATAGCCACACAAAGATAGGCTTCTCAATTTATAAAATTTACGACATGCAGAGTCATCACAGACATGATCATATAGTGATGTTTTCTTAGCTCCGTATAATTGCCTGCTGTTAATTGCCTTTCAATCTGAAGCCCGCCCTTCTCTACTCTGTTTTGCGGTGTCACGGCTGGGTCCCTACAAGCCACCTTTCTGCTCAGCCAGGCGGCCCCACGGGAGGTCCAGCCAAGAGGAGGGTTGAGGGGCCATAACATGGAGGGAAGAGGGGAGTTGCTCCTTCCCGTCTGCTCCCTGGTCCTGGTCGCTTCAGCCGAGGCAGCTCCTTCCCATCTCAGAAGCTGAATCTAGTTCACACTTTCCAAACACTTAGAACCCACTATACAGTATCAGCCTCAAAGACACCACCCTGGGGCTTCTCAGAGTCGGGGCCCCAGACTCTTGGGCTCAGAGATGCCAGCACAGGTCAAGCAGCACCCACTCTCCAGGGGCCCAGCGTTGTCTTCTCTCCATTTCTAAGATTTGCAAATAATTACAACCTCTCCCCTTTGTTTCCTCGGCCCTGGGGTATAGTTGCTACCTCCTTGCCACCTTAAGGGTTCCCTTTTTAACCTTCTAGTTTCCTAATGAACAGCTTCTAATAAGGGGTCCGGGCCTCTGTCTCCTGATAAGACCCTGACCGAGAAGGCTCCCTGGCTAAACAGAGAGACAGTGGAGAGTTGTGGAAAATGGCTTCAGCTTTGGAGTTAGCCAGACCTGGATTTGAATTCTGGCTCTTATAATCTGTGGTGCTTTGACCTGGAAGAGCTCCCTAATTTCTTCCAGCCTTATTTGCTGGTAATAAAGAGACGGGGTTTCCAGCTGTTGGGAGGGTAGCTGCGGTGCTTGGCACAAATCTCCTGCTCACTGGTTAGCAGCCAACGTAATCACCAGGTTGTTTGTTTCGAAGGCCAAGGCCTAGGTCTTGTATAGCTTATCCTTCCCAGCAGGGGGTACCATAAATGCATTTCTATAATATATGCTTAATAAGATTCTGTTGCTTGGTGGGGGGAAGTGCTTAAGATAATTATGGGTCCGTGAAGCCATTTACTCTGAACTTTTCTAACACGAAACTCATTGTGGCAGTCAGATTTTGTCGTGAAGTCATGCTTAAAACCTTTTTTACATTATTATTTTAAAACGAGGAGCTATGAGTTTACCTGGAGGGTGAAATAAGAAAATCCGTGTCATTCTTCTACCGGCCTGGCAAACCTGCTTAGAGACGGGATGATGATGTGGGGATGTATCATGTCTTCAGAAAGAAGCCAGATTTGGTAGGTGAGTGACACAGTTGTGGCTCCTTCCAGCTATACCGCAGACACAAGTTTTATTTTTTGCTTCACGGTACACTTCGTGAGAGAAAAGATTTCCACTGCTCTCATACACCCGGTGACATCTCTTCTGAGTGTTGAATTCAGGACTCTAATGAGCAAAGTCCCAAGTGTCCTGGGCCTTCGCAAGTCAATGTGGATAAAAGCCATTCAACACAGAGAGGAGAACAAAGCATCTGTTCTTTTTAGCACAACAGAGAGATAGGAACCCAATCTGGGTAACGGCTGTGTACACAGGAGATGGAGGAGGAGGAAGTCAGCAGTGCTTTCTTGTTTCATATTTAGGGTTACGTAGGGCTGGGCCTGATAAAGGTATTTGTGTCTGAGTCTGGAGAGAATACAGTGCAGCCCAAGACTTTCCCAGTCCGAAAGACCCGAATGGGGCTATGGAAGAACTCGGTTCATTCCAGAATCTTTCTTACCCACAACTTTCTTACCCAAAAAACTTCTGCAAAGAGAAAAACACCTCCATGAGATCCAAAGCCATTCATTTCTTAAACAGACCGTGACTCTTACAGCTAACCGGGGAGAAAGGATTGAGAGAGTCAGAGCCCACTATCATCTTGAGATGGCTTTCCTAGCCTCAGAGTAGCTGTTTGTTTCTTTGTGGAAGGGCGGTGACTTCTACACACAGGAAAAGAGACCAGCAGTTTGCACGTGGACCCAGAGAGCCAATCACTCTGTTTTCAGACGTTTCTTGTCTCCATACCTGCTTGTTTGGGGTCCTCCCGGGAGCCTTTTCTGAACATGCTCCCTTCTTTTCAATCAGGCAAGGACTTCTGGCAGGCATCACCAAATCTCTTTTTGGACTGTGTGCAGACACTATGTCTAAGGAGGGTAGAAAGGAAAAGAGAGAAGCAAAGAGAGACAGAGAGAGAGGGAGAGGTGGGTGGGGGGAATCATTCAGAAACAAAACTGCTCTCAGGCTATGAGAGCCAGCCTTTTATAGAGATCATTGCTACCACATAGGCTATGATTATTTTTTTTCTCTGGTTAATCATCCCCCAGATTCAAGGTGAAGTACCTGAATTATCTGCAGAAAGCACCTGGAGGAATAAATAGTGGTTACCAGAGAGGAGAAAAGGCTTTGAACCTGTCTCTGGTCTCCAAGATGCATTAGGTTGGGTGTGTCGGTCACCTTTGCTATGCTAATTAGGTGCAAGCCTGAGGTTTGTCCTCTGGCAGACTCTGGGCCAGCAGTGATTCACTAGGACCCCAGGCAGGGGTGGCCTCTCTGAATGAGCCAGGGCCAGGGTGTGAGGTGGCAGTGAGGGGAGGCCAGATACCAGCCTAGATTCAAGGCAAGTGTCTCCAAGCAAGGGGGAATGAGAAAGAACATCTAAGTGATGACTATGCCTCAGGCAAGTTCAAGGACAGCTGGTTGAAGGCTGGGCAAGGCGCAGATTCCTGGGTGCCCTTTAAATTGAGCCTGCACACCCTCGATCTCTGTGCTGCCCAAGCCCAGGCAGTCCTTGGCTGGGAGTTTGTTATCTCAGGACCCTCAATCTGTGCTTCTTTGCCCAGCCATTTCGTTACCTTGTGGTTTCTTTCTCTCCTTGGTTTTTAGCCACACTTAGTTTGGGAAAAAAGTTAACTCTTTCTTATCTGAATTAAGGTATGAAGTGTAGGCCTACAGCTTAGCTAGGAAAAAGAAAAAAAAAAAGCTTTTATGGCTTAAGCATGATGAATGTATTATCCAATTTCTTTATTCTCTGTCAAGGGTGGGCAGGTCATACAGGCTTAGGAACCAGCTGTTGGGTCCCAACTTCTTCTTTGTTAATAGCTGTGTGACCTTAGACAAGTTAACCTCTCTGAGCCTCAATTTCCTCCTCTATTAAATGAGAATATCAATCGCATCCAATTCACAGATTGTACGATAACAAGGATCAAGTAAATTAAGATTGTGGCAGACACCCTCCATGTCTACCAAAATACCTATTTCCTCTTTCTTCTCTAGTAGCGGATTTTTCCCTGGACACATGGCAGCCTGGACTAAAGACTACATTTCTAAGTATCCTTGAGGCTAGTTGCTCCAGTTGACTAAGTTCTGGCCAATGAGTTCCATGTGGAAATGTGGTGGTCTACTTCTAGGGAAAAGAAATGCCTTCTCACCTTCTTCTTTTTCTTGCTGGTTAGAATGTGGAAGTGATGGCTGGAGCTTAAGCAGTTCTCTTGGCACCAGGAGGCAGCACACTAAAGACGGTGGAAAAGCAAGAAAAGAAAACTGGACTCTTGTGAAGTTTGAAGGAACCACTATATGGCCCGTAAACTGCCTACCTCTGGATTTGTTACAAGAGAAAGGAATGAACTCACCTTTGAGGGGGTTTTCAGTGACTCATTACTGAACTTAAATCTAAGTCTCAACAACATGCAGAGTGTTTAGCACAGTGTAGGTAAAATCTTATCATTTTTCTGCTTTTAAGAAACTACACATCAAAGATCTCAAAAGCACAGACATAAAGCAGAAGGACCAAGAAGACCAAAGAGAGAAAATTGGCTCATCCCTTCCTGGTCTTGGTGTCACTTGGGGGCTATGCGATGGGACAAGAAATACAGCCTTTTTTGGCAGAAGCTATGGGCCACCAGGACAAGAGGGATTACCTAGCCTCCTGGCTGAGCTTATTCTCCCCGCTAAGCCTCTCCTGCAAGCAGCAATTATGATCTGAAGAAGAGGAAAAAGGGGGGAAAGTCCCCACGCAAACTTTGAAAGTTAATAGACCTGGTTGGTCTCCTGGCTTCTCTTCTGCTAGCTGTGTGCCTTTGGGCTGCCTATAACCTCTCTGAGCCCCAGTCTTCTCCTGTTACAACGGAGCACAGCCTAACACTGGCCCCACAGTGCTGTCGTAAGATTCAAACAAGCAAATGTCAGTCAAAGTCTGAACATAGAGCCTGACACGTTGCAAGCATTTGGTAAACGCTTAGAACTGCAACCTGAACTTCATCTTTGACCGGTCCCGGCCCTAGCCCCAGGCTTCTGCCAGACCCATTTACCACCGACTGTCCACAGCAGGAATTGTCTTTTCCCGATGCTGTGCCTTTGCTCACTATGTAGAGGCCCGTAACTGCCCTCTGTCTCTCCCGATCTCTTGCAACGTTTCAGGGCAGCTTTGAGCTCTCCTTGGCTTCCAGCCCTGGGTGATCTCTCTGCCTCTCCTCCGAACGAACGGTACCAGCATTTGATGGCCAACCGCTCGTTAACATTTACTGCCTTGTATTGGTATTTAATTTTGAAATACTTGTCTCATCTTGCCAGCCACTGTCTGCTCTTCAAGGGTGTGGATCGTGCCTTTACCAACCTTCATGTTCCTTCAGCCCCTAAGTCAGTGCTATGTTCAGACCTCAGTGAATACTTGCCGAACAAGGAAACCAAAATCCAAGTACCCAGAGCCCTCTAAACTAATTTATTTTTCAGAATATTTTTTGAACCTATGTGCCAATTGCTTTTCTATGTTCCTCAGAGTTCAAAGCGCTTTGACTATGGTGCTTTCCTGTAATGTTATCAGGAGGAGCTCAGTTAACTCCGCGCAGCAGTCAAACTCAGGTCCGGCCACACAGATTGCTTTGCTAACCTTGGTCAGTCATTGGATATGACGGGGCAAGGTGTGAGAGGACTTCATTTAGGAGAAATCCATCACACCAACCAAAATAAACAATCAAAAATGTGTCATGGGTGTGAGTCAATACCACTGTTTGGAATTTGGGAGCACATTTAATTTGCCTTTTGAAAGAGGAATATTGCAATTATCTTGAATACGAGAATGCATTTGTCTTTTTCAACAGATATGTTGGACTTGTGTACTTGTGCTTAATTTGCATGTTTTCCCCACACCCCCCCCCCCCCCCCCCCAGCACNTGACTTGATAGCCTCTAGAGTGGGTGTTCTCCCCAGGGGAGGGTGCATCGCCTTCCTTCAAGTAAGCTAGAAAAGCCCACAGGCTGAGGTCACTCTAGCCGCATGGTGGGTCAGAAACAACCAGAAAAGAAAATTCTAGTGCCATCGCTGCTGCTTCTCAGTAGGTAATTTGAAATCATCACTTGGGGATGCTTATACAAATATAAATTCCCTGGTTTCTAACCCCACTTCCTGCTCCCAGTGATTCAGTAAGTCTACGGTGGGACCCAGGAATCTGCATTCTTACCAAAACCTCAAGTGATTTTGATGGAGAAGGTGGTACACAGACAAACTTGATAGACATGGCTTTAAAGATGTGTGATTCTTATGGCATCCACTAATACCTTCCCTCTTGCAGTCTTTCTACTTTAGAAGTGTCAGTAATAAAGTAATAAGGATTAATAATCTGAGTGAAGATGTAGAGCAATCACGTGAGTATCATTTTGGAGTAGAGCTCCTTTGGTCCTAGAGAGATTGGTGGCCGGCTCTTCTAAGAGAACTCGCACTAAAGGGTTGGTCAAAGTGCGTTTTGGGGGGTAGGGGCAGGTCCCGGTAGGGCTCCCAAACTGTGGAAGAGAGAAGCACAGTGGTCACCAGCTGTTCTGGGAGAGTGAGTCATCCGCCTATGTGGCAGAAACCACGGCTAGGGGAATGACTCCCTGGGCCGTGGGGGGCCGTGGGGGAGGTGATGTCTGTGGTTGGAGAGGGCAGTGCGTTCCAGAGGGGAAGCAGACCTCCTGCGCAGATGCCAATCTGTGCTGTCAGTCACCTTGGCAGCGATGAAGGAAGGAGAGGGAGGGGCGTAGGAACGGTCTCAGCAAGACCACAGAGGCACTATTTAGTCATTGGTATTAAAAGCCCTGTGTTCACTGTCCCTGGGCTCACCCTCGCCTCCTCCTTTTCCTCACCCCTAAATCCAATGACTAAATCTGGTCTGTCTCATGCTTTAATGTCGTCTACCTAAGCCCTCTATCACTACCTCTGTTGCCAGACCATCACGTACCCTTTCTACATATTCCCGCTGCCATGACCCGAGCTCTAGCTCCCCATCACTTCTCCCTCCGATCCCCTGACCTGCTTCCTGTCACCCATCTGTGATCCATCCCACAGAGAGCCACCGTGGAGTTCTCTCCAAAACCAGAAACCCAAGCGTATCACCCCCTTACTTAAAATCCACAGCCTACCACAGCTCAGGGGTTCTTAAACTCCAGTACATACCAGAACCATCTGGAAGGCTTGTTAGAACACAATGAGGGGCCTCCTCTGGAATGCTCTTCACCCTTCTGCATGCCCCACCCCCCCAAAGTCCTGATCCCGAAGGTCCCTATGAAGCCTTCTGCATTTCCTCTCCCTCAACACACACTGAGTGCTTACTATGGTGCAGCTCATTGAATCCTCTCAGGAGAAAAAAAGGCACAAAACCAAAACCATGACACGGGTATCATTATTCTTCCCATATTATAAAGATATTGAAACTGAAGCTCAGATAGGTTCAGAAACTTGCTCCCGTCACATAGTGAGTCAGTGCGGGAGCCAGGATTCAATCCGAGCAGCTTCAGTCCCTGCTAGCACTGACTCCCTCAGGTGGATTGAAACTGCCTTTGCTCTGTTTTCTCAGAACATTCTTTCGGTCACATCCACATGTGAACACACACACAAGAGAATGTGAGGACTGATACTAGACTGTGAGTTATCCAAGGAAGGATCTTCACCTCTGTTTCCTATGCCTGGCATAGTGGGTTCTCAATCAAGAGTGATTAAGTAAATGAATTACTGGGGTGCCTGGGGGGTTCAGTTGGTTGAACATCCAACTCTTGACTTTGGCTCAGGTCATGATCTCACGTTTCCTGGGTTTAAGCCCTAGAGTGGGATCTATGCTGACAGTGTGGAGCCTGCTTAGGATTCTCTCTCTCTCTCTCTCTCTCTCTGTCTGCCCCCTCCCCTGCTCATTCTCTCTCAGAATAAATAAATAAACTTTAATATATGAATCAATAAATGAATGAATTACTTGAAGGAGGGTGTTTCCAAATGTAAATTTCCCGATTGGCCATGAGAAGTGAGAAACATTCCAGAAGATTACCTAACTTCCTTATACTATACCAACTTAACATACAGGTATCATTTTATATTGAGGATACATAGGTATCATTATGATGGGAACTATAAATGAGGCACTAGTATCACTTTATGTTAGGGGAAGCCTGGACAAGAATGGAGATCCAAAAACTTTAGTATCATATACCCTCAGTGGGTCGCCATTTTGTCCATTTTCATGTTGGTTGCCCTAATTATGTCTTCTTAAACTTATTCGCAGTGAAAGGAGTTTTTATCCTCAGAACATCATGCAGGCAGAGATGGCTACATGGTAGTTTTACAGGAAATCTTGGTTATCTTTTCTACTGCTCTAGCAAGATACTCTAGGAAGTCAATATTTGAAACATAGAAAAAGAAAAAAATACAGGGCCAACTGCAATGGAGTGTAAATTTCATGTGTATTTGGAGCCAAGACCGAAACAATGTTTTCTGTAAATGACCCCCATTCACAACAGAAAATCAATTATCTTCTTTGTATAAAAATCCAAAGTGTAGACAAGGTCAACTTTTGCTTCTTCTCTCTTTCACTGGAAAGGATATTGTTGCCAGCCAACCCTCAGGGCATCTCCCCTGCTGCAACTTTCTCTCCCAGGTTAAGAAATTACAGTTTGAGGGGCACCTGAGTGGCTCAGTCAGTTAAGTGTCCGACTTCAGCTCAGGTCATGATCTCACGGTTAGAGTGTTCGAGCCCGTGTTGGGCTCTGTGCTGAATGCTTGCTCAGAGCCTGGAGCCTCCTTCAGATTCGGTGTCTCCTCTCTCTGACCCTCCCCCCCCATGCTCTGTCTCACTCTATCTCTCAAAAAATAAATAAATGCTGGGGCGCCTGGGTGGCTCAGTTGGTTGAGCGGCCAACTTGGGCTCAGGTCACGATCTCACGGTTCGTGGGTTTGAGCCCCGCGGTGGGCTCTGTGCTGACAGCTCAGAGCCTGAAGCCTGTCTTCGGATTCTGTATCTCCCTCTCTCTGACCTTCCCCTGCTCTCTCTCTCTCTCTCTCAAAAATAAATAAAACATTAAAAAAAATAAATCAATGTAAAAAAAAGTATTTAAAAAAAGAAATTACAATTTGGGTCCAGAAAGGGAAAGAAAGAGAATGCTACGCCCCAGAATAAAAGCGGCCTGTCAGCACGCAGAGCTATTCCAGAAGCAGTGTGTGTCTCAGAAGCTTCTCCCCAACCTCACTCTGGGCTTAGGGTCATGCAATGCCAAAGGTATTTGTTTCTTTTCCAACTGACTTCAAGGCCCTTGTCAAAATGTACAATAAGTTAACAGGCTCCGTCGAAGTGAGTGCCTGGTAAAGGCACCTGAAAACTAAGCCAGCCACCTGCACTCTTCTGGAAGGCAGGAATAGAGTGGGGAAAAAAAAAAAAAAAGACACACATCACCCTCTCTGCAGTGTACATTCTAATTCTCTTGCTGCCCACCATACAGACTCCAGTCCTCTCAGGACCCGAGACAACCGATGGTCTGGACCTCTGTGTGTTCTCCCCTGACACAGAGACAAAGCTTCAGGGGCCTTCTCTGACTTGCAGAGGCTCTGGGAGGGAGGCTTGCGGGGGGTCGGNTGTAGGCATAGAGGCAACTTCCTTGTACGACTCCCTGAGGCTGATTTTTCCCACTCTGCAAATCAATAAGTACAAACCTTTGCAGAGCGGCGAAGACAGGAGATCTAAGCATTTGGTTGGGGGTGGGGGGTGAGGGGCTGCTTTCCCAATCCCCGCCTGTTAAGGACACCCGATCTCAGACATTTCCTGCCTGAGCCTGGGTGGCATGCCTCCTCTTACACACATGCTCCCCCTAATGCCTGCCACTGACAGTGCACCCCTTGAGTACAAGGGAAGCCGGAACACCCAGGCCTGGCCCTGGAAATAGCCACCGAGTAAGACAGGGGAGAAGCTGCCAAAAAATGAAATAGCAGAGCCTTAAGAATTGTTCCATTGCTCTGGTGAAGGGCCTGAGCAAAGTCTTTTCTTTCTCTTTCTTTCTTCCTTTTCTTTTTTTTTTTTTTTTACATTTCAGAAATAAGCTCTGTAATTAAAATTGAACAAATATATCCTTCTGAATAGAATTTTGCCAGATAAATTAAATTTCTACTTTCCCCTAAGAGTTAATCAAGCAAAAGGAACTTTAGCTTTGGATTCAGAATCAGGAAGTCAGATTCAGGTTTTTTTGCTCCTTTATTTGATGTGTGACCTTGAACATTTTAACCTTTCTAAGCCTCAGGTTTCTTCATCTCTAATTTGGGCACAATGCTATTGCTTACCCCCTTGCGCTATTGTAGAAAGTAAACGAAAGAATGTGAACATGTGAGAAAAGTGTTTTATAACAGAAATTTAATACAAGTTATTATTTCTTTCCCTTTCAATCCCACACACATACCTCTTTTCCAAACATCTAAGTTGAAATGGTAGTCCAGGCAACCTAACCCACCCCCTCTCAAAAAGGAAGTTGGGCAAGGAATACTGTCACAAACAGGAAGTAACAGAAATGCCACCAGGAAAATTGGCACCAGCCAAATTAAAAACAAAACTGAACAGTCCTGGGTTAAGTTTTAAAGATCAGGTTAGATTTAGTTAATGATTTCGGGTGTCACCAGCCTGGCTCCACCTCTCAAAATTGGGGGTTTTCAGAGATGATTAGGTAATTCTTTTGACCTCGATTTGACCTCATAAGTAGGAATTCGCACTGGGCATTTTAGGATTTCTGCAGTTGGTAAGTTCCTGCCTTTTTAAATGTAGGTCTCTCCTCCTTTTCCCCTGTGGCAATAGGAGGGGCCCAGCTTGGGGCCGGGAGGAGCTGGGGCTCCGCCTTCCCCGTGCCTCCGGGAGCCGCCCTGCAGCTCTGCTCAGATTACCACCTCCCTTCCTGGCTTCCAGAACTTGCCACATTGTAGGTTGGCTTCTTGAGGGAATGTGAGAAAAGCACTCCAGTGACGACCAGGCACAAAGAGGTTTCACGGTTCTGGGGATTATGTCAACTTTTCCTTCCAAATTTTTGTTAAAAGGAGACAAAATCCTGGATACTTTTTTGGGNCCCTACAGGGAAACCTAGCAATGTGTCAGGACACATTGTGTTCTTCACTTTGTTTTTCCTGTCTCTTGAAACCTCTTCCGGGGAATCTTACCACCTCTCTTGTCTCTTCCTTATTGTCGTGTGTTCTTAGGGTAGGAAGCGAGAGGACTAGAAACTTAAACTCATAAAACATCACCGAGCATTCTGACTACTTGTCATTAGCTCGCAGGACCCGAGTTCTCTTCCCGGATGAATAGACTAGTTTATGCCTCCTTTTGCCTCCACCTTTTTTTTAAATATAATTTTTTTAAGTTTATATTTTTGAGAAAGAGAGAGGGAGGAGGAGGAGGAGAGAGAGAGAGAGAGATTGAGAATCCCAAGCAGGCACCGCATTGTCAGCGCAGAGCCGGACACAGGGCTCAGTCTCATGAACTGTGAGATCATGACCTGAGCCCAAGTCAAGAGTAGGGTGCTTAACCAAGTGCGCCACCCAGGCGCCCCTCCACCTTTTAGTGAAACAACCTCTCCAACTTTTAACAAGTTACTTGGTGTGAGTGAGAGCTGGAAAAAAATCCCACGTCCATCCTTTGAATGACTCCAGTCTCCAGACAGTGCCACAGAGAGAGACACACGAATATTGGAAAGATTGTGCCAGCTCTCTTTTTAGGCTTTGTAGGTTTTGCAGAGGCCTTTACTTACACGTGTTTGGTTGGATACTGTACTGTCAGGATGATGGTGAGGTGCTTTCAGAGTATTTTCACAGGGGAGCCACGTGAAAACCTGCGAGCATCGAGAAGGGGGTGGAATTAAGCTGGAGTTGCAGATGAAGAGTTGAGAAACAGAAAGGTTAAGTGATTAGTCCAAGGCCGCTCAGGTTTCCTATGAAGTCCAAGCTATGAGGTCAAAGTCTTCCAAACCCTGCTCTGGCATTTAGTGCCCATTCTGGTGTTATCACCGACACGTTTTTCTACAGGTTCTCACTTATGCCAGATTGTCGTCATTTTAAAATACAGGGTAATGTAAGCATTTAAAGGGTGATCATGTTTAACAAATTACATAGGGTGTGTTTCATAAACAAAAATGGAACTTTGAGGGCCTTTTTAATAGTGCCTTTCTTAAATTAAAAATTTATTTTTAATGAGTAATTCATACATATGTTTCAAAAGTCAGAATTATTATTGAATCGTTGTATTTTACACCTGAACCTGATAAACACTGTATGTTAATTATATTTCAATTAAAAACCATTTTTCTAAAAAAGAACAAAAGTCAGGGGCACTTGGGTGGCTCAGTTGGTTAAACATCCGACTTTGGCTCAGATCATGATCCTGCAGTTCATGGGTTCAAGTCCCACACTGGGCTCTGTGTTGACAGCTCAGAGCCTGGAGTCTGCTTCAGATTCTGGGTCTCTTTCTCTCTCTGCCTCTCCCCGACTCATGCTCTCTCTTTCTCTCTCAAAAGTGAACATTAAAAAGTTTTTAAACATAAATAAATAAAATAAAAGGGAACAAAAGCCAGAATTCTAAAGCACAGTATGCCTGAGATGTCTCCACCTCCTGCCCCTTTATCCCACTTCTCCACTTCCTCCTCTCCTTTGTTGGTAGTCATTCATATTTTGTCTTCTCACCTTTGTTTCCTTATGAAAATACAAATAAATGCAGATGTGTCTTCATGTTATTTATTTGCAGTTTTATAGTGCATTTTGAATTGCTTTTCTGGAAGTGGCAGTGGACTTTGCTCAACCAGCCCCTTCTTGCCTAGGAACCTCAGAGGTCCTAGATACTGATCTGCAAGTGGTGACAGTGTGACCGAAAATCCAGAATAATTAAAGCAATAGAGGCTTCAGTCAGATAGGATTGTCTGTAAACCTGGGTCCTTCACTAGAATGGAACCAGCCATGGTGGCTACATGTCAAGCCTGGGATTCTGTGCCAATCACAGCTATCTGTTCCATCCCGATGTCCAGTAAAACCAAATAATCTGGTAGGGCAAATGTTTTTGTTTTTGTTTTCAATTTTTTTTTTTTACATTTATTTATTTTTGAGAGAGAGAGAGAGACAGAGCATGAGCAGGGAGGGGCAGAGAGAAGGAGACACAAAATCTGAAACCGCCTCCAGGCTCTGAGCAAGTGGTCAGCACAGAGCCCGTCACTGGGCTCAAACCCGTGAACCATGAGATCATGACCTGAGCTGAGGTCAGACACTTAACCGACTGAGCCACCCAGGTGCCCCTGGTAGGGCAAATGTTTAAGCAGTGATTGTTTGTTACTGTCACTCACAGGATGGTTAGTGACCCTTCCCGGGTTATCTTCAGTTATCTTCAATGCGATCTCCAAGTAAGGTTTTTCCACCAAAGGAGCTTTCACCTCTTTTCCGTTGTCACCAAGCACGGAAGATCAAAGGAGGTCAAACGTAGGTCACTCCAAGGAGAGGAAGACCAGGGGCTCTCTGTGAGTAGAAACACAAGGCTGAAAGATGAGTAATGGAATGTCCAGTATAGGACAGACCTTGGGCCACAGCTGTTCTGGAATGAGGGAAGGACTCTGATCAGACCAACCAATGCAGACTGTCTTCCCAGTCCTGCTAGTTGTAGGCTTACAATACTTCCTCATGCGGAGGGACTGGAGACCGAGCTGAGACCCCCAAGATGCTCCACACCATTGAGCAGACAGGTCCTGAGGAGACAGCTGAGGGGTACCTCACAGAATTACCATCGGTTTGCTAGGGTTGCCATAATGAAGTACCACAGACTGGGTGGCTTAAACAACAGAAGTGTACTGTCTCACAGTCCTGGAGGAGGCCAGAAGTCTGGGATCTAGGTGTCTGCAGCATTGGTTTCTTCTGCAGGCCGTGAGGGAGGGATCTGTTCCAGGCCCCTCTCTTCTTAGCTTGTGGGTGGCCGTCTTCTCCCTGTGTTTCTACATGTTGTCTTTCCTCTATGTCTGTCTGTGTCCAAATTTAACTTTCTCTAAGACTCCAGTCATACTGGATTAGGGCCAATCCTCACAACTTCACTTAAACACGATAACCTTTGCAGGGGTGCCAGGGTGGGTTAAGTGGCTGCCTCTTGATTTCAGTTCAGGTCATAATCTGACGGTTTGTGAGTTCAAGTTCTGCATCGGGCTCTGTGCTGATGAATGTGAAGTCTGCTTGGGATTCTCTCTCTCTGCCCTTACCCTACTTATGCACTCTCTCTCTCTCTCTCTCAAAAGTAAATAAATAAACCTTTAAAATAAAATAAATAAAATAAACTTGATTGCCTTTGTAAAACCCTATCTGCAAATAAGGTTACATTCTGAGAAACTGGGGATTAGTACCCCAAAATATCTTTTTTCAATGTTTAAAGAATTTATTGAAATTAAAGTTTGCCCCTTATTGTCAGCTT
>NW_027529426.1:5035153-5185817 GCF_008692635.1 Crocuta crocuta
TTTTTTTTTTTTTTTTTAGCTTTTTAAATGAAAATATCAAAAGCAAGATTTTACTTATTTATTTAGCATAGCACCACTTACTGTTTATTAATAAAGATTTCTGATGTTGAATATGAGCAACTTGGAAAAGTAAAATGTAAACAGTCTACATTTTTTATCCTCATGGCATTTAACTGGGACCATAAAATTTTAGAGAAGATTTTTCTTTTTTTCCTATGATTTTTATTGTAGCAAAATACACATGCCACAAAAGTTACCATCTTAACCATTTTTAAGTGTCAGTTCAGTGATATTAAATACATTCATCTTATTGTGCAACCATCACCTCCTTGCCTTTCCAGAACTTTCCATTTTGTAAAACTGAAACTACCCACTGGACCCCTATACCTCTCTTTCCCCAGCCCTGGTGACCATCATTCTACTACTCCTCTAAGTATCTCACATGAGTGGAATCCATACGGTATTAATCTTTTGTGACTGGCTTATTTCACTTAGCATAATGTCCTACAATTTCATCCATATGGGAACATATTGCTGAACACGTTGAATAATAATTTTTAAGGCTGAATATTATTCTAATGTGTGTGTGTGTGTGTGTGCATGTGCATGTGTGAGTGCACTACTTTTTACTTCTTTTTTCTGCTCATGGACTCTTGGGCTGTTTCCATGTTTTAAACATTGTAAATAATGCTGCAATGAACATAGGTGCTCAAATATCTCTTCAAGACCCTGTTTTCAATTCTTTTGGGTATATACCCAGAACAAAAATTGCTGGCTCAGGTGCATGAGGGTGGCTTAGTCGGTTAAGCATCCGACTTCGGTTCAGGTCATGATCTTGCAGTTCGTGGGTTCAAGCCCCTCATCGGGTTCTGTGTTGACAGCTCAGAGCCTGGAGCTTGTTTAAGATTCTGTGTCTCCCTCTCTCTTTGTCCCTCCCTTGTTTGCACTCTGACTCTCTCTCTGCTTCAAAAATAAATAAACAGTAAAAAAAAATTTTTTTTTAATTGTTGGCTCATATGGCAATTCTAGTTTTAAAATTTTGAAGCTATTTTAGCAGCAGCTATATCAATTTACATTCCTACCAACAGTGCATAAAAGTTCCAATTTCTCCACATCCTCACCAACACTTGTTATTTTCTTTTTCTTTTCTTTCCTTTCTTTTCCTTTTTTTTTTTTTGATAGTAGCTGTCTTGATGAGTGTGAGGTGGTATCTCACTGAGTTTTCATTTGAATTTCCCTGATGATGAGTGATGAGCATCTTTTCACATGCTTATTGTCCAATTATATATCATCTTTGGAGAAATGTCTATTCAAGTCTTTTGCCCATTTTTGAATTGGGTTGTTTGTTTTTGCTGTTTTTGTTAAGTTTTAGGAGTTTGCTATATATTCTGGATATAAATCCCTTATCAGATTCCAAATTATCTTTTTTGCAGGGACACAATTCAGTGTGTAGCATTTCTTTTCGGATGTACAAGTGTCCTCTCCATTTCCAGAAGTGCTGGGGCCTCACATTCCCATTCCACAATTGAGAACAAAGCCATACAGATGAAGTGTTGCATTGCTTGGGCATACTATGGAAAGTGGGAGGCAGTTTGAAACCCCCTGATTCATAATTTGTTGCATGTATACTTTATGTATACTGAGTCTAACATGGCTCTCATTATGAATAGTGGGCCCTGTTATTTTCAACAAGCCCTTTGTCTTTATAAAGTCCTAGGCAGAAAAAAAAATTTCTCCAACTATTATGTTACAGACCAAACTCCTTCACCACCCTCTCCATGCTCATAAACACACCTGACCACTGACGTTGAGATCCTGACACACAAATTACACAAAATAACATGCTCCTATTAGTCAGAAGTAAAATTTTTCTCTACCTACACTTTGGAAGACACACCAAAGTAAAAGTTTTATCACTATAGCTGGGCTTTTGGTGTTTGTGGTTGTTAATGATTTCACCTTTGTTTCACTTAAGTCTGGCCTGACATCTCTGCTGAAACACTATGAGAAACACTTTGGACCCGAGACTTGGCACGACCGGGTGTGGCTTGGCCCACCCCTTGTCAGGCAGGTGAAAACAGCCAAGCTCAGTTCAAACATGCTCGAGGGATTCAGCACCTGGAAATCCCCACAAAGCTAATTCTATTCCAGATCTTTCTCAACACCCAGAGGAGGGAGCACAAGGGCTATTTGTCTTTACAGGTTTCCCAGCCTGCAGTTTTATAGTTTGGGAGGTTGGGTGGGGAATGGGGGGGTGACGATGGGGAGGGAAGGAAAGGGGTAGGTAGGAATGCATGTTTATTAGCATGGGGTCTCCAGTCAGGAAGTAGATCTGATGCCTTAGAGGAACCCAGCGACGACATGTCATGCTCTGTACTCTGAGGGATGATATTAAGAACCAGATGAACCCCAGCCCCTGGGTGCCTACATCAACCCCTCCACCAAGTTCAGACCAAGGGCCTATTGTCCACAAGGGTACTGTCTTCGTGATTCTGGTCTCTCGTTGCTTGTCGTTATTCTTATTTTCCACATTTCTTGGGCTCCATCCTTGTTTTGCTTGTTTCTTGGACTCCATCCAATGCTGAGTAATGATTCAGAGCCAAAAGTTTTGAGGTGTTAGCTGCCACTCCACAGAGAAGGGTAACTAGGAGCTCCAGGCACCAAATAGGCCCCTACCTGACCCATGGGCTCATGGCTCAAGGCGCCTCTAATCAGGAGTTGGGTGTGGCCAGTGTGGATCAATGTTTTCTCTGACAGGACCAGGGGGAAGCCAGGATATTACTAGCTGAACCTCCATCACTGGTCTTTCTGGGGAAGTTCTTCTACTGCACATGCAGAACGTGACACTCCGTGGGCCATTGCTCTTCCTCCTTTTTTCTCCCAGGTCCATCCTATCTCAGGTTCATCTTTGGAAGTGTTTTAGCCCCAGACTGCCTTGGCGTGGAGAGACTAAAATCAGAAAGGGCATAACACAGTGTTTCCTCTTGTGTGACTCTGGTCTGTGCCACACCCACTGGACACAGTGCTGTCCTGAGCTCCTGGTGGTGGACCCCAGAGCCGGTGTGGGAATTCAGCAGATCCGAAAGCAGGCCTTAAGGGAGGTGCCAGGCGCACAAGTGAGCTCTCAAAGCACATTGTGCAAAGTGATGGCAATGATAAAGACGGTAACACCAGCCAACGTGTGCTGAGCGCTGTGAGCCAGGTGTTGTTCAATTTAGTCCTCACGACAATCCTATGATGCAGGTACGATCACTGTTTCCATTTTATCAGAGAAGAAACTGTGCCACAGAGAGGTCTCAGACCGGACAGTTAATACAAAAGCAGAGCGAACCAAGACTCCTACCCCCGGCAGTCCAGCTCTGGACTAGCACTCTTCTTCTTTTCTTTCTTTTTTCTTTCTAAGTTTATTTATTTATTTTGAGGAGCGGGGAGGGAGGCAGGGAGAGAAAGAATCTCAAGCAGGCTCTGTGCTGTCAGCACAGAACCTGATGTGGGGCTTGATCTTAAGACCCTGAGATCATGAGCTGAGCCAAAATCAAGTCCAATGCTTAACTGACTGAGCCTTCCAGGAGCCCCTGGAGTTAGCACTCTTAATTACCATGGCTTGTCCACACTGCCAGGGGGACACAGAGCTGAAATGGGATGGGCACTTCTCTTTCTAACCCCTCACTACTCCCTTCCTGAGTAGGAGTGTGAAGGTTGAGGAGGAGTGGTGGGATGAGGATGTACCTGCATCGTAACTCATCCATCTCCGTCCCAAGTTTCTGCCTTCCTCCTGAAGCTTTGAGCTCTTGTTTCAGGTGACAAGAAGCTACTAGAAAAAGAGCCAGATAGTGAGCGAGCAGGTGAAGAAATCAGAAACCTGCACCTGCCAATCCAGGAATCCGTCCAACACGCCTTATGGAGCTGACACCTGGCCACCCAGGTAAGGTGTCCAGATGCCCTGGGCTAAGGGAAGTGAACACAAGAGGAAGTTAGAGTTTCCAGAAAGGTGTACATGGAGAAGAAGAGAAAAGAAAGAGGGCGAAGATGTGATAGAAACAGGCTGGAATCAGATGCTCTTTCAACTGGAAGGAACCATAGAGATGAATTAGTCCAAAGCCCTTATTTTATTAATAGTGAGAGCGCACATTGAAAGGGCACTAAGTGTTGTCCTGTACCTACAGTAACAATCCTATGAGGCAGGTGCTAATTTTGTCTTCATGGAGAAACTGAGTCAAAGGTTAACTGGCCCAATAACAGGTGGATCCAGGCAACTCTCCCTCTCTCCAGAGCCCACGTTCTGTGGCAGCTGTTTTTAACTTTTCATGAACCATTCCAAACATACACAAAATTAGAGAGAGTATTGTAACAAACTCCCATGAATCCTTTGAACCGTTGAAATAATTGTCAACACAAGATAGATCTTGTCTCATCATCTATCCCCCATCCACTCTTCCTCTACTAGATTATTTTGAAGTAAATCTCATATATATTGTTTTTGTATCATACCATCCTTCCATTATCAATGAATACCTTAAAATGTATCTCTAAGATAAAAAGTACTCTTTATTTTTTATTTTTAGAGAGAGTGTGTGCAAGTGGGGAAAAGGAGCAGAGGGAGAGAAGAGGGAGAGAATCTTAAGCAAGCTCAGTGAGGAACCCAATGCAAGCCTCAGTCCTACGACCCTGGGATCATGACTTGAGCTGAAATTAAGAATTGGTCACTCAACTGACTGAGCCACCCAGGCTCCTAAAAAAGGACTAAAAAAGACTTTCTTAACATAATTGTAACGATAGTGTTATATTTAAGGAAAATACCAATCATTACTTGATATCAAATATCCAAACACTGTTCAAATATCTCAGATTGTCCCATAAATGTATTCTGATAGTTGGCTCACTTGCACAGGAACCAACAATAGTCCACACATTTCATTTGGTTAGTAAGTTTCTTAAATCTCTAATATTTAGAGTCCTTTCTCTCCCCTGTCATTCCTTTGTTGAAGAAATGTAGTTGTTCACGCTGTAAAATTTCTCACATTTTGGATTTTGCTGTGGTGTCATTTAATATGTTCCTCCATCCCCTGTACTTCCGGTAAACTGGTAGTCAGATCTCGGTGTTTGATTCAATTCACATGTAATAGTTTGGAAAAGATACTTCACAGACAGTACACGGAGTCAAGTCCCCCGTGCTGACATCTACTTTTTTCCAGAAGACAAGGAGTCAAGCCCAGCTCACAAAACTAATGACAGACGCGGACAGGACCTTGGTCTTCTGACGGTAGGCCTTCGGCCTGTTTCTCTGCTGCAGGGCTGGAGCCTGGGCTTTTCTCCTGGAATGGAAGGATGGTTCGGGTGTCCTGTACTCTTCCTCCTCTTCTAACGCCCTTTGTGACAGAAGCCAGGAGATGCAGTGGGGAAGTTCAAACCTTTCTTTTGGCACAGGCAATATTTTAATTTTAAACAGATGGTGGCAGGGAGGGGTCTCCCCCAGCCTGGGTGGGGCTATGCACCTTCTGCTTTTGCCAGAAGACTAGAAGCTCGTGAGCCAGGACTCTGGCACAGAATGCCCTTCTTCCCTCTCTCTCCTTTCCAGTACTGAGAACCAATTTAACTGAGTGAGTGCTGACAGGAACATTTCATCCGTTTGACTCGCTGTGCATGCTCGCCGTGCTGGATGCCTAGAGAAGCACGGACTTCCACCTGAGGGACCAGGAGAGAAGTGCCTCATGAAGGTGCATTTCAGAAACGAGTGGGGAGTGGGGGTGGGTCCCCTCGTGGGGGTGGGTCCCCTCCCCCATTCCTGCTACACTGACATGCAAATGCCAGAACCAAGATCGAGGAACACAGAGAAACAAAACTATTCCCATGACAAAGGAAGAAACCCGCTCCATACCAAAAGTTGGACTGGAGCAGGCAGGGAGGCAGGGGGGTGGGGGGAAGTGGCTCAATGCACAGTAACAGTTCGAGTTCACGTTTACCGAACACTTGGAACATGCCAGGCACTTTGTGTGCAGTACCTCATTTGATCCTCACAACCGCCTTGCAAGGCAGAAGGTCGGAGCTTTTATTACCGGAGTCCGAGGTGAGGAGGAACGGGAGACCACACAGATATTATTAGTGAAGGCAGAATTCAACCCCACATTTTTCTGACTTAGTTTCTGTGGCTTAACCATCAGGCTACGGGGTCAGCTACATTAAACTAGCTGTTTGAGAGGGGGTTGTGATTTAGAAGGGGCCGTTAGCAGGGTTTAGGAGTGAGTGGCTCAGGCAATGCACACGGGAGTCCCCAAGCCTTTGGGGTCCAGACACCTTACATTTTAACACTGGCACCCGGAATCCTTAAAGGAAATTTCACAGAAGGAGGGATGGAAAGTCCCACAAGGAGCTGACTGTGGAGAAGCAATAGTTAAGCACTCTCCCTTGTCAAGTTTAAGGCTCCTAGCTGGGAAGGATTATCAGGGTCACATCTGGCACACACAAAGCCTTGGTGTGAATTCGAAAGTGACACCTCCTGTGGGTGGATAAATTGCATAAGCCGGCCCCTCCGGGAGGCCCCTCCTGCACAGGCGACATCTGCAGCAGGGCTTAGTGCCCGGGCCCGCGGTGGGTCTGGTTTCAGCCACGTTCACCTGGCCACGCCGGAGAGCGGGCAGCGGGGCCGGAGAGGCGGGCTGGTCTCCCCACCCAGCACGCGGTACACTTATCAGGCCCAAGTCACACTTGCTGAGCTGTTAACCATCTTCTGGTGGTTGTTTCACGTGACTGTGGTCTAAAGTCAGCTCAGAAGAGGGCAGAACCCAATTACTAGATTACTCAAAGTGCTGGGTGGGGTTTTTTTTTCATCTTTTTTTTCCCACCACAGTGGAGGCTGTGGCANCAGGCTGACACCGCCGCACATGGGGAGTCCGGGGACTGTGACCATATTATTCCGCCTCTTATTAATAGAACCGATCGATATAAATGGCTTCTTTTAGTCACTGGATTTTGTACAAGAACATGAAAAAATATTTGGCCGTCAATGAACATTTTTTTAAAACCGTGCTAAAGTCTCAAGGTAAATATGAATCAGTATAAACCACTGAGAAAGAAGTTTGGTCATAACTTACATGCAGTCATCTTACTTTTGGAAATTTATAGTAAAGAAGTGCAAGCACAAAAGGAAAACAGAAACTTCTTCTCGCAAAGATATTCACTGCTGTATTATTTATAATAGGGGAAGAATGGAAATCACCCGATCTTTATCGGAGAGCCTGTAAATTGGGTAAATTATGGTACATAATAGCTTTACAGTGTTCAGAGCCCCCGGGTGGCTCAGTCAGTTGAGCGTCGACTCTTGATCCCAGGGTGGTAGGATTGAGCCTTGAGCGTGTTTGAGAGACTGAGATTCGCTCTCATTCTTCCTCTGCCCCTCTCCCCTGCTCAGCTCTCTCTGTTTAAAATTTAAAAAACAGGGGCGCCTGGGTGGCTCAGTTGGTTAAGCGGCCGACTTTAGCTCAGGTCATGATCTCATGGTTCGTGGGTTCCAGCCCCGCATCCGGCTCTGTGCTGACAGCTCAGAGCCTGGAGTCTGTTTCAGATTCTGTATCTCCCTCTTTCTCTGACCCTCCCCTGCTCACGCTGTCTCTCTCTCTCTCAGAAAAAAAATAAAAATAAATAAATAAATAAATAAAAGAGAAAGAGAGAACTTGTATATGTTAGATATGAAATGTCTATATTGTTAGGTTTACGCAAAAAATAAAAGGAAACAAATCAATATAAAGTATGATCACAAGTATGTCAGACAAACTTAAAAAAATTCAGAAGGGTGATATACTAAAAGCAGTCTTATTAAACCTAATGATAATTACTAACATTTGTTGAGTTTTTGCTGTGTACCAGGTACTGTACTAAGTGATTTACATATATTAATTCAGTTTATCCTTATAGCAACAGGTGAGGTAAGTACAATTATTACCGCCTTCATTTTATAGATGCAGAACTGAGGCAAAGCAAAATACTTGCCCAAGTCATGTAGCAAACCAGGTAAAAGCTGGAAGATGAATCCAGGAAGCTTAACTAACCATGCCTTCCAGCTGTAGATCAGCTAATTGAAAAAGAATAATATGGAGAGATATCATTAAAGATAGTATATACAGTAGAGTGAACCTGGAACATTCCAGCCATTATGGAAAGCGAGGAGGCTACCAAAGACTAGAAGTGGTGTCAAAAGTACTCATGAGCCAAATGGAAGAGGTTCCCCTCAGCTGCACTGGATAGCAACACATCAGTTTTTATTTTACCTTTTTTATTTTATTTTATTTTATTTTATTTTACTTTATTTTATTTTATTTTATTTACTTTAAAGATTTTCTTTTTAAGTAATCTCTACACCAAACGTGGGGCTCAAACCTACAACCCCAAGACCATGAGTCATATGCTCTACCGATTAAGCCAGGCAGGCACCCCAATATTTTAAATCTAGAAGTTTAAAATCACTCCTAAAAACCTTCCTGGTTACCTTTAGAAGAAGATTGCACTTCTAGATGTGACTCTCAATTTATAAGAAATATAGAAGACATGAAACCTCTTCAATGATGCTGGGGGCAGGGGAGCGGGGAGGCAGGGCAGCATAGAATTGGCAAAATCCATACTGTGGGAAGCTATAGGACATAGGATTTGGTTTCTTCAACACATAAATTGCAAAAGGAGAAAAGGGTAGCTTACAATTAAAGAGAAATAATTGCAGTGATCTTACTTGGATCCTATTTGGAGGAAAAATCCTGGAGACAATCAGGGAAATTCAAATAGTGACTTGATATTTGATTTAGTTAAGAAATTATTGTTCATTTTTCAGGTGTGACGATCATATTCTACTTACACTTTTAAAAAGAAATCCATGGGGCATCTGAGCGGCTCTGACGGTTAAGGGACCAACTCTTGATTTCGGCTCAGGTCATGATCTCGCAATTTGTGAATTCTAGTCTCATGTCAGGCTCTGGGCTGACAGTGTGGGTACTGCTTGGGATCCTCTCTCTCTCTCTCTCTCTCTGCCTCTTCCCTGCTCATGTGCACACATGTATGCACCCTCTCTCTCTCTCAAAATAAACTTAAAAAAATCTTTAAAAATAAAAAAATTTTTAGAAAGAAGCCTTTTCTTCTAGAGATGCACTTTGCAATGTTTATGGATGAACATATGATTTCTAGGATTCACTTTAATATATTCTGAGAGCAGAAGGGAGTGAATGGAGAGTAGATGCACTATAGATTGGCTATGAATTGATCATGTTGAACCTGAGTGATGGGTACATCTCATCATATACTCACTCTTCTCTCTACTTTTATACAGACTCTAATATTTCCATAATAAATAATTTTAATGGCTCAAACATATCTTAATTTTGTTCTTATTTAAAACATTTAAATCTTTCACTGTAGAACTGAGCTAGTGGAAGGCGGTGGCCGCCTGCATCTGAATGCAGCCATTCTCTTTCCCCTTGGGTTATCTAGAGTAGGAAACTCCGCATTGCTCTGTCTCAAAAATGGTGATAACAGCACTACCTCCTTACTCCTTCATTGAGTTATTATGACAATGAAATGAAGAAAATGTTTCCAGTGTCTAAGCAATCCATGGCACATATCAAGCACTATACGGCTTTACTATTTTTATTGGGTTTTTTCTTTCTTCTTTTTTTTGGACACAATTAAAGTTTGTTTTAAGTCCCTCTTTGGGGGAGAGGACACCACACTTCTACTCAATTAAGAGAAACATTTTTACAGTCTTGAGGTCTTTTTTCTTACTTATTTATTGTTCTTACATTTATCATGCCATGCATTCATAGGAAATGGGTTCCAGCAGCTCAGGCTCATTTCCGTTGGCTCTCACAAAGCGTGCTTCTCCGGGTGGGGCAGGCTGGCACTTTGGTTGAACCCAAGTACCCTTCTCCTTGGCCTCCTTCTTTTTCTGATAATTTTCTTCCACACGCTTCAGGAAGCTATCTCGGCTCTTTGAGTGCTTAATATGCTCCATACGTACATTTATTCTCTTAGCAAGAATCTTGCCCTTAACTTATTTGTTTACAACAATGCCAACAGCATGCTGGGTAACATTGTAGACTCTTCCAGTTTTGCCGTGGTAACATTTGCGGGGCAATTCTTTTGCAGCAATGCCCATTGCCTTGATATCCACAATATCAAATGTTGCCAGAGGAACAGCTCTGTGTTTTCTAAAAGGCCTGGAGAACATATGGCAAGTGCCTCTCCTCTTTCCTTTTGTGTTGGTCATTTTGGTGAATTACTGGAAGATGGCACTTCCTGGGTTTCTTTCCTTTTTTTTTTTTTTTTTTTTTTTTTTTTTTGTCTTTGGACTTCAGTTTCCTGATAAAAGTGTCTCTACTCATTTTGTGTTTTCTACCCACAGTTCTAACTTTCATCTCGCTTTGGATCACCAGCTCCATTTCTAACACCAACGAACAATTCTGGTACTGATTCTGACATGTGGGCTTTTCACCACACATCCAAGCAATTCTCTGATACCTGCGGGGTGTCCTGCAATTCAACTCAATTCTGACACCATCTACCTGGAGACAGTGTCAGATTCCTACAAGACTCTCACCTGCTTCCACCCTTACCCTTTCATTGTCCGCATTGTCACTCGTCCTCACTTCTCACCCACTGGCTATGGAACAGAGGTTCGCTTGTCCCCGCTTCCCGGGTTCAGTTAATTTGCTAGAGCCTCTCACAGAACTCAAGAAACCAGCTTACTTACTAGCTGATTGTTTTATTATAAAAGGTTCAAGGAACAGCCCAATGGAAGAGATACATAGGGCGCGGTATGGGGAAAGGGCACAGACCTTCCGTGCTTCATGGAAGCACCGCCTTCCCTGAACATCCATGTTTTCAACAACCCATAAGCTCTCGGAAACTTCTCCTTTGGGGTTTTCAAGGAGGCTTCATTACTTAGGTGTAATTGATTGAATCATTGGCCACTGGTGGCCAAACTCACTCTCCACCTCCTCTCCCCTCCCAGGAGGCTGGGGACTGATCCGCTCAGTAGGTTCCCTCAGCCAGCCTCCATCCTTAGGGGCTTTCCAAAAGTTGCCTCATTAACATGACAAAAGATACCTTTGGCACTCTCATCTCTTAAAAGATTCCAGTGGTTTTAGGAGCACTGCTGTTCCAGAAATAGACAAAGACTAAATATATATTTCTTATTATAAATTACAATATCACAATACCCACCTACTCAGTCTCTCACTCTTAACGCATCAGCTGCAATTTTCCACGTTCTTAAAAGTGGAGCAAAACTTAAAGACACTCGTGAAGCAATCTGAGGGCAATCCTGCTGGATTTTAGCGATGAATTTTCAGTCTTTTATAGTCATTTGTTCACTCCTAATCTGACAGGTTTTTTTTGTTTTTTGGGTTTTTTGTGGTTTTTTGTTTTTGGTGGTTTGGTTTTTTTTTTTTTTTTGGTGTGCCTCACCTTTATCAACTCTTTCCGAAACAACCTAATTTTCTTAGGAACATTCCTTCTGCATTACTTCTTCATCATTTACATAATTCCTAATTACACTGTAACTTTAACTGCAACCTTTTAAATTGTGTCTGGGAGCAAACAAACTGACTCTTGGCAAGCGGACATAACAACCAGTGGCAGAAGTGTCCAGGCACATGCTGAGAATGTCAATGGCTTGTGTTAAGCTTGCTGAAGGCAGCAGACAGATGCTTTACAGAGAGACTGGAGGCTGCATCAGTTCATCTCGGGGGTTGGTTAAGTGGCGGTTAGCTAGGGGAACCTGGTGTACTCAAGTCAACACTGGTTGCATATAGCGATTTGTTTTAACAATGAACGTGAATGTCCACCAAAGAAAAAAATCAACACTTCATATCTCTGAAACGACTTTAGAAAAAAATTTTTTAGCATTTATTTATTTATTTATTTTTTGAGAGACAGAGCACGAGCGGGGGAAGGGCAGAGAGAGAGGGAGACGCAGACTCTGAAGCAGGCTCCAGGCTCAGAGCTGTCAGCACAGAGCCAGATGCCAGGCTTGAACTCCCAAACTGTGAGATCATGGCCCTAGCCAAAGTCTCATGACCTGAGCGCTTAACCGGCTGAGCCACCCAGGCGCCCCATCTTTGAAACTACTTTTGAAAGTAAATCCATTCACAGAGGACTAGGCTGCAAACACAAAGAAAATGTGCTGTTCACCTTTGTGTGCAAACAATGGGTTGCCGGATCCTATAGAACACTGGGGTTGGAGCACGAGCAGTCATGGCCGTCACTTGATGCAGGGACAATGCATATATTGAGTGCTGCTATTGCACAGTGTGCTTCCGAAATGCCACAGCAGTCAGGCTTCGTACCAAGAAGGTTCACACACTAATATTCACATGCTAGTTTCATTTTGACTAGAAAGTTACACAGAAACCAAATGATCAAATCTGCATTTCCTTCTCAATCTATATGCAAATAGTGAGGCAGGGATTCCCCTGGTCGCTGGCATTCCTTAACAAAAAGGGCTCTGGACAGCCTCTAGCTCTGCAGAGAGGAGTTGCCCTGACACGGATCCAAGCTAGCTGAATGGACACTGGCTGTGTGCTTTGCCAGATTTCACAGATCTCGTTGCGAGTTTGCTCTTCTGTGACATACCATCGGAACTTTGCTTTCTGATCAACTGTTAGTTCTCACAGTCCTCCTTGAGCAGGAGAGAGGAAGTGAGAGAGGTGTGTAGCTACTGCTGCGTTCATTTACATCACTGGACAGATGCGGAGGCCAACGTTACAAGTCAGATCTGTTTTTATCACACTGGGGCATTCCACATCTCTCCCTTGACTTGGAGATTTGATCATAGGCGCACTTCTTGGTGTGTATTTGCAAGAAAACTATTTGGAGGAAGCTCATCCCATTACAGTGACAATTTCGAGTACAGGCACAAAGCCGTAGCTAGGACCCTCCTTCTGTCCCTGTCCCTTGGCACTCACCACCTGCTTCTAGAAATCTGGGCCTGAGTCCTTTCAGAAGAGTCCCACCACTTACCAACTGTGCAGACCAAACTGAAAGAACCTTGCCCCCAGATTCCTTAAAGGTAATGATGACACTCACAGATTATACTCAAAGACAACCCCATTCATATTTAATCAGGGAATATGTTTCCTTGTTGTAACACATGACGGCAAGGTCAAACAAGATAAAATACACTCAGTTCCCCTGAAGAATCATCCCCAACCCAACAATTCCCTGATTCTGTTATTGCTGCACCTCATTCTGTTATTTGGATTGCTAGTAGGTCACTCTTTCATAAACCGAAAACCTGCTGGCATTAGTCAAAATAACTCCAGACTGCAAATATTTACGTACACTGGATTCATGTATTCACTTCACAGTTATTTAAAGATCACCAACAATTTAAGATGCAGGAGAGCTAAGCTCAGAAAAGAGAGATTACCATGGGGGTGCCATTTCTGACCTTAAGGAAAAATAGTCTCTGATTATGTAGATACTCTTGAAATTAAATTATTGTTATTATCATAAGACTCTACACATATAATCATTGTGTATGTGTGTGTGTGTGTGTGTGTGTGTGTGTGTGTGAACTTCTGCAATACAGAAGTCTAATTAAAGGCAATCCTAAAGTCATAAAAACATGGAATACCACTATGGTTTCTTTGGAATCTAGAGGCAAAAAAGAATCCAAAAGAATCACAAATATGTGAGTTTCTTTAAGCCAAAGCCTGAAAAAAGTTGTACATTTATCACAAATATACCACTAAATAAGGAGGACTCGCTTTTCTCTGATGTCCAATAACATGTTCCCTTCAGCCTCCTCAAAGGTCATCGAACTTCTGCTAACAATCTCTTCAAAATCCCTTAGATCTTCACTTAACACTCTTCTCAAAATCCTTCTGACCTCTACCCTCTGTTCCAAAGCTTCCCCACATTTTAGATTTTTGTTATAGCAACACCTTACTTCCAAGTACAAAAAACCTGTAATGGTTACTATTTCTTCATAACAAATTACTCTAAGATGAATAGTTTAAAGCAACAATAAATATTCATTTTATAAAAAGATTCACATAGTCTGTGGGTCAGGAATTTGGAAAGAGCTTAGCAGAGTAGATCTGGCTCGGAATCTCTGTGAAGTTGTAGTCAAGAGGCTGGCCAGAGCTGCAGGCTTTTGAAGGCTTGACTGGGGCTGGGAAATCCACCTCCAAGATGACTCACTCATATGGCTGACAAAATGGTGTCGGTGGTTGGATGGAGATCTCAGTTATTTGCCATGTGACCTATTTCATAGGGCATTTGACATTACCACTGATTTCCCCGAGTCAATGATCCAAGATAGCAAGGTGGAAACAGTACTCAGTTTTATAATCTATTCCCGGCAGCCACACATCATCACATATTCTATTGATCACACAGACTAACCCTGATACATGTGAGAGGGTGACTATACAGGGACATGACTAGTAAGAGATAAGGATCATTGGGCCACATATTGGAGACTAGCTACTACAGTACATACCTTTAATTCATGTGTTTATAGATCTTAATTGTGACAGTTTACTACATTTTTCAACAAAGAGTTGTTGTCTATTATGCTGTTCTTGGTGCTAAAAAAAATGTACTCATTTCCAAAGCCTGCAAATATCCCTACTCTCATGAATCTTAAATTGTAATGTGAGGAGATAAGCAACAATCAAATAAACAAAGTGTATGTCAATTGATAATGAGTGCTCTGAAGGAAAATCGAAACAGGGCAAGAGGATTGAGATTGCAAAGGGTGGGGTGGAGACTGTATCTTAAATGGGATGGTCAGAGAAGTTCCCTTGAAAAGGTGACATTTGATAAAAAATGTGAAGGCAGAGAGGGAGTGGTATCTGGGGGAAGAGCCTTCCAGGACAAGGAGACAGAACATGCAAAGACATGGGGGGAGGGGAAGGGGCAGCACGTTTGTGTCATTGGAGGAGCAGCAAAGGAGCCCGTGGGCCCGGAGCAGAGTGAACAAGTGTGAGAGTGGTCGTGATGAGGTTAGAGAGGGTGGGAAAAGATAGGCTTCATAGGCAATCAGAGGGACTTTGGCTTTAATGCCGAGTGCTTTGGGAAGCCATTGGAGAGTTTGGAGCAAAAAAGTGACATGGTTGGAATCAAGCATTAACAGGATCACTCTGGTTGCTGTGCTGAGGAGAGACTAATTAGGGACAAGAGACAGAGAGTTGAGTAATGACAGTAATAAAGAGGTTATGGAGGCTTGGACCTGGAGGGTGATGGAGGTTGTGAGTTTGGCAGATTATATTTTCAAGGAAGAGCCAATGGGATGTGCTGATGGATTCCATATGGAATATGAGAACAGTCAGTTGTGAGCCTGAGGTTTTGGTCTGAGCAAGATGAATAATGGGACTGCCTTATACTAGGATGGGGAAAACAATATGGGGAGCAGATTGGAAGGTGAGCGTTATAAATTATGAGTTCTGTCTTGGACATATTTCATTTGGGATGTCTGTTAGACATCCAAGTGGAAAAGTTGACTAGGCAATTGGTTATACAAGCCTGGAAATGGAGGGAACAAGTGTAGTTAGAGATAAGATCCCAAGATAAATCCGAATCATTAATTATGCTGCTAAGAGTTTGGGCAGAAGAAGAGTAATAAACAAAAGCAACTCACAGATGCAGCCAGGGAGGTAGGAGAGAAACCAACCCAATATGATGCTCAGAGGCAAAATGAAAACAGGAGCATGTTTCGTCAAGTGCTATACTGACAAGCCACATAAAATGCGACCTGAGAATTGACCACTTTTTTACCTCCAAAATGGGAGTGTAAATAGACAATTTTTAAAATGGTGTGAAGTTTTGCATTCCCATGTATATGAGTGTTTTTACATAAATTTAAATTCTACAATGGTAAAAAATAAATATAACTATATACTATATATAAAAGCATACCCAGGCATATAATTATTTATAAATATTTCCTCAGCATATCCAGTGAACCTAAACCACATACTTCTTACTATAAACTAAAGTGGTCTTTGTCAACTGTTAACCCCAGCCCAAGTCATCATCACCCAACCCTAAGCAAACTGTGCTTCTTCGAAAGAATAAAACAATCAAACCTGAGTGCATCAGGAAATGAATCAGCGGAATACCATCTGTAGGAAACTAAGCTAAGGACAGGATCAAAAAAGTTAATGGTATCTTTTTGCTGGAGTATTTGGGGTATTGAATCACCAACATTACGCATGGTTTAGAAGGTAATGTCTGCAACAACAGGCAAACCAGCAAGGATATTTTAATGCATCCATCTCATCATGAGTTAAATGCTGGAATAAATGTGATAAAACAAATATTAAGCTGGCTTAGTGTAGCCCTTCACTTAGAATGTGTGCCAAATGACATATATATCACTTACAACGTGTGGCTACTAATTCACAAGACTGGATTTTTGAAAAACACTCAGAAGTGAGGTAGTCTCAGTTTTGTCCTTCAAAAGAAAAATTATATACTGATTCATGTAGTGCAAATATTTAACACTTGGTATAGCAAAAGTACCAACCAATCAAAGGAGACACTCAACCAATAAACATGGCTGCCCAACGAATCAGAACATCAGGAGGTTGTAAGCAGCCTGTGACTCCGTTTTGCGACAGTTTGGCTGTCATATCCACCATCATTGCAGAGAAAACTTTAGAAACTCTCCATCTTGTGCCTTAGATGCATTTATGACTCAAGCCAGAATGTCAGTCATGATATGTATGATAGTTAAGCATAGCTTGTGATTCTCATCACTAATTCCCCACTTGATCATAAACTCAGTTCACTAGAACTGGCCCCAAGTGGGCTGGGATCTTTCTAAATTCATTCCAAAGAATGTTCACAGGCGATGCAAGTGAGCCTAGATGAGAGGTCCCACTGGCGTACAGATTCTGATGGGGGTCACTCTTGCCCATGCTCCCTTCTTTCTCCCTGCCAGAGGCAAGGAGAGGGAAGGCAAAGCTTGGAAGTTAGGTTGAGTGGGGAGGATCATCAATCAAGATTTTCCATGAGTGAATCACCAAAATGGAGAGATAAAGCCCATAACTCAGAGAGATAGGACTTGCTTCCTTCCAAGAGACCTAGTGAAGAAAATGAGGACAGAGCAGTTTCTCAAGAGCATTCTTAAGATGCTTGCAACTGAAATGACTGCAGTGTGTCTTTAAAATGCAGATCCCTGGGCCCCACCCCAGACCTAATGAATCAGAATCTCTAGGAGCAAGACTGGGTTCTGAATTTTGCACCTATTCTCCACGTGACCTTTATGAAGGCTGAAGCTTGAGAACTATTGAGACCATGCAGTAAAATTTGGAAGAGAAATGACACAAGGAGAGACATACTGGCTGAGTCAGGTGGGGCTGGACACCTGGCCCCCCCTAGCAGGGGCAGTGTGGGGGTCCAGCATTGCTTTCCAAGTAGCTTCTGAAAGCAGAAGGCAGGAATGAAAAGACAACATTTTACAGCAACTTTTCAAGGAAGGATAAAAGTGTATCTAGCAGCACCCTTTCTTTACTTCGACTTTATTTATTTATTTTTACCTGAAATTGTGACACAAATAGATGATTGTGCATGGGAATGAGCTGGAAGGCATATCATAGAGCTTTCTCAGTAGATCACCACAGGTGATACAGACAATGAAAATATACACTTTCCTAAGAGGTCACCAAGCATAGCATCCATGTAGTCTACATCAGCCAGGAGATGGTTAGCAGTGTTCTGGGTTCCCTATTGTCACCCTCTAGATGTGTGACACAGAATGTCCTGTGCTATAGACTTAATGCTTATGACTCCCCCCAAATTATATGTTAAATAGCAATGCCCAATGCGATGGTACTTGGGGGTGTGGCCTTTGGGAAGTGATTGGCTCTTAAGGGTGGAGCTCTCATGAATGGAATTGGTGCTTTTATAAAAGATACTAGAGAGCTACCTTGCCCCTTGTAACATGTGAGGTTACAGCAAAGGGATAGCCATCTATGAACCAGGAAGTGGGCTCTCACCAGACACCAAATCTGATAGCACCTTGATCTTCCCAGGCTCCAGACTGTGAGAAATAAATGTGTGTTGTTTATAATATACCCAGTCTATGATATGCTCTTACGGCAGCCCAAACAGACAAAGACATGCTGCTTTTCAGAAAACTATAACCCTTCTGTGTAGACTTAAATTATTGATGAAAGTGATATTCTACAAAGAAGGAGTGTGGGGCAGTGAACAAGACCTCTAATTTCCATTTCTGGAAATTTCAGAATATTTAAAAAAATAACAAAAAGCTTACTGCCAAAGCAGGGTTACAGAAACTTTGATGTTCTAAATATACACATGTGACAAATTAACTTTTACCAGAAAAAAAAAGGTAAATGACACAACATAGTTGCTCATACAGTATCAGAATTTATTTTGAAACTACTCATGTATAGGAGCGCCTGGGTGGCTCAGTGGGTTAAACATCTGACGTCAGCTCAGGTCATGATCTCATGGTTCATGGGTTTGAGCCATTTATCAGGCTCTCTGCTGTCAGCACAGAGCCTGCTTCAGATCCTGTGTCTCCCCTCTCTCCCTGCCCCTTCTGTGCTCATGGTCTCTCTCTCAAAAATAAACAGTAAAAAAAGTACATATTCACTTATAATGCATCAAACAACCATGGTCTGGTTACACAGTAACAGAACACAGGTTTAAAGTTATATGAAGAACAATTCTAAATCTCTCCGTGTGTTGCTTTGACTATATGTTATAACCTCACTTGAAGGTAAAGTACAAACACTAGAACAAAGGCCCCCGGTGAATAAGAGGTCCAGGCCAATGCCCCAACACTTGCCTTTCAGTAGGGCCTGGTCGTGATGAGTTCTCTGGGCTGAACTGATTCTTGGGACACCAACTACACAGGTGACCTTGGGCAGTTAATTTATGCTCTGTTACATGTGTTTCCCAATCTGTACAACCAGAGAAGATGGTTTCCTTCCAGCTCTACGCATCTGTTACAGCTTCATCTCTTCTAGTCTGTTTACTATGCATTTTTACAGTACTTCTCATCTGGTACCAGAGGCTAAGTTGCTAGAATTTCCTTGGTGCCAGTCAACTGTGTAAAAAGCTTTCTCATTCTTTTTATTACGCTTCAATTCAGTCTCTTGCTCTGAGTTCTTTTCTTTACCAGTGGGCCAGCTCTTTAATAAACATTTCACGAGCTGTCTCAATAATTAACAACTAATTAACCAGAAGGCCTTCCTGCTAGGGGTTGACGCTTTCAAAGAGAAATGAGCAGGAAAGTTGCTTTGCTTTCTGTGTTCACAAGGTCCCGCCATTGTCATTGTAATATGCTGGAGATTGTGGTTCCTGAATAGTGTGAACAATCTCATTAAAGATCTCTGCTGGCACAATCAATTCGCTGTCAGAGGACCATATCGATCCTCAAGATCTGTCATTGAGTTCCCGGGTGCTTGTAAAAAAAATTGACAGCTGGAAGCGTGCTTCAGTCTGGGCTATTTATTTCTCCAAGAAACCCGTGTAATCATATGAAATCTAAGTGGCTCCCTTGGTTGCTTTTTCAGGTTGAAAACACCGACGGGCGATTTTCTGTCCAAAGTAGTTTTAGCAGGATGTCCTTTCCCGACACACCACAAAGGCATGCAAAGTGACTGCCCGTTACTCTGTCCCCTTCTAACATGCCTCTGAATGTCCACGGTGTCCCTTCCTCTTGAAATTCCTCAATTTGCAAGCCTTGTATCGTGTGGTTATGCTTCTCTGGCCATGGATGACAGGACCAGGAATGAGCACCTGACCCAAAGGAGCTCATCTATCCAGTGACAGAGGAGACAAGCCTGACACTGGAGCTTTGCCTGGTGCAAATGCTGAGTCCGTGCTGTGTTGGAGGGTGGTTTGGACAAGAGAGAGAATATGATGGGGCTGCTCGTGGGGGAAGCAATGGAAGCAGAGAAAAAAGCACAACTGGTAAAAATGAAGAAGAATGACTCAAAGGAAAGCAGAGGCTTAGCATCTGGAAATGGGGAGCCCTGAGAGTGTTGATTTCCATGTCTACAGTCGGTCATGGGCAGATATGGATGTCACCACTTCCCAGAGTAGCTTCTTATAAATCATGTATGTTTGCAATGTTTGAAATGCTGCGCCTGGAGATGTAAGGAAGGATGTTGTTTGGGGCACTGGTTATAAAAGGAAAGAGTTATAAAACAGTCTAACTGTATATCATGAAAATGGTTGAATAAACAGTAGTCCATCCATATTATGGATTTCTACACATCTACTTTTCAAAGTTAGGTTGACCTACAGGTACTAATATGGAGTGATTTACAAATTATATTGTTAAGTAGAAGAAGACTATATCATAAAGTCAATTTCAATAAAAGTAAAGCTTATACATTTGTACTTTCACAAGTATACATATATGAACATAGAGAAAATGGTCTGAAAGGATATACCCTAAACTTAGCTATGAGCAAATCTGGAATGATAACCCTAAACTTAGTTGTGAGCAAATATGGACAAGAAAGTAGGATGATAGTATGGGGTGGAAGGCAAGATAGAATTTTTTTTACTATATATTTTGTATTATTAAATATTTATAGCAAGAATGTATGTTTATAAAAATACTTAATACCACAGTTTTTTAATAATGGTTTTTACATTTTTTAAAAATGTTTTATTTATTTATAGGAGAGAGAGAGAGACAGCGTGAGCAGGGGAGGGTCAGAGAGGGAGGGAGTCACAGACTCTGAAACAGGCTCCAGGCTCTGAGCTGGCAGTCAGCACAGAGCCCGATGCGGGGCTCCAACCCACGAACCGCGAGATCATGACCTAAGCGAAAGTCGGACGCTTAACCGACTAAGCCACCCAGGAGCCCCTAATAATGGTTTCTAATGTTTATTTATTTATTTTGAGAGAGAGAGAATAAGCATGAGCAGGGGAGGGGGCAGAAAGAGGGAGAGAGAGAAACTCAAGCAGGCTCCATGTTGACAGTATAGAGCCTGATGTGGACTTTATCCCACAAACCTCAAAATTTTGACCTGAGCCGAAACCAAGAGCTGGACGCTTAACCTATTGAGCCACCCAGATGTCCCCATAATAGTTTTTAAAGAAATTTTATTAATGTACTGATCTCTCTCTCAATTCTGCCATAGGCAGCTATTTGTCTCAGGAAGGTTTAGGATTATTGTAGTGTGTATTCAAGACCATGCAGGTTTTGACATTGAAAAGAAATGTAATGGCCAAGACAATACTCTTTAAAGTCAGTCTGAAGTCCTTTAACTTCCAATACATATCAGGTTTGAGTTTGGAAAATTCTAATCTATAATTTTTTCCTAATGCAGAGAAAATATTCCTACTTATGAACCAGGATGGGGAGAAAGAAGGGAAATGGTGACAGAGAAAATAGGTGAGAGCCAACAGCTCAGGAAAGAAAATTCAAGATGAGCATGGGATGCTTTAGTCCAACACTTGGACCATCTTGGAGATATTGCAGGAGATGGTGGATGGCAACGTCTCCAAGCCTAATGCAAGGAGGTTATACATTGTGAATCCAAGACCATGTTTCTGGTTCCTCACATCGAAGGAGCGCTTGTACCTCTGAGAGGGGACCCAAAGCATCTGAGTAAACGAGGGGCCAGCAAAGCCATGAGGTTGGAGGAGATGTTGCAGTGTGCGGTGACAAATGATCAAGCTATACGCTCCAACGGAGGGGTCAGCATGGTAGGATCAGGACGCCACACAAATCCCTACTCAACAGTCACCAGTCTGGGGAGCTGGTCTGTCCAGAGGACAGAGACAGTCCCCCACCCTCCCCCATCCTGGGGAAGGGAAAAGAAAGCACACACTCTGAAAGGCGACTTATCCCAAGGGATGTGTTTATCCTGAAGAGAATTTTTATACCACTCCAGATGATACCCAACTGAACTTGGAATAGACTACTTCAATGGGGAGAACACTATTTAAACCAGAAGAGATTGGAATATTGTTTATTTCAAGTCTGAATTTTCCTGGATATTCTGAGGGGTGAGACTTACGAAGAGCTATGAGCTGTACTGAAGAAAAAGAAGCACACTTTCTTTGCACATCTCAGTTGTGACTAGAAAATTTTGTGACTGCTACATTTATATATATATTTGACTTAAATTTACAGCCACTTTCTGAAGCCTATTCTAATTGGTAGTCCATCTTCCTTCCTTCTTCCCTCCCTCCCTCCCTTCCTGCCTATCTTTCCTTCTTTCCTTTCATTCTTTTTTTTCTATTTGAGGTTTGATTTATTTTATTTTAGCTAAATCCAAGCTAGTTAACATATAGTGTAGTAATGGTTTCATGAGTAGAATTTAGTGATTCATCACTTACATATAACACCCAGTGCTCATCCCAACAAGTGCCTTCCTTAATGCCCATCACCCAACTAGCCCATCCCCACACCAAACACCTCTCCGGCAACCCTGTTTGTTTTCTATATTTAAGAGTCTCTTATGGTTTGACTCCCTCCCTGCTTCTATCTTATTTTTTCTTCCCTTTCCCTATGTTCATCTGCTTTGTTTCTTAAATTCCACACGAGTGAAATCATATGATGTTTATCTTTCTCTGACTTACTTATTTCACTTAGCATAATATACTCTAGTTGCATCCACTTTGTTGCAAATGGCAAGATTTTATTTTATTTTTTTTGATTGCTGAGTAATAGTCTATTGTATGTGTATATCACATCTTTATCCGTTCATCTGTTGGTAGACATTCAGACTCTCTCCCTACTTCAGCTATTGTTGATAGTGATGCTTTAATATTGGGGTGCATGTGCCCCTTCAAATCAGCATTTTGTATTCTTTCATTCTGTATTAATTTTTTTTTTAATTTTATGAATCTCTATTCCAGCATTTTAACGTGAGCCAACTTGTTTATAACTTTTCTTGTTTTCAATTGTTTGGGATTCCCTCCCCCATCCCCCTACTCTCTTCCTTTTCTACTGTTCTTGGAAGAGGTCATTTATCTCTACTGGAAAACTGTTTCTGATCCAAGAAGTAGTGTGAGTCCCATATAGCATAGAAATTAAATTCCATCACAAAAAATGCAAAAAATTATTGTCCAAGTTCATTTGGGATTTTAAGTTGAATGTATTTCCTTTTCTTTTCGATGGGCTACTAGGTAGTTTCTGAAGGGAAAAAAAATGTACACACACATACAGCTATATACACACAGATTTCTGGTAACCTTGTTACTGCAGAATTTGATCTGTAATAATATAAATGAATATTAAAGCGCTGAGGCTTAAGATATTTCTCTGAGAGAAGTACATCTTCTGTAAGGAAGTGAAAAGTTAAGAGCAGGATTAAATATGCATCAAATATTCAGAAATAAATTAGAGTAGAATCATTATTTTATGCCTGGTACCATTAAATGATAAAAAGACTCTGGATCTAGAGTCATGAGATGTGTTCGAATCTTTTTCCATCCACCAGTTAGAATTGCGCATTTGGGCTAGTCACTTGACCTTCTGGAGTTTCAATGTCATCACCAGAAAATGGAGAAAACACCACACAATCCATCATCCCAAAGAGCTGTTAGGGCTAAGAATGAAGTGAAACAATGCACATGTAGGAATTCTAAAATGATGATCTGATGATGGTGATGACTGCCATCATCATCTGAGACATTCCCTTAAGTAAGTGCAAGAGGTGTGTTGGAGATGGACGGGTGGAGCCTGGGTTTTATGCCTTTATAGCAATTTCTCCATTTTTCTACTTCAAAATTCTGTGACTATTCTGTATTATTTAGCTGTCTCTAAATAATTTTGAAACACTGGTACGATGGTGGCAACACAGTCAATGAATCAATTACTTGGCGAAGTGGAGTCAGGTCACCAATTTGTACTCTTATTTTTCACCAAACCAACTCATCACCTTGTTTTCACAGACCAACTAGGAAGAGTCAGAAGAAAAGAGTTAGCTTTTATTGAGTGCTTGCTGGATGCCAGGCATTTTACAAACATCATTTCGTTTAATAATCACAGCGAGATAGGCATTATTTCCATTTTACAGATGAGGAAACTGACGCTTAGAGAGACTTGGTCAAGATCACAGAGGTAGTAGTGAGTAGAGGTGTCACCTTACAAACCTGGGGCTGACAGTAACACCTGTGCTTTCCTCCCACTGCAACACTGTCTGCCCAAGTGCCCAGCAGCTGACTCACGGGCAGAGCTTAATCTTCAACTACACAGAAGATGGAGGCAACTTGATGGCTGAAATCTCAAGTGCGTATCGGTTAGTGCTTTCATCCTCTTTTTTCAACCTTAATAACAAGTAATAAATTTAACTATCAATGTTCTCTTTCTGTCCTCTGCTGTTCAATATCCTTCTTGAGTTTTGCTGAGATGAGCCAACAGGACATGAAACAGACTTGTGAAAGCAGGAGGAAGCTGGGGGCTTTCTCCATGTGAGCTGCAGTCCCCAAGTAACCAAGGGTGGATTGTGCAATTGGGGTGAAAAGTCAATCAGTGCACAATTTGTAAATACCCAAAACCCTCCAGGGCTGACACTTAGGCTAGTTGTTTCCTTCCTGCGGTCCCAAGATGACGGGGTTTCCACAAAGGAAGAAGGCAAGGAGCAGTCATAAATTGTTTTCAAGATTTTAACAGATCTAGGGGCACCTGGGTGGCCTGGTCAGTTGAGCTCAGGTCATGATCTCATGGTTCATGGGTTCAAGCCCTGCGTAGGGCTTTGTTATGGCAGCTCAGAACCTGAAGCCTGCTTTTGATTCTATGTCTCCCTCTCTCTCTCTGCCCTTACCCCACTTGTACTCTGTACCTCTCTCTCTCTAAAATAAATAAACATTAAAAAAAAAGATTTTAACAAATCTATTGTATATCTTAGTATGAATAAGCCAACACAAATGTCCAAGTATCTTTGCTTTGGGCTAGAATTCAAGACAAACCCATATGAAATAACTACCATTACCTTCAACGTAATCAGAACAACAGCAACAACAAATATTTACTGAGCACTTTCTCTGTACTGGGCACTTTGAACTCAAAACGACCCAGTAAGGGAGATAGCATTATTCCTCTCTCACAGATGAAAAAACAGGCACAGAGAGGTTAGGTGCCTTGCCTAGGGTGACACAGCTGATAAGTGTAAGAGCTGATGTTCACTGGTTATGATTAGTGATGGCCTGGTGATCAGAAGCAATGTTTGGCAGATGCACATGCCTTTGGTAATAAACATGGGAGAGAAAGGAAGTATTTGTTTTTACTTAGCCAAGGCCAAGGAGTAAGGACAGTTCTTTGTGGCAAAACGTTTGGGAAGAGCTGAGTTATACCATTCTGGAAATGAGAGTCACTCTGTGGGGTGCATACAATCAGAAGTGCGTCTTGGGCACCTGGAAATTCGGCTTCATTGGTTTTGGAAGAGATTACCAAAGGTGATGCTAAACAACTTAACATTGAAATGAGTATGAGGTCCAGAAGGGACACACACACACACACACACACACACACACCCCTAAACTGGTTTCACTACCAAGATGAAACTGGGTTGTGTTGCCTCAGTCACCAAGCTATTCTGTTGCTGCTATTAACTACTCAGACTTCTTTTTACACATCTGTGAGAGAGACTTCACAGATACCACAACTGTTCAGTGCAGCTTCAGATCCCATTTGATGAGAAGCAGTACAGTCGACAGTATGGTCTACCAGCCAGACCACCTGTGTTCAAATCCAGACTCCTTACTGGCTGTGAGATCTTGGACAAGTTACTCCGACTTCTTGCCTCAGTTTCCTCATCTGTACTACTGGGATAACAATCATAAAGCCAACCTGCTAAGGTCATTGTAGGAATGAAAAGGGTTGGTATTTGTCAAGTACTTCAAACAGCACCTGGCACATGGGAAACACTGGTAGGTGGTAGCTAATATTAGCGTTGCAAGAAGAAGTCTATGGACACAATAAAGGAATCTGTGTCTGGCTTTTGAATAAAGTAAAAAATAGTTTTTAAAAAAGTCAGGATAATGGTTACCACTAGGCAGATGGAAGAGCTTGCTGTCAGAAAGGGCACCTGGGAAGTTTCTGGAGCTGATAACATTTTGTTTTCTCGACCTGGGTAGTAATTGCACAAGTATTCATTTTACGAAAATTTGTGAAACTTTTCTTGAGGTTTCTGCACTTTTCTGCATGGTTTTTAAATATCCCATTAGAAAATGGTCAACAAGGGGCACCTGGGTGGCTTAGTCAGTTAAGCGTCCAACTTTTGCTTGGGTCATGATCTTGCAGTTTGTGGGTTCGAGCCCNCAGCCAATGGTCATTTCACAGAAAATCTTAGGCAAAATCTGTTTTTAATTCCAACTTTCCAGGTGAGAAAACCCTGGCGTGGAGAGCGGGTGAGTAACATCTTGTTCAAACCACATGAATAGCTGAGTTGAAAAGCAGTTCCTGAAAGACTAAATCCCAGTCATCTGCTTGCTGACAGCTCTGCAGGAAGCAGGTGAGGTCCAGGCGGGCACTACCAGCAGGATGTCGCGAGCCCAGCTTTAAAACCAGACAGTGAGTGCGTGCCCTCCATGAATCACTGTGACCCCTCCAGACACTCAAGGTCTAGAACAGAGCTAGACACACATAACTTGGGCTGAGGTTTTAGACAGTCCTTTTGTGGAGCATCAAAGAGGAATCATGAGTCTGACGATGTCTGGACGGCCGGCTTGTAGGTGAGGGGACCTAAGGCGGCAGCGGACCTGAAAAGTTGTCTTGACACCCTGTCGGTCAGCGGAACCGGAACCGGCCGCGGTGGGGCTTCTGGGGTGGGCGGTACTTCCCCTGACGTCACCGCAGAGGGCAGGGGGCGCGATTCACGCAGGTAGAAGTGATACTCAATGACGATTAGTATGCTCAGCTCTAGAAAAGAAACTCCTGGCAAACTCCCGCTGTCCGTTATCCTGGCAGAGGCAGAGACGCCGCGGAAGTGCTAAGTCTGCCTGAATAGCGATGGCGTTTAGAACTGGAGGAATCGTACAGACCAACTCCTTTTATGAGGCAGGATGGTCGGAGACAGGCAATGCAAAGGCACTTCCTCAAGATTACTTAATTAATTAGAGGCAGAGCCAGAAGCAGAATACAAATTTCTTGTTCTGGGGAGAACTCTTAAGACAGCATGACTGGGAGGCCTGGGTGGCTCAGTCTGTTAAGCATCTACCTTCACCTCAGGTCATGATCTCGCAGTTTGTGGGTTCGTGTCCCATAGCGGGCCCTGTGCTGACAGCTCAGAGCCTGAAACCTGCTTGGGATTCTGTCTCCCTCTCTCTCTGTGCCCTTCCCCCATTCATGTTCTCTCTCTCTCTCTTTCTCTCTCGCTCTCTGTCTCTGTCTCTCTCAAAAATAAACATTTAAAAAAATTAAAAAGGGCAGCGATTACTTTTAATGAAATAGACTTACTCAAAAACTTGAAAAGAAGAATGTTAAAAATATTTGCAGAGGCTACATGAGGCCATAAATCTTCCAAAATAAAACTCACCTGTCCTAAAATAAAAGCATCAAACACAGTCCACTGCGGGTCTCAGGAAGAGCTCAGGGTTCACCCCCCACCTCCACTGCCCAACCCTGATTTTAAGAGTGCCACATAATAGACTTCTAGGGATAAGCAGTGAGCAAGATAGAGGAAGCCCTGCCCTTGATGAGTTCACAGATCCCTGGGGGACAAGAGGGAGGGAGAAAGGGAAGGAAGGAGAGAAGGAAAGAGAGAAAGATTAAACTAATAATCATATAAAAATGGAGTGTTTGGAAGGGAAAGCCCAGGCCACTAGACGGGTAAGTACCTGGTGGATTACACTGGGGAAGGAGGAAGTTTGCTCTTGGCTTCCTTTCCTGTCCCCAGATCTCACGTATAGGACATTCTCTTACAGCGGCGCCTGGGGGGCTTAGTCGGTTAAGGGTCCGACTTTCGCTTAGGTCATGATCTCGCGGTTCGTGGGTTCGAGCCCCGCGTCGGGCTCTGTGCTGACTGCCAGCTCAGAGCCTGGAGCCTGTTTCAGAGTCTGTCTCCCTCTCTCTCTGACCCTCCCCTGCTCACGCTGTCTCTCTCTCTCTCTCTCCTAGAAATAAATAAAAAACATTAAAAAAAAAAGAAGAAGAAGAACATTCTCTTACAATACCACACCCTAGAAGCTAGAGACCAACCCAGTCCTCAGGGTATTACAGCCTTGAGCCCTTAGAGAAAACTGACCATCTTTCAGAGACAGGGGTCCCACGTCCCAGATAACCCTAAACCCCGTAGCTCACCTTCAAGGAAACACAGTTCCTAGTATCTAGCCCACAAGTCACTCTTCTTTTAACACCAATGCAGAGATGTTCCTTGGAATGTAGGCCTCATGGGGCTATAGGGTTTTCAGGCTGGTTCACCACTCTGACCTTGGCACGTGGGAGACATCTGGAACACAGGAGGTACTCAGACACTACTGTGCAGAATGGATCAGCAAGCTATCAGGAAGAATTCCCCTGTTCCGAGCAGATGTCAGAAAACCTAAAGTTAGGAATGAAAGCACTCGCTATGTGTCAGGAAACCAAAAGAAACCAGGGGGAGTCCAATGGAAATGGGGCTATTATCAAAAAGCCACTTGGAAACTACCCAGCAGCTATTTTATTATTTACCGCCCGGGCCAGGTTGTAAGCTCTGTCTGGCAAGTCACGTCAGTCTCCCAGAAGCCCTCTAGCCAAGAGCCCCTCATGCCTGAAGAGAGGAACCATGAGCAGGACCTGGAAACTTCCAAGCTCAGGGATGAAGAAACCTGAACAAAGGGTGAGGGGTCCAGGGACGAAGCAGCCCTATGATGTTGTGGGAACTGACTGACAGCACGGAGGCAGGAATGCACACACAATCCCAACCCTCATAGAACTTACAGCCTCTGGGGGAGACAGATACCGCAGATAATGTGGACAGGGTCAGATAATGACAATTGTGACCAGTGCCACAGGGAAGGAGACAGGATGCTATAGGGGTAGGGGCCTCACAGGGGTCCTCCCCTGTGTGTTTGTGGGGGATGATAAGGGGGGGAACTTGCATGTGGAAGTGATATTTAAGCTGAGAGATGAAGGTTAGTAGAAATTGGGAGGTTAGTAGGCAGGCAAAGTGATGGGGACAACTTGGCCTTGACTTGAAACAAGAAAGCTTTGGGCATGTTTGAAGAATAGCAAAAAGGCAGGATGGTCAGAGTATAGTGAGCCGGGAGGGCAAGACTCAGAAGCCACATGCACAGGCGACATTCAGGTTACAGTAAGAAGCAATGGGAAGCCACTGTAGGGCTCAAGGAGAGGAGGTGGAGAGACCTCACTTAGCAGTTTTTTCCATCAAATGATCATCCTGTCCCTATGCCTAGCTTGGGACTAAGGATCAGAGATGCAGAGGAATATGATACCACATCGCCTCCAGGAGCTCACACACCACCGTGGAATTCAGATGAACACACGGTCTAGCACGGTACGTAAACTAATTCAATCCCACCCCCCAACTTTGGCGTATATCAAATCCCATGGAGGGCTTGTTAAAACATAAACTGCCAGGCCCTGCCCCCAGAGTTCTGATTTCACACTTCGGGGGCGAGGCTTGAGAATTTGCATCTGTAACAAGCTTCCACATTGACACTGGTGCTTTCCGGTCTGTGGACCACACTCTGGAGCCCGGAATGGGCCAAATCCTACGCATGGAAGTGACTCTGCCTGGTGGGGAGGAAGGCTTTTTGGAAGAATCAAAGCCTGAGAGGAATTTTGAGGGATATCATCAGACAAGGCAAAGGAAAGGCTACCCTAGGCACGGGGAAAACTCATGAACAAAGAGGCTAGAAATAGCTTGATTGGGTCTCAGAAACCACAGGTGAAAGAGAGAAGGCTGGCAAGTCCCTGAGTAAGCGCAGCAAACAGGGTGACAGGGAGGTCACCGCTGTCATCCCCAAGGGAAATTTCGCTGATGATACCAACCCTGCTTAACAGGCGTCCCTCCATGGGGAGGACGAAGCATTTTCAGAACGCCAGCCCCGAGCAGAGAGAGAGGCTCGCTGTGGGGAGGCTGAGTCTCCCCTCCATTTCCTTGGGAGGCTGAGCAGTATAGCCTGGGGTTAAGAGCAGCTGTGCACCATTTTCTCTCTCTCTCTCTCTCTTTCAGAAAAAGACACAGGTCTTTTTTCTCAGGTGGCTTAGGTGAGGCCCATAGAAAAGGTTTCTATATTGACTAGTCCCCTTGACTCCACCAGCCTGGGAGAAATTAGGTCAGTTTAATCACCGCTGTTGTCATAAAAGCAGCTGTCTTAATTGGAGCCCTGATGGAGGGTGTGGGAGGGAGGGGAGCTGAGGTCACCACAGGCTGCTAACGAAGGCTCCGAGGCAGGTGGGTCCCTGGGCAGTGTCTGCCCGGGGCCTTTGAAGTTTCATGGGCGGTGTTTCACGACCCCATGCGAGGAGCAAACTATACCTGCAGCCTGCTGCACTTTGCCCTCCCTGGCCAGGGGCGCTGGAGTCCACACCAGTAATGGCTGCCGGGAGATGAGAGCACAGGACCAGAGAGCAAGGAGGAGATGAAGCTGGCCTGTCCCTGCCCTGCCGCGGGGAGCTCTGGGGTCCCCTGCTAAGTTTCTTGGGGCTCTCTGCTGCCCCGGCTTATGTCCCCCTGCAGCTAGGCACCCTCTCAGGGCAGTCCAGTCAAGCCTTCGTTAAGTGCCGGCCGTCTTAACCAAGATGAGGAAGAAAGTTTTTGTTCCCAACAACAGCCCTGAGTCCGTGCAAAATCAGGCGGCGGCAGTGATTGGTGGAGGAGTTGTTTGCTTTTGTGGTTTCAAGCGGTCGTATCTGAACACCTGTGCAGGGGACCGGCCACCTCAGAACTGAGGCACCTGATAAACCTGTGGGTTCCTGACTCCACAGGCCTGGGGTGGAGTCCTCCATTGTCGACAGGCACCCAAGCGAGGCTAATGACCCACCAGGTTTTGAAAGTCTAAATGCAGAAGAGACCTTGACTGAAAGGGTGGTCCCTGAGGGGTGTTCACAGCTTGCATCATTGGAAATGCGGATGGCCAGCTCTTCTGAAGCAGAATCTGCCTTCTGATGAGCTACCCAGGTGCTGTGTATGCACCTCACAGCTTGAGAAGTGCCGGTCTGTGCTCCGACCTCATTCAAACACCCTCTGTTTGTTCACTTGCGGGAGAAGGCCAGGAGGGCCCCAGTGGTGTGGGGGGGGGGAGGGTTTTTGAACTAGCTTGCCGATTTCAGCAGCTCTGAGGCCTGGCGGCTCTGGGTGGCAGTTTTGTGGCTTGAAGTTGTACATTTACATAGACCAAAACATATTAACTATCTCCTGGGGAGGATTTTTGCCAACAGGGGTCTTGAGCCACCCCCACCCCCCAGCCCCTGGCAGTGTTTCGGTCACTTTGAACAGGAGTGTACTTCTCAAAAGGGGGGAAGTTCTGAAACAGAGAACATTGAAGGATGAAGTGTACTGTGGTCAAGTCTTCTCAAGCATTGTCAGGCCCGTGAGTCAAGTGCAGATTCTGATCTGGTAGGTCTGGGATGGGGCCTCGGATGCCACTCCTCTAAGAAATGTCTGGTAATGCCACTGCCATCCGCAGACCACCCTAGGAGGTTTGGAGGTGCAGGCCTGGGTTGGAGTCCTCTCAGAACTTGACTTTCCTCACGTCGGAAGAGGTGCCTTAGTTAGTTAGCTATCAGGGCTGTTCGGCATCGCTGAATTAGTGTCCTATCACTGCTGTGACACATGGCCACAAACACAGTGGTCTAACATAACACGTATTTATGATCTTATAGCTCCGGGAGCCACAAGTCCAAAATGGTCTCACAGGGATAAAATCAAGATGTCAGCCAGACTGTGCTCCTTCTGGAGGGTCTAGGGGAGAATTTCCTTGCCTTTTACAACTTCTGTAGGCAACCTGCATTCCTTGGCTTGTGGCCCCTTCCTTCATCTTCAAGGCCAACAGTGTAACATTGTCATATCTCCTTCTCTGATTCCCACCCTCCTGCCTCCCTCTTATAAGAACCCCTGGGGAGCACACTGAGCCTACCTGGATAAAGCCAAGATATTCTACCCACCTCGAGATCCTTAACTAAGTCACGTCTGCAAAGTTCCTTTTGCTACAGAGAGTAACACAGTCACAGTTTCCAGGGATTAGGACACAAGCATCTTTTTAAAATAATGTTTATTATTTTTGAAAGAGAGTGTACATGCACGAGTGGGGCAGAGAGAGAGGGGACAGAAGATCCCAATCAGGCTCCGTGTTGACACCAGAGAGGCCGATGCGGGGCTCGAACTCACGAACCATGAGATCATGACCTGAGCAGAAGTCAGACGCTTAACCTACTGAGCCAACCACGTGCCCCAAGACGCAAATGTCTTTGAGGGAGGTGGGTGTTAATGTGCCCACAACAATCATATAATACAACTTAAATGGAGGCAACCAGCCACATGCCTGGCACAAACGTGCTTACTAAGTGTCAACCTGCCTGCTTTCTTGCTCAGCCCAATGCAGAGGTTCTAGAACTTTGGTGGTATCGCCATCCCCTCTCCTACTGTGGCAGAGTTACCAACTCAGTCAGTTGGGGTGGCGTCTTCAAGTCTGTATTCCTAAGTCACCAGCTGCTGCTGGTTCCAGCAGAATCGTCTGCAGACCACCAGCCTGGTGGGAAGGAGGTGGGCTCGAGAATCAGGCCGATCAGGATTTGAAACCTGCTCTCCCAATTGAGAAATTACTTAAGCACCCTGGGACTCAGTTGTCTCATTTGCAAAGGGCTCTTGCAACATTTGAATGGTTCGGGACTTACTGCGGTGGTTTGTGTGGAACGACATAATAAATCATCGAGTGATAGGTTGATGGATTATTTTCTGCTTATTGTAGGCCTGAGACTTTCGTGTTTTCATGTGGCATAGGCATGCAGTGGACAGAAAGAGCCCCTATAATTCGTTGAATTGTGTCCCCCCAAATTCATATGCTGTAGTCCTAACCCCCACTACCTCAGAATGTAACTTTCTTTGGAAATAGAGTCATCGCATATGCCATTAATTCAGGTTAAGGTCGTTAGTGTGCATTCTAATCCAATATAATGGTGTCCATACAAAAAGGAGAAATTTGGACACAGTCATGTACAGAGAGAAGACGACGTGAAGACACAGGGAGAAGAAGGCCATCTATGAGCCAAGGAACTACCAGAAGCTCACAGAACACCTGGAACAGGTCCTTCTCTTTCAGAGGGAGCGCGGCCCCCCCAACTTGATTTTGAACCTGTAGCCTCTAGAACTGCGAGACACTGTTACTGCAGCCACTCAGTTTCTGGTTATTTTGTCAAAGAAGCCCTAAGACAGTGATATTGCCCCCATCAAAGGCATTTCTTGGTGTCTTCATTACTTATTAGAACACCCTAGAGGGGTTTTGGCTCAGGTCATGACCCCACGGTTCGTGGGTTCACATCCCACATTGGGTTCTGTGCTGACAGTGCAGGGCCTGCTTGAGATTCTCTCTCCCTCTCCCTCTGCCCCCCTCTGTCCCTACTGTCATTGTCTCTCTCAAAATAAATAAATAAACAAACTTAAAAAAAAAAAAGAATACTGCAGAGAGTTGAATTCTAGAAGGGACTGCTGCTGAGAGGGACTGCCCTGTGAAATCTGAAAAAGCCCAGTGCCTACCGTCACAGCAAGGCTCCCTCTCTGTCTTCCAGAAGCTGCTGTGGAAATACTGGTCTCCCTAGCAGACCCAGGCCTGGGGGACCCAGCAGCTGTGAGGCTGGGGCCCTCAGGAACCAGAAACACATCCACACCAGGGCCTGCAGACAGACATTTACATCAACTTTATTCATAATTGGCAAAGCATGGAAATTGAAATGTCCTTCAGGAGGCAAACGGATATATAAACTGTGATACATCCAGACAATGGACTAATATTCAGCACTAAAAAGGGATGAGTTATCAAGCCACGAGAAGGCATGGAGGAACCTTAAATGCATATTGCTAAGTGAAAGAAGCCGATCTGAAAAGGCTACAGACTATAAGATTTCAACCACATGACATTCTGGGAAAGGCCAAGCCACAGAGGTAGCAAAAGGATTAGTGGTTGCCCAGGAGTGAGGCATGGATGCACGGATAGGCAGAGGGGATTTTTAGGGCCGTGAAGCTCTTCTGTTTGGCACCACAGCGGACGATAGGTGCCATTATATATTTGTCAAAGCCACAGAAGGTGTACCACCAAGAGTGACCTGTAACGCAAACTCTGGATTTGGGGTGATAATGATGTGTCAGGACAGGTTCATTGATCCTAATGGATGTAGGGGGGGGGGGNCTTTCTACTCTCTTCTGCTATGAACATAAAACTGCTCTAAAAACTAAATTTTATTAATTAAAAAAAACAAAATGAAAGCAGGATTTGGCTGGATTTAGCCTGTGGGCCATCATTTGCCAAGCCGTGCTTGAACATATCTACCAACCCTGGCTCCCGAGGCCCGCGCTTTTGCTTCAGACTTCCTTCGGCAGTCCGTGTGGCCAACACGCACCCCGGGCAAATGGCTACCGATGTAAGTTCAAACTTGATTCCAGAAGAAAACTATGACCACAGTGGGCAGCACAGGGGTGTTGGATGGGATCCAGCAGCTCCTTCCCACCTATCAGCAAGCATTCCTGGTCTTAAGGACAAGTGATAAAAGTGGGACTTCAGACTATGCAGAAAAATCAGGGTCATAGGCTCCCAGTAGGCAGCTGTCTGAGCATGTCAGCCCCTCCACGAATCCCTGGGACGCCAGCACTGAGTGAGTCAGTAATGGGTTAACTGCCAAACTCGAAACTGAAGTTTTAGCTCCAGTTCACCTTGAGAATAACAACCTGGGTCTGGATTAACATTCGAGAAAATAACCCCTCAGGAAAGTGTTCTCTAATAAAAGGATCTTATTTCCACTCCACCCTCCACTTTTTTTTTTTTTTTTTAAGTCTGAAACAAGCTCAGAAAGCTGTCAAGCTATGAGTGAGTGATGAGTCAGACATTTAGCCAAACAAGTTTGCTCTTCTCATGCTACTCGACACCTGCATCAGGGCTCAGTGGGGAGGGTGCGGCTTGTGAACAGGCAGCAGCCCTGATGTACGAGGTTCTGTGCACACACAGGCACACAGAGTTCATCGACATCAAGGAGGTGGCAGAGCCACCCACAGCTTTGGCGCCATGTTGTTCAAAGCTTTGACCTGAACCGTGCAATTGTGGACCCTCCTTATAGTAATTACTTACGCCCGTAAAATGCTTACGGCAGTCAGCCAGATGCTAAGACAAAGGAAAAGTCCTGGCCTCTGTGCCTTGGGAGGTATGAGGTATTTATGGGCTAATAAAGGATTTCTTCTACCTCCTCCACCTCTCCTGTCAGCGAGGAACAGTTTTCAAGCAGTAAAGCTGAGAGTAAAGAAAAGAGGTTACATTTACCACGTTATATGAGGCCATATTACATTGAATCCTCACCTCGACTGCATGAGGTGGTTATTATTGTCCCCATTTTACAGATGATAAAACTAAGGCTTAGAGAGATGATGGTTGTCCAGTGACCCAAAGCTAGTAAGCAGCAGAGACAGGGCTAGAACCCATCTCTCCAGTCTTCTGGGGCACTGCCCCAGCTGGTTAGTACCACCACTCTGATCTGGAGCAGCGCATGAGAATCCAGAAGTTTCTAGGGAAGTTGGAGGGGACGTGGATGTTGGGTTATATCTCAGGGTAGCTCCATAGGAATTCTGGGGCTCCAAATGAAATCCAAGCACTGATACCACTCTCCCACAAATCTAATCTGCTGAGTTGGACCCTAGGCAAAATGGAATTCTCAGACTCATGTGTGATTACGGGGTTGAATTTGTTGAGATATGGACTGCAGAGATTTGTCTCACAGATACTGCAGTCAATGAGGCTTTAAATCCATATTTCCTATCATTTTATTCATGATTACTCCCAGAGATTTATGCCCAGATAAAAATAAAGTACAGCTTATTTACACAGAAGGAATTACAGTCAGTCATATGGGAGAAAATAGAATAAAAGAATGAGGTCCCCCAGAATATATTAGACACTTTTAAAGGTCCATATGCTTTGACCCAAAGTTGTGGATGGCTTACAAAAATGGCCCCAGTTCTCCACCCTTCCCTGTATCCAAGTCCTTTGCAATGTGACTTTACAACTGTTCCCATCTGAGAGGGGTGTCTATTTTCCCAGTCTTTGAATCTGGGGTGAGCTTGTGACTTTCTTTAGCCGATGGAATGTACCAGAAATGATGGTATGCTGATTTCAAGTCTGACACACTCTGCTTGCTCTGTTTAGCCAGCATGTGACAAGTTGGGGCCATCCTTCTAGAGCATGAGACCATGTAAAGCACAGATGACCTGTCCTAGCTGATTCCATCTAAAATAAGCTGGCCTCCACCCCATCTAGCAGATAACTGCAGATGTGTGATTCAGTTCAGTCTAGATTGTAAGAACCACCTAGATGAAACCAAGACCAAACTGAGCTAAACAAATGATGGCTGTTTTAAGTCACTAAGTTTTGGGCTAGTTTGTTTTTGCAATAGTTATAGAATGTACTCAATAACTGTTTTGAGAGAAATTGCTCCTAGGAACAGTCAGAAATTCTAACAAAATATGTACATATGGAAAAGCTCATCTCTGTGCTAATTATAATAGCAAAACAACAGACAGAAAAATTTCTCAAAGATGGGAAAATTGAGCATCAAGAGGGACTCTTACTGCAATGAACTAAATTCATGAGTTCATAATGTTAATGATTTTTGAAAACCCATTGTTCCTGTTAGCAGATACTAGGAAACTGGCTTATTTTAAACTAACTAATAAATGAAGAATAAAACATTTATCTTGCCCTTTCCTTATTAAATGTCCTTCAGGGTACCAAAGAGTTGATGAGAAGAAGTTTACAGAATTATTCCAGCGTATTAATACATGAAAAACACCTAAAATATCATTATTTTGGAACTCCTAACAAATTCATTGATCCAGGTATTTGTGAGGCTGACACCACAAAAGGAGATAAGCAGACTCCATGTGCCTCCGTATGGAAGTTCACATCACCATTTAGGAAGTAATCTTACCAAAAGAATTGAATCTGAATCTGATAGGCCCTCTAGATCTATTTGCCAATGTACAGAAAACACGGGGGAAATTGGAACACGTTAAATAACACTGTAGAAATGCAATCAGTGAAAACAGACCGAGAGGTATTCTCCAGGAGACATGAACCTGTTTCTTCAACAAATAAGTTACAAAGAAAAGAAAAATAGAAAAAGACGATAGAGAGGGAGTTTGTAGATTAAAAGACACTTTAAGGATTTATCAACCAATTTCAATGATGATGATAATAATAATTATAAGATTATTATTTTAATAATTATTATTAATAAGATAATAATAACAGCTGGGGAAATTTAGGCTCTGGATGATAAGAATTATTATCAAATTACTATTACCATTTGAAGAAAGAAATCACACAGGCTGTCCTTTAGTGGGAATCTGCTCCATGCTCAGCATCACGCAAAGCACCAGACTTTCAGTAGCTCATTTACTCCTTTTCTTTTTTTTAAGTTGATTTATTTTGAGAGAGCAGGCAAGGGAGGGCATGAGCAGGGGAAGGGCAAAGAGGGAGACAGAGAGAATCTCAAGCAGGCTCTGCACTGTTCACTGCAGAGCCCAATGTGGGGCTCTAACCCATGAACCTCGAGATCCTGACCTGAGCTGAAACCAAAAGTCGGATGCTTAATAGACTGAGTTACCCAGGCGCCTCAGCTCATTTGCTTCTCACAGCAACGCCAGAGATAGCAGCTGTTTCATTTTTCAGTGAGGCCCCAGAGGCCTGAAGTGCCTTTCTGAAGGCCATTCAACCGCTCAGCCACCAAAACTTGTGCTCCCCTATAGTACATACTCATTTAGCTCATTTGCTGTTGTAGCAAAGCATTGGCTTCTTCAGCCAAAAGGCTTAACAGGATGGAAACATTTGGTATATTATGGCAGATTCTCTGGGGGAATTACTGTGGAGGAATTTAGGATGATAATTATAAAGATTCGGTGGCAACTCGGAAGTACGTTTATGATGAAGCGGTCACAACATTGTACACGTGTTCCAATTTCCACTACATTTTTAAAAAATACATAGGACCAAGTACTGAAAGAGAGCAGGGTCCAATTGCAGACAAACTGCCTTAGGATGGTAAGATTTGAGGACATTTTATTTTGACTTTGGAGTTTGTTTTTCAGTGCTGTTTGTTTGTTTAGGATACATCGACCTTCAGAGAATGTTTTCTGACCCATGCTTTATTTCTTTAGGATCCCATTTCCTGTTGAGATAGTATATTAGTTTCCTGCTGTCACTGTGACAAATTGCTGTAAAGGTAGTGGCTTAAAACAACACATATTTGTTGTCATACGGTTCTGGAGGTCCAAGTCCAAGGCACATTCCACGGGGCTAAAACCAAGGCATCAGCCACCCTGTGTTCCTCTGAAAGCTCTGGCGGAGACTTTGTTTCCTTGCCTTTTCCGGCTTCTAGGGGCTGCTTATGTTCCTTGGCTCGTGCCTCCGTCCTCCACCTTATGACATAATGGCACATTTCCTTCTCTGACTCTGACCTCCTGCCTCCCTCTGCGACTATGTTGAGCATACCTGGATAATCCAAAATAATCTCGCCGTCTCAAGACCCTCAACTTCATCACATCTGCAAAGTCCCTTTTGCTGCCTAGGGTAACATAGAGGTTCCAGGGCTGAGGGCATGGACATCTTTGGGATCTCATTGTTCACCTACCACAGGTAGATCATTTCACCACCTGCTCTGCGCTCACATTGTGCAGGGTACTGCGTCCTGGCACGATGTCACCCAGGTCTCAGCCACACAGGAGAACTGAACAGAGACGACAGTAGGCACTGTAACTGGCGGGAGGGCAGGTGAGTGGCCAATGAGCATCCCAGAGGGCAGAGGGCAGTGTGGGATCCTAGGGTCACAACCAGTGCGCAGAGCCCATGCTTGCGGGCAAGCAGCAGGAATGGGGCTGGGGATAGGTTTGTCACCCCAGAGTAGGCCAGTTCCCATCAGGGATTTGGGAGCCCTGCTCAGGTCAGCTGTCACGGAGCAGTTAAAAACAGACAAACCAGGGGCGCCTGGGTGGCTTAGTCGGTTAAGCGTCGGACTTTNAGCAGGAACTGGTGGCTCTTGCAGTTGGCAGTGGCTGATGGGAACACGAAGAGAGTCCTTAAATGCCTGAACTTTGGGAAGTAGGGTTCCTCTGGGACACTCATACCACTGTTGGGGGAAAACTGGGAGAGACGTAGCAATAACCCCAATGTCAACATATTGGGCTATTTGAGGGCCAGTAAAATTGTCCAATTCCATTCCGAATGCATGGTAGCATGCGCGCCTCCAAATCCTCTGGGGATTCTTGGTGTTAGGAAAGGATTATCTGGGGGACCCTTGGGGGGCTCAGTTGGTTAAGCGTCTGACTTCAGCTCAGGACAAGATCTCGCTGTTTCTGAGCTCGAGCCCCATGTCAGGCTCTGTCCTGAAAGCTCTGAGCCTGGCACCTGCTTCAGATTCTGTGTCTTCCTCTCTCTCTGCCCCCCGCCCTCCACTCACACTCTATCTCTCTCTCTCTCAAAAATATATAAACATTTTTGGGGCGCCTGGGTGGCTTAGTCGGTTGGGCGTCCGACTTTCGCTTAGGTCATGATCTCGCGGTTCGTGGGTTCGAGCCCCGCGTCGGGCTCTGTGCTGACTGCCAGCTCGGAGCCTGGAGCCTGTTTCGGTCTGTGACTCCCTCTCTCTCTGACCCTCCCCTGCTCACGCTGTCTCTCTCTCTCCTAGAAATAAATAAAAATATTAAAAAAAATATATATATATAAACATTTTTTACAAAGGGGTTCTCTGGGTCTTCTCTTTTTCCCCATCACTTCCATCTCTGAGCTCATTTCCCCTGAATTTGTCCAGTGAACGAGTGCCTTGCTACCGTACACAGGCTGCCAGTGCCAGGGCACAAAGTTTCTCTCCCTCGATTTCTCCAAAAACATTGCCCACACAAGGCTCAAATTTGAGGCTCAGAAAAGAATTATGGCAACAAAACCCTAAACATCTTCAAGTTGAACAATAGACCTGTCTATTCTTACTATCAATCTAGCTCATCACCAGTGAATCCCTGCCGTGTGTCTTTGTGCCTTCAATCTTGCTTCAGACTCCAGAATCCTCTGTTCTCCCACCACCACCCTTCGGTTTCCTCTCACCTTTGAACTCGTTCTCCGCACTTTTTAATCCGAATGAATTCACGTCTACCTCCCCCGCCCCCGCATCACTGAAGGTTCACTGCTGTGCCTGTCAAGCCCTGGGCAGTCCACTCCAGGTGCTACCGTCTCTGCATCAAAGAACTAGAAACCAGCTTTGAAATGTGATTTTTCTATCTCCTTCTGTCTCTGTGAGAGAGAGGGAGCAGTGCAGTGGTAGATTCTCTGTCCGAATGTATGTGGTATCCCATAGGTGCTTTGGGTTTTAAAATTTCAATTCTCCTCCTCATATCATTTAGACAAAAAGGTAAGGAAAGCCTCAGTTTAGGGACCCAAATACCCAATTTCCAGTCCCAACATTGCCAACCAACCTTGAGTAAGTCGCTTCACTTCCCTGAGACTCGGTTTCCTCACTGGTAAAGGGCCACAGTTATGTTTCACCAAATTGTTGTGATGCTTAAATGAGAAAATATGTGGGAGCCTTTAAGAGTGGGAGGGGCACCTGGGTGGCTCCCTCCATTGAGTGTCCAACTTTTGGTTTCGGCTCTGATCATGATCTCCCAGTTCACGAGTTCAAGCCCCGAGTCAGGCGCTGAGCTGACAGCATGGAGCTTACTTGGTATTCTCTCTCTCTCTCTCTCTCTCTCTCTCTGTAAAACAAAACGAAGAAAGAGTGGTAAAGAGTACAGATGAATGGAGGATTGTTAATGTCTTTAGCAAGGAAACCACTGTTCATGCAGTTGGTGTTCAGTCAACAGGGTAAGTGGTTGGTTGGTTGGTTGGTTTTCCCACACTGTGCCTCAGAGAACTGAGTGACAAGAAAAACCAAAATGAGTTGACGAAATGTCCAGTTCAGCCCCTGCTAATTTCAGAGTCGGGCTGTCTTGTTGCCAGGTACAGATAGGCCACCCACATGTACGGGGTAATGGGGCAGCTGTGGGTGGTCCTGACAGGCTACTGGCATTTTCTGTAGTTTCAGAGAAAAAGAAGAGGGTGACAGTGTCACCAGCTGGACTCATGTGGGGGCTGAGGTCATGGGACTTGGCCAGGCTTTCTCTATACTCTTTCATGTCAAAGCCAAATACAGACTGGTAAAATACAAGGTGATGTTCCCTTTTGGTTTTGGGTCACTGTTCATTAACAGCTGAAAATGTTAGTGTTGCCTGTAACTTAGCAGCACCAACCTCCAAGATTTCTTGATTCCTTTATTATTGTTTCAGTCTTTTTGTTGGTTTTTGCTTTTAATGGATAGGTTGTTAACTAAAGCAAGTTCTTAAGGATGCAAGAGCTATGAGATGCTTCTTAAATGATCGTGGCTTTGGCCAACTAAGTTTGGGAAATAGATCTTTTCCATTCAAGAACCATGTTGTACATTTGCATTTTAGAGCTCCGAAGAAGTCCTGGGATAAAGAGGTCAGAATTTTGCAAACTTATCCTCTCATTCAACTCTATTATTTCTAAAGAATACTTCTTGGCATCCAGTAGAGATCATTTCCAAACAGGATGATTTGAGGAATCTTGCTTTTGGTAGACACTTCTGTGTGCCTGTAGGTCTGTTCTCACCCTTCTGACTACCCTGTGCTTCCAGAAGCTAACTTGTCTTAGCTACCATCGGGAGTCTTTTGCCTTCCGACTTTCAGTTGGATCCAATCAATGGGAGGAGACACGAGAGGAGGCAGAGAGTGAGGTCAAGGTATTGATTTCCCCAGTCTTTTCCTCTCAAGGATGCTACCTACTGCCACTTGAAAGAAAGTCACAGTGGCCCTTGTACATAATTATTCCCTCCAGGTTCTAGTAACCAGTCCTTCTTGTTCCTTCAGGCCAAGGGCGGCACCTACTCCACAACCAATCCCAGGTTCCTGCTCCATCTCTTAACTCTGTTCCCCTTAACTCTGTCCCTACCTTGTCCCTTTAAAACACTTTCTTAATGACTCCAGGTGCATATATCACCCTTTGCCTGCCAGGCCCCTGGCTAATGCATGGCTTTCAATCCATGGAGGGCTAACAAAAAGTCTAACACAGTAACATAAGAGAAAATAAAAGCTACTTAATAGCCAATGGCGGTCACAATCCTGTAAGACATGCAAACCAGAGCATAGACTGCCGGTATAATATTTAGATCCCTGACATGGCTCGGTCTGAGGTCACTGGGCCATTAGTTCCTGCCCTGACTCATCACACATTACAATCTCATAGACCTGATAGGGCTTTGACAGGCAAAGCCAAGTCCATCAGTATCTAGGCATATCCTCGGCTATTGACAAAGATTTCTAGTTCCTTTTCGGATATTCAGATTTCTACGTCGAAATGCCAGTCAGGAAGCTTAATTTTTCAAAAAGCCGTTTTGATGCCAGACTGATGAAAGGCATTCGCAGTGCCTCTTTTATAAATGGGACACCCTCTCATGCTTCCTTGCCAGGATTTTTAAAATACTGAGTAAAAAGAAAATTCAATAGATAGGCCTCTTGTCTTTTGTTGGTAATCAAATATGTACTAATAACTAGTGAGTGCCAGCATGGGATGCGCTAGAGCCAGGGCGCGGGGTGGGAGGAGGAATACAAAGAAATGAAAATGATGGTCTCTCCCCTTGAGGAATTTACAGTATCAGTAAAAGAAAATTTATACTCTCAACATTTGAGCCCAATCATCTAAAGCTTAAAAAATGATTATCACAAACAGTATATTACATTACACCTAATGTAGGTATAAAGAAAAATATTTAGGGGCGCCTGGGTGGCTTAGTCAGTTGGGCGTCTGACTTTCACTTGGGTCATGATCTTGCGGTTCGTGGGTTCGAGCCCCGCGTCGGGCTCTGTGCTGACTGCCAGGTCAGAGCCTGGAGCCTGTTTCAGAGTCTGTGACTCCCTCTCTCTCTGACCCTCCCTTGCTCACGCTGTCTCTCTCTCGCCTAGAAATAAATAAAACATTTAAAAAAAAAAAAAGGAAAATATTTATATTTTGTTCAAAGTCAAGGCTAGATTTTGAATGTATGTCTGTCTATGTGCATGCCAAAAAAACAAAAATGAGCAAGTTTAGAAGCAGTATGGAATAAAGAAACGAATATGAGTTTTAGAGTTAATTATTTGAGTTAATTTGCATGACTATAGAGAAATAATTTAATTCTTCTAAAACTGCCTCATCTAAGAAATAAATAAAATAAATGAAGTGTACCAGATACATAGGCAGACAGGCACAACTGTCAAGAAGACTTGATGGAGTAAGATAAACGAAAGAGCCTAGGTTGAGATGGTACTTTGGAGGCTCTTATGAAATATCAATTCTCTTTCTTCCTTCAGAAAAAAAAAAGGCTTTAAAATCTGTTTCTGGTTTGTCTATAAAGGCTTTGTGGGGGTGAGACTTTTGGAGGATTTTGAGTATACAAGGGATGGGCCAACAAAAATCACGACCCCTTCACATACTGCCAGAAAGAGATATCAGCATTGGGGGGAAAATGGCCACATAAAGGTTGTGCTGTCCATTCTGTTGCCTCTACAGAGAATGAAACTTAAACGAGTCCAGAGAATACTCTCTTTTCTAAAGGAATTTCTAAGAAAGTAGCCCCAAAACCTACCTAGGTAATATGTTCAAGAGCCACTCAAAGTTTGTCTGTAAACTCTTACCTTCAAGCACTTCTCTTTACTTTCAACACAGCTTTCTTTCTGACCTACAGTTTAGCTCCACTGCCCTGCCCCCATCCCTGTCCCCTGAGACAGCGTAATTCACTTACACGTCTTACCATGGTGTTGTCCGTTTCCTTTTACATCATCATCTGAACCTCTTTTTTCCAGTGTTCAAGAAAGTGTTATGCAAGTGTCAGACTAACACAGGAAGGAGACTTTGGGAAAAAAAATTCAGTTTAGGCCTGAAGGTACCTTAAACCCAGGGAAACTAAAAATCAGCTGGAGAAGAACTGCCCACTTTGTTTAGAAGAGCTGGAAAGCCTCCAAAGCCAATTCACACATCTTCCATGAATGTGCGTGTGTGTGTGTACAGAACTTTTGCAAACTGCTCGCTTCCTCAAGGACCGTACCCCCTGAAAAAGCCTAAGAATTAGCCACCTGGTGAGTGAACTCTGATGACTGCAAGTACTGTCATACCCAGAGCTTCAAGCATAAAAGAGGCAACAATTCATCCCCAAACCACAACATAGTTTATTTAGCAGGAAGAGACAGGGCCGCTCTGTAAATTGGCAAGGGACTGAGCAGAGCTGGCAGTAAAGGCCTTCCTTGTTCATTTCCTGGGGCTGTGCCCTGTAGACCATGGTAATTGAGGGACAGGGTGGGGCCCTCTGGCCTGAAAATGATAGGAAAGGTGCTGCCCTAATTACTGGATTTGATTGGGATGATACTTGAGGTGTGGTTATTACCAACTGTTGAAGTTCATTAACTAGACCTCATAAATGGCAAGCTAGGGCTCTAAAGGGAAATGGGAAATATAGACTGCCCTGAGCACTTAAGCGGATGTCATTTGAAGACCAGGTCCAAATGGCCATCTTAAATACAGAGATGTATTTGCTGTTGTTTGGAGTGAAACCATTTTTGGAAGAAGATATCCCTGAATGCATGACCCTCATTTGTGTGTCCAGTGAGCCTTGAGCACCAGGATATAGGCATATAGGATCCTGGCCCTCCCGGAATTTATTGTAATTTGCCCATTGAATTGCCCATCTGCCCTCCCAGGCTGTAAAACATGGCAGTCTCCATGACTGGGAAAGTGCAGGGTAGCCTGAAATCACATGTCAGGGACAGCTATTGGAATTAGGAAGGTTATGGGAAGCTTCCCTGAGGAGATGACACCCCAGCCAAGACCCAAGGTGGGGCAGTGTATCCAAACCAAAAGATAAGGTGGCAGTCCTACCTACCTCCAGCATGATTCATCACGTGGGTGCTTCTCAGACTTTGACGAGCATCCAAATCACAAGAGGATCTTACTTAAATGTAGGTTCAGATTCGATCAATCTTGGGGGCCCTGAGATACTGAATTTCTAAAAAGCTCCCAGGTGATGCTACTGCTCCAAGAATTACTGTCTGAGTAGCAGTGTGCTGGATGACCTTCTGAGGTACTCAGCTTCTCTGTGCCTTCGTTTTCTAGTCTGGAAAATTGGGCCCATAAGGGTTGGAGAAACATAGATGGATCCATCTGTAGCATATTTTGACCTGATCACACTATTGACCATATACTTGCTGATTGAATAATTGGGTGTGTGTGTGTGTGTGCATGCGCATGTGGGCATACACACGTGCCTGCAAGCACAGCCCTCATATGTTTAAAGTTGCCTAGGAGACTTGCCAAACTGCTTTTTCTTACATTTTGTCAGTATTTTCTTCACCTGGTTAAAAACATTTTTTTTTAATCCTTTACCTATTTCAGGTTTTGTACTATTATTAGCCGGACGTCAGATCCTGAAGTAGAATATATTATACAAAGGAACTGAATTATTTAAAATGTTAAAATTCTTCAAATAAAACTTTGAAAGCTGTTAGTATCTTGTAATTTTGGAGGTTAACTGATATACCGATACATGTAATAATCCAGGAGGAGAGGGAGGGCCTATGTATGGTGATTGCATAACTGAGTGACAGGCATTTGCTATCATACAGCCTTCTTGCTATAATTAGCTTTCAGGTTAAACAGCATATCATTCATCTCAAAATTGCAAAATTTGTACTTGCAATCAAACAGATGTTAAATTCAGGGGCTTTGTGACTCACTATGAAATTCACCAGTTGTACCTTGACACCTCGGTTTTCCACAGCATCTCACCAAGAGCCTGAGTCAGGGTGTGAAGGGAATTTTTGAGAAAGCATCCATGACTCAGGAAAACCAAAATGTGGGCTGGGTTCATCTCAGATATGAAAGTGATAACAAAACATAAGCAAATTCGGGCCAAACAGACTTAGCCATTTTTTGAAGGGAAATTGTATATTTCACTGATGGGCTTGCTAGAACGGTTTCCTTTGAGAATACCTTGTTAGTATCATTCTTTTCTCACCTTTATTATCTTTTTAAAAATTCTCAGTTTCTGGGGCGCCTGGGTGGCTCATTCAGTTGAGCGCCAGTCTTTGGCTTAGGTCATGATCTCACGGTTTGTGAGTTCGAGCCTCGCATTGGGCTTGCTACTATCAGTGTGGAGCCCAGTTCAGATCCTCTGTCTCCTCTCTCTCTGTCCCTCCCGCACTTACACTCTTTGTCTTTCTCAAAAAAAAAAAAAAAAAAAAAAAAAAAACCTCTCAGTTTCTAATTTCTGCCTAATTGGTCCTTCCATCACATTCCTCCTCAGAACTACTTCTTAATAATTGTGTCATATGAGAATGAGAACATGTTTTATGTAGTTCAGTGGGGAGACATCATCAACTCCTCCTTTATTCATCTTCTACTATGTACTAGGTTCCCTTACGGGCCCTGAGCAACCAGTGGTGCATACAACAGTCGTGTGTTTGGCCTTCTCGGACTTTTGTCTAGTCGAGGAAGTCAGAAACTATGCAAGTAAACAAACAAACAAATACATAACTTGAGCGATGTGCTCTGAAGGAAACGAGCAGGGTTCAGTGCTCAGGAACAGCAGAGCACAGGGGAGGGATCTGATTTATAAGGATGGGCAGAAAGCATCTCTTGCAGGATGTAGCATCTAAACCTGAACTTAAGAATGAAGAGAAGCCACTCTGCAAAAGTCAGGGGATGTGTTCTTAACAAGGGAACAGCCTGTGCAAAGGCCTGAAGTGTTTAAGAGATGGGTTAATGTGTGCCTCTTAATATCCAAGACCAGTTTCCAGAGAGGCTTATGTTCTCTGCGGGAAGACAGTCAAAAAGTAGTGCGTCGCGACACTATACAGAGGGAGTTGTGTGATGTGGTGATTCACAGCACGAACCCCGAAGACGTCCTGACCCCTGGCGCTGCTGTTCCCTTGCTACGTGTCCTTGCACAAACCATTAAATTTCCCCACACCTCCGTTTCCTCATCTGTAATACAGAGACTATTACTAGCCCCTACCTCGTAGGGGTGTTTTGAGAACAGAATGGTGAACAAGTTCATACTTTGCTGGCACATAGTGAGTGCTTTGTAAGTGTTAGCTCTTCTTATTAGGACATAAGAGAAGTGGGTGGGTGCTAATCAGTGACAAGACAATGGGTTATGAAAGCACGGGGTGGTGGGGGGGGGTGCTAAGGAAAAGAATCTCCACTGTTGGCCTCAAAAAACAAAAAAGCCAGTTATTCATTTACCAACAAAATGAATTTATTCAAGGATAGCAGGGGAATGGCAATTTGGGGCAAGCAAACAATGACAAATCCTGGGGCGATCCAGAGAAAGACTAGAGGGGCTTGCTTTTCTAGGGGAAGGAGAAGGCGGAAGGGGCCATTTGGCTGAGCTCTCACTGGCTGGGCTGTTGCTGAGCAAAGAGAAGCCCGGCCTTGGCCTTCCTCCGGTTCTAGTATGCAGAGCCGGCTTCTTCCTGCAGGGGAATTGTAGGTGTGTGCTTCTTAAAGCAGCTGTAGTGTGTAAGGGCTCCTGCTTCAGGCTTTGCCGGCCCCATTTTAAATGAGGTTCTTAAATTTTTTTCTTCTTTAGAGAAAGAGAGAGTGCTAGCGGAGGGGAGGGGCAGAGGGAGAGAGAGAGAAAATTTTAAGCAAGCTCCAGCTCAGCGCAGAACCCCATGTACTCGATCCCACAACCCTGGGATCATGACCTGAGCAGAAATCAATAGTCTGACGTTCAATCGACTGAGCCACCCAGGCGCCCTTTAAATAAGGCTTAAAAATTTATTTTCGTAGTAGAGAAAATCATGGTTGAGATAGCTTTGGAACTGCCTTTTGAAGGATGGAGAGAATTTCACTCTCTAGGGGTGGAGAAAGCAAAACTGGCCATCTGTGGACTTTTTCAGCTTTTCTTCTCCCTCATCTTTCACAGCCAAGTGACCACGTCCTTTCTCCAGTCACCACCGTGGCTTCTGTTCAAGCTCGTAGGGAGTCTTGAAGTCTGGACCACGGCATTGCCTCGTCACTGGGCTCATATTTGTGCGTGCTCCCCGCGGTGCACCCAGCACAACAGTATACGGAACTTGTCCACCTGTGTGCTTGGCTTCCCCTCGGAGCCTGGGGCCGTCTCCTGGGCTGTGCCCTCAGTTTCTAATGCGTGCCTGTTGAACTGAACTGCTGTCTGCTGATCCCCTCCTTGTCCAGCAGAATCCAATCGAGATAACACACTTTTCTAGGTATTTCCAAAAGTGGGAACTGAACTCAGGGAAGAAGAGTTGGGAGGCCCACAGAGAAGTTTTAGGCAATTCAAAGATGAGCATCTGCAGGAAGTTGCAGGTTCCCGGGCCCGGCATGGATTGGCCAGAGCCCGAGGCTGTGTGGCCAGCACTGAAAGCAGCAGGGGCTGGAATGGCTGAGGGAATGCAGCCTCTAAAGGAGCCGCTGCCAGAGAGGGAAGGAGCGAAGGTATCCTGGCTTCTCCCCCACTCGCTCCCCTAAATGTAATCAGAACAGCCCCTTTCGATCTACAGGATAAAGACCAGCCTCTGAAGGGATAAAAGTAACGACAGGAGGGTATCTGAGAGGCTGCTCAGAGAGGATCTCTGAGAACAGGGCCCTCCGCACCCCTGGGAAGACCTGAGGCCCAGCAAGGGAAAGGGTGATCTCTCTCCTGTCTCCTGAGGGGAATGGAGCTGAGTGCGCTTGAGCACCTGAAGCTGGTCCCCTCCGGAATATTTTCTCCACTGTTATCACAACAAAAATAGGAAATGTTCATACGAACATTCAAACCACACCTGATGCTTTTCAACGGGCTTTCAGAGGACTTGTCTTCTCTTAGCTTCACAAGAGATAGGAGGGACATTATTACACTTCACTAATCAGTAAGCACCTGAAGCTACTGGAAGGTGCAGCGTTGGCGTGGAGCTCAGAACTGTCCAGGGACAAGGTGGTCCCCGGAACATGGGGCCCCTTATCCTTGCTTGTTCCCCTGGGCCCGGGCCTGGGGTCTCAAACCTCTGAGAGTCCTTGAAATCAGCGCAGGGCTCTATGAGGGGTTTTCAGTGCACAGAATCAGAAATCACACATGAGGGGCACCCAGGTGGCTCAGTCGGTTAAGCATTCAACTTCAGCTCAGGTCATGATCTCACAGTTAGTGAATTCAAGCCTCGCATCGGGCTCTGTGCTGACAGCTCAGAGCCTGGAGCCTGCTTTGGATTCTGTGTCTGCCTCTCCCTGCTCCTCCCCCCCACTTACATTCTGTCTGTTTCTCTCAAAAATGAAGATAAAAAAAATTTTTTTAAAGAAACCACACGTGAACATAAGTTTGTATACTGAATACAAGCCAAAGTAGATTTTTTTTTTAATTGAACTTCAGTCCCCTTAGTTTGATAACTAAAATTATTCTGTGGGGCGCCTGGGTGGCTCAGTCGGTTAAGCATCCGACTTCGATGATCATCGAAGACCAGGTCATGATCTCATGGTTTGTGGGTTCGAGCCCCGCGTCGGGTTCTGTGCTGACAGCTAGCTCAGAGCCTGGAGGCCTGCTTTGGATTCTGTGTCTCCCTCTCTCTCTGACCTTCCCCTGCTCACACTGTCTCTCCGTCTCAGAAATAAAATTTAAAAAATTTAAAATTATTCGGTGAGAAGAATGAATGATTAATAAATAAAATTTATTTAGTGAAAAAAAAAAAGAAACTCCAACCCATGGGAGGTGAGGAGGGCAGGAGAAGCGAGAGGGAGAGGGCTGGGAACGACCATAAGATACTGTTTAGGACCCCCTTCTTCTATACGCGGACCTTCAGAAAGTCCACTTATGCTTAGTTTCTGGGCTAGAATTTTTCTATTAAGAGGGGGCAGGATGAGTTGAGAAGGAAGGTTGTGAAATGGAAGTAAAATAGAGCCTAAAAATGGGAACAGGTGCAAACTCTGCAGGGCAATTTGCTAGCACTTATATAAATATCCCTAAAAATGGGCCTTTCCTTTGAACCAGCAATGTCATCCCTAGGAATTTATCCTAAAGAAATACATCAGGGTTGTCCACAAATAGGCATCTAAGAATGCTTATTGCAGGACCACTTATGAAAGTGACAAATTACAAATAACCTAAGTGTCCAAAAACAGAGAATTGTTCAATGATCTGTGGTCCGCTTATACAATGGAATCCCACGTGGCCATGGGAAAGAATGATGTCAGAGAAAAGGGTCATGCCAAGATGTTGAGAAATCAAAGTGAGCTATAAAACTTTATATAAAAAAAGTATGTACCTCAAGCTGTTAACACTGACCATCTATAGGAGCTATAATTATAGGTGATTAATTTTTTTCTTGTTTATTTATTTTCTAAACTTTTACACTCAATGTGGCTTGGCTCTCCTTTTTTTTAATTTTAACTGCATCTATTGATGTTATGGTAAAGGATGATAATTCCTTTTAATCAGGTTTAATAAGTATGTTAGATATACTTAGATATATAGAAAAATTACTAAATTAATTTTAGTATATAATCCTATAAACTTTAAAAAGTTTGTTTATTTTTTTATTTTGAGAGAAGGAGAGCATGAGGGCATGAGTGCGGGTGGAGCAGAGAAAGAGGGAGAATCCCAAGCAGGCTCTAGGCTCAGCACACAGTGTGATGCACGGGTGGATCTCATGACCATGACCGTGAGATCATTACCTGAGCTGAAATCGAGTCAGACACTTAACCCACTGAGCCAGGTGTCCCTATGATCCTATAACTTTTGGCAAACACATACCATGCAATCAAGATACAAGCTTCCCATCACCCCAAATAAGTTCCCCTGAGTCTGTCTGTAATAAATCCCCTCTCCCTCCCCAATCACTGATCTGTTTCTCTCACATAAGTGGAATCATCACGTGTAACCTTCTGGACCTGGCCTCTTGAACTCAACATCAAAGTCTTACGATTAATTCATACTTTTGCATAAATCAACAGTTCATACTATGGATACATCACAATTTGTACACCCATCACAAGGTGATGCACATTTGGGTTGTTTTTTAGTTTTGGGCTATTAGGAATAAAGCGGCTACATTTCATTCAGGGCTTGGTATGGGCATATATTTTCACATGTAATTTATGAATACTTAGACGTGAGATTGTTGGGTCATCTGGTAAGTTTAACTTTAGAAGAAGTTGCCAAACCATTTTGCCAAGTGGCCAAACTTGGTATTGCCAGATTTGTTTATTTTTCAAAAACCATCCTGAAGAATTTAGGGGTATCTACTGCTTTTAATTTGAATTTCTTTCATGACTAATGCTGTTGGGTGTTCTTTTACATGTTTATTTGCAACTGTATCTCTTCTCTGGTGAAGTTCATTCAAATCTCCCACGCATTTTTGGAGGCATTATTTTTTTATTACTGAGTTACAAGAGTACTTTATTTGTTCTAGACATAAACCCCTTAGCAACATGTGATTGGCAAATATTTTCTCCGAGTTTGTGGCTCATTTCTTAACAGTATTTTGCGACTAACAGAAGTTCTTCATTTTGATGAAGCCCAACTTACTCATTCTTTACGAATTGCGTCTTTTTATGGTATCTAAGAAATCTTTTCTATCCCAAAGTCACCATGATTTTCTCCTGTGTTTTCTCCTAGAGCTTTATAGCCTCAACTTTTACATTCAGGTCTCTGGTCATGTACGTGTTGCAAACATTTTCTCTCGATTTGTGCCCTGTTTTTCCTTGTTTGTCATATCTTTTGATGAAAAGAAGTATTTAATTTTGATGAAGTGACATTAACCAAATTTTTATGATTTGTGTGAATGTCTTTACTTTTATATTTAAAAAAACAAAACATTTTTTCTTTTTCTCTCTTCCCTTCCCTCTCTGTCCCCCTCCTTTCATCTTCTTTCCTTTACTCCCTCCTCCTTCCTTCTCTAGCCAAGAAAAGCCTGAGAGATGTACAGAGTGTAAGGTAATGGCTAGTGAAAGCCCAGCTTTCCTCGAGGGTTTGTGCACACTGGTTTTCAGGACATAAGTCAAAGCATAAGAAAGTAGATGAGCAAACATGGAGGGAAAAATCCCAGAAAGATGCAAATAGTAGCCTTGGGATTAAAAGGATTATTAAGCTCACACACTTCATAGCCACTCTTCAGAAGTGAGGTGGGCACACATTTTTCCTCTTGTATTTCAAAATTCAAGTAAAATGGGGGTTGCTTTGTGGAAATAAATGAACACAAACAAACTTATTATTACTTGGTTTTGAAGGGCATATTTTGTCACTCTCAATCCAAAAATTTGACTGTGGAAGTTAATTGAAACTCCAGTCAGTATAACCCATTTTCCAGGGTAATGGAGTGTTTGGGCAGGTATCTTATTTCATGGATCAAATAAGTCCACAGTCACTCCACAAGTGTTTTATAACCTGCAAGAATTCAAGTTCCTAAATCGACCTCCATTTTACACAGTGTTTCATACGAGTTAAGGGGATATATATTTTAAAAACATGAAAAGTATAATGTGAGCAAAAAGCCTTGAGATCAATAATGAAATGGCTGAAAAACCAAAATGGGAGAAAAAAAAAATCTTATCTCTAGGATATCACTCGAAGAGAAAAATTCAAGGTCAAATGTAACTTTTCAAACACTGTTTCAGGAACCACACAGCACTCCCCCTCTCTCCCCACCCTGGTGTCAGACTCGGGACTGGCAAAAACGGAGGATCTTGAAAGTAAATTAACTTCCAACTCCCTTTTCATTGTAAATAGAAATTTCCATGTGTAAACAGAAATTGCCTTAATCCCTTTGGACAATCAAAAAAATCAAGACACTGAAGTATAAGCAGCCAAATGGTTTCGTGAGCATCATTGTCAAGGCTTTGAACAAACATTTACTTTTATTGGGGTGCACGCCCTGATCCCTAGAAATAGACAGTGGAGGAACGAGGAAGGGGAGGGTCAGTGGCATTAAATACATTCACCAAATCAATAAAGTGCAACACAGTTTGCTCCCTGCTTCTCTTAGGAACTTTTGGGTTCCCAGGAAGGGTTGCAATCCACATTTCTTCTGAGTGTCTGAAACAAATCTTCAGACAGGAATAAACCAAATAAAGAGATATTGGAGGCATCCTGGCTTTATGATGACTATTCTGTAAAGACCTTTAATGGCAGATCTCAAAGTACTTTTGCAGGGCAAAGGTGTAGATCAGGCTTTCCTTGGAAATCCATTGTCCTCTCAGCTGCCTTTTGGCCTTGAGTTCTAGTTAGTTGTCCTCCTGGAAATGCCTTTCTCATCCTGCCTCAATCTTAAGTTCCCAGAGGGCAGGAGCTCCCACAGTACAGCGTGTGAAGCCTTGTATACAATGGGAACGCAGTAAGTATTTACAGATTGATATGCACTGATATAAATGCTAAGGGCATATACTGATTTTCTTAATGACTGAAATATTTTCAGACAACTCCTTGAAGAACAATACAAAACATCTGGACTCCTTCCATGACGGATTTGTTTCTTACATAGAATTTAAAAATTTGAGTATATTTGCAACATTATCACACACACAATGTTCAGTATCCTTTACAACTCTGTAAGTCTAAGCAAACACCAGTTTGAATGTTTACATTTCCAACCATCCTTAAACACACAGAAAAGGCATTACTAGACCTGACATGTCCATATACACAAAATGATTAGAAGAGTGCTTTGTGTATAGATATGTGTGTGTTCACAATTATTATTGAGGGTACCTATGGCAGTTTGGATTATAGGCCCTCCTCTCTGTCCCTGTAATGGAACTATATGTCCACAATCTGCCATCTGGCTTTGTTATACCTCTCAGAGTAGCCAAGAGAACAATGTAAAAGTGTATGAGTGTGTGTGTGTGTGCGCGCGCGTGCGTGTGTATAAAATATCCCCAGCCAACTTTCGGCTTTACGACTTACTTTAACCAGTGAAATGTTAGAACATGTATTACAAGCAGAGGTTTTAAATGTACTTTTTTGGTTTGGTTTGGCTTGGCCTCTTAACTTTCCAAACCCAATACCGAGAAGTTTTGCCTCTGGTAACTGCTGACCTAACAACAACAAATTTGGGAAATAAACTTAAGCCCCAACTAAGATGAAGTCACCCAGTCAACCCACAGACCTGTGACCCAAAGATCACTGAGAAAAATAAATACTTGATGTTGTAAGCCGCTAAGGTTTTTTGAGTTATTTGTTATATACTATTATCACAACAAAAACTGACTAATACATCTCTTTCAAAGAAAAGGACATGGTCACAGTACTGAGATATATATATGACATAGAGGGAACATCCTTTTTTCTCAAGTTTAGGCATTTATTCATTCACCAAATTCTTAATGAGCACTTACTGTGTTCCAGACATGGCAACAGAGATTTAAAATGAATGCTACAAGGAGAAAGGGGACCCATATAAGAGCAGAGGATTGTTTTAGCTGTTCTTCCTCCCATAGTGACTAGGTGTCCATGTCATTCTCTTCTATGCCCTTCTCCAAACACCTGAGCCCTCATAACCACCACATACACAGCCTTTTCCTATCCCTAAGGGTACCTCCCATTTTCACTAGGCTGGGAGATTTCCAGCTGAGGACAGAGACTCCACAGTCTCCTGCTTCTTCCCACGTGACTGCATCTGGCTGTGATATAAGCCTGGTTTGGGGACCTGAAGGACACTTGGGTGTGGCATGTCCCAAGTGCTGTTTCCTGTCCTGTCTGCCCGGCCCATCTCCACATCCACACTGCCATATCTCCCTCCAGGCTGTAGCCTCACGATTACTGAAATATCTTACAAATGTAGCTCTTAAGGGCCAAAGGACCTCTCAACATTCAGCCTGTGGTTTTGTGTTGTTGTTGTTGCTTTTAGCTCATTTCCCTCAGTCGACTTAGAGTGCCCAGGCAACACTTGAGAAGGCCACATCATGGAAACAAGAACAGAGAGAAAAATTTTGGAGGGTTGTTATTTGTTCCTCATATACCTGGGTCCCAATGCCTCTGACTGTAAAATCGATGTGAGGCACAGACTTCGGAACAAGGAATATTAGCAGGGATAAAGAGAGGCATTATGGATCAATTTACCAGAGAGACACAACAATGCTAAATGTGTATGCATCTAACAACAGAGCTCCAAAATATATAGAGCAAATAGTAATAGGACAGAAAGGAGCGACAGGCGAATCTTCAATTACAGTTGGAGACTTCAACACTCCTCCCCCAGTAATATTGAATAAGCAGACAGGAAATCAGTAAGGCTAAGAAGAGACCTAATAACATTATCAATTAACTTGACCTAATCAACATTTATAGAAGACTCCAAAATGTCAGCATATACTGCTAAGGATTCTCCTCCCCCCCCCACCCCTCCTCTGTTCATTCTCTCTGTCTCTCTCTCAAAATAAGTAAATAAACAAAATTTAAAAACCCATTAGAACTATTATGTGAGTTTAGCAAGATCATAGGATATGAGACCAATATACAGAAATCAATAGTATATCTACATACTAGCAATAAATGATGCAAAATTGAATTTCAAAAAAATATTATTTACAATGGCACCAAAATACAAAATACTTAAGGATACATCTGGGAAGTTACAAATATTGCTGAAAGCAATTTAAGAAGACCTAAATAAGAAGTACATGATACGGTGTCCAAGGGTCAAAAGACTCAGTTTTGTTAAGAAGTCAATTCTGCTCAAATTGATCTACAGATTCACAATTCCGTTCTAAATGCAATTTAGGATGCAACTTTTTTTTTGAAACTGACAAACTGATTCTAAAATTTACAGTGAGGTGCAAAGAATAGGGAATAGCCAAAGCAGCTTTTAAAAAGAACAAAGTTGAAGTGCTAACATTACTTGATTTCATGACATTATAAAACTACAGTAATCAAGACCAGTGGTATTAAAATCACAGTAGAAAAATACATCGTATAACAGTAACAGAGTGTCCAGAAATAGATGCACATATATAAGGATAATTGATTTTGACAAATGTACAATAGTAGTTCAGTTGAGAAAGGGTAGTGTTTTCAACAAATGCAAATTTTCTTTATGCAAAAAAAGCAACTTCAATAAACACCTTGCACAATATGCAAAAGTTAACCCAAACTTGATCTTAGACATAATTGAAATACTTGAAACCGTGAAAATATGGAAGAAATATCTTTGTGACTTTACAAATCTTAGGCAAAAAATTTTTTAGTTGCAACACCAAAAGCAGAATCCATAAAAAACACTGATAAATTGGATTTCATCAAAATATAAAGGTTCTGCTGTTCAAGAGACACTGCTCAGAGAATAAAAAGACAAATCACAAACTAGGAAAAAAATATTTGCCAAGTATATATAGGTTATCGGACTTATATCCAGTAAATCCAAATAATTCTCAAAACTCAATATGAAGAAAATGAAAGCCCAATTTTAGAAAGTGGACAAAGGAATTAAACTGATGCTTTACTAAGAAGGGCATAAAAATGGCAAATAAGCACATGAAAAGATGCTCAGCATCATTAGTGATCAGAGAAATAGAAATGAAAACCATAATGAGGTGCCACTTCACACCTTTTAGAATAGAAAGAATAAAATAACTGTCAATGCCAGGTGCTGGTAGGAGCTCATAGCAGGTGGAAGTCTCATATACCACTGGCAGGAAAGCAAAGTGTGCAGCAGTTTGGTAGTTCCTTCTAAGGTTACTTACCAGGGGCGCCCGGGTGGCTCAGTTGGTTAAACATCCAACGCTTGGTTTTGGCTCCAGTCATGATCTCACAGTTTGTGGGATTTCAGGGGACTGAGCCCTGAGTCGGGCTCTGTGCTGACAGCTTCAAGCCTGCTTGGGATTCATTCTCTCTCTCTCTCTCTCTCTCTCTCTCTCTCTCTGCTCCTCTTCCACCCCCAGTGTGCATGCTTTCTCTNCTCTCTCTCTCTCTCTCTCTCTCTCTCTCTCTCTCTCTCTCTGCTCCTCTTCCACCCCCAGTGTGCATGCTTTCTCTCTCTCACTCAAAAATAAACTTTGTTTTTTAAGTTATTTTTATTTTTAAAAAGATTTTAAAGCATTTTTAAAAGTTTATTTATTTTGAGAGAGACAGAGACAGCACAAGCAGGGGAGGGGCAGAAAAAGGAGAGAGAATCCCAAGCAGACTTTACACTGTCAGCACGGAGCCCCACACAGGTTCCAACTCATGAAACCATAAGACCATGACCTGAGCCAAAGCTGAGAGGCAGTTGCTTAAGCAACTTAGACACCCAGATGCCCTAATAAATAAAACTTAAAAAAAAAAAAAAGGTTAGTTACTATATAACTTGCCTGATGTCCAAGGATTTCACTTTTAGGTATTTTTCCAGAGGAGAAAAAAAAAAGCATATGTATGTGAATATTCATAGCAGCTTTATTTTAATAGTCAAAGACTTGAAATAGCCCACATGTTCCTCAGTTGGTATGTAGTTAAACTATTTGTGATGTATCCATGCAATGCTAATATAAAGAGCCTGCTACTAACACATGCAACAGCTACTGAAACGTGAGGCAGTTACTGATAAATCTCTGTGCATGATGCCAAGTGACTAACTCCAGATTCAACGGCTGTAGCCTACATGTTCCATTTATATGATGCCACAGATTGAAAGTTTGTGTCCCCCAAATTCATGTGTAAAATCGGAACCCCCAATATGATGGTGTTTGGAGGTGGGGCCTTGGGGAAGTGATCAGGGTATGAGGGTGGCACTCTCATAAATGGAATTAGTGCCCTTATAAACGAGACCCCAGAGAGCTCCCTTGCCCCTTCTGCCTCGTGAGGACACAGCGAGAAGAACCAGGAGCGGGCTTTCACCGGATGCCCAATCTGCTGGTGCCTCGATCACGGACTTCCCAGTTTCTTGGACTATGCAAAGCAAATTTCTGTTCTTTTTAGGCTGCCCAGTTTATGGTATATTTGTTATAACAGCCCTGAGTGGACCAAGACATACGATGATCTGAAAAAAATTTGCACAGTAATCCAGGAGCAAAACCCAGAGCCATGGTTGCTGAGCAGGGTGGGGAGAGGCGCATGAAGGAATTCTTGTGGCATGATGGAGACGTTCTAGATCCCCGGTACTAACAGGGCTGTAAACCTTGAGAACTGCCCATGGGAAGTCTGTTCGTGGGATCATCTCACGCCTGTATTCCCTGGGTGTCCTTCAATGGGGCACGGGGAAGGGAGCACGTGCTGGGACTCAGGTGTCAGTTCTGTCATCAAACAGCTGTGTGGCCTTGGCCAAGTCACTGGCTCTGCCCGTCCTGTTTTCTTATCTGTAAAATGCCTCACTTGGACTGTAATGGCCCATCTCAGTCCAGCTCTAAATTTCTATGATCCCCCCGCCCCCATGTCTCTTTCCTTGGGTGCGAAAGAGTAGCCTTTGCCAGCCAGCACCTACAAGTATAGCTCTAGAACTTTAAGTGACCTTACAGACATCAGCTCTTTGGCCCTCCCACAGAATCCTGGGAAGTGGTTTGTCATCCTATTTTATTGCTTAAGAACTAAACCCCAGAAAGACCAATTTACCCAGTCATGAAGTTCTCACAAAAGGCTGGGCCCCTACTCTCCTCTCTTAGTGAGTTACCTGGTCTCAACTAGAGGTGGGGTCAACTATTCTGCTCCAGATCTTTCCAGGGGTCTCTGTTTGCCATTAGGGCTAGGGATCTCATGAAAACCTTTTATGTAACCCAGCCATTTTCTAGTCAGATCAGCAAAAAAGTGGACTCAAATTAAAATAGCATTTATATACTGTGAGATAAATGGGTCCATGGATCCAAAGTAGGACCCTCTGTTGCCAGCCCCAGCGTCTTGCTAATGGGAAATGCTGCAATAACGCTAATGTCCAACCCTCCCGAATGTTCCGTGTGTGGCAGGCACTGTTCCAACTGTTCTGTGTGTGTTATCCCACTTAATCTTCCCAGCCACCAACAGGGTGACACCATAGCTAACCCCACCTCGTACGCACAGAGCTGAGCTGGGAGAAGCTTAACCCCATGCTCCACAGCCCATTCCCGTCCTACTGTCCGTCAGCTAAATGGTCATTTTTTTTAAGATCACAGGAAGATCTACTCTACTGGAAAAATAAACAAAGGAAGAGAAAGAGTGGAAAAGGGAGGGGGGGAACAAGAAAGAGCAGGAAGGCTGGCGGGCAGAGGGCAGATACGGATTAAAACACAGTGAGATTAAGAACGGCATCAGCACATCTATCAAGGCAGATGGTGATTGCCTAAGAGGCTCACGGGAGGCCCGGGGAATAGAGCAAAGGAGAAAGAGGCAAAGGGCTCTGGGGGCCCCAGCACCCTGTACGCACACACACATTCACATATACATCCACACATCCTCAGGTACACATTTATACACACGCGCACGCGCACACACACACACATTCACACATTTATACATATGCACACACATACATACACACACCTTCACACACACACTCACATTTACACATATACACTCATACACATTTATACACATGCACACACATACACATTTACACATATATCCACACATCCACGCACACACATACGCACATAAACATACACATTAATACACTCACACATATTTATATGCATGTACACACATATGCATACATTCACACACATTTACACAGACATCCACACACATACACATATAAACATACACATTCCTACACATGCACACACGCATGTGCACATACACATGGGTGATACACACACATACACACACTCCCTGAGACCCTGGCCTCCCTGACTTTCCTGCCTGTATCCTTCACATCTGACTGCCTGGCTTGTCTCACTTGTGTGTTTATTTAACTTAAGGCCTGCTTTTAAGGGCTCTCCAAGAGCAGTGGGGAAAGAACTCTTTACAGAGAACTTCGTGGGCAGAAAGGAGCCAAGATTAACAGCTCGGAGGGATACAGCAGCCGGGGAAGCCAGCAAAACCCTGCAGGTGGCCTCCCTTCGTTTCCACCCTCCCCCCGCCCACCACTGTCGAGGGCACCCCTCCCTCCTTCTCGCCCCCTCTCTGCAGTGGGTGGTGGTAACCCCCAACGCCCCAGGCTTTTCCTGTCATACTTGATTTTTGTGTTGAGTGAGAAAGTCTTTTTCAGATAGCATCTCCAGCAAACTCAAAGCACAAGTCATTACAAAGAAGTCTCTGGGGGCTCCTGGATGGCTCGGTTGGTGAAGAGTCCAACTTTGGCTCAAGTCATGATCTCACAGTTTGTGGGGTCGAGCTCCGCGTCGGGCTCTATACGGATAGTGCAAAGCCTGCTTGGGATTCTCTTGTCTCCCTCTCTCTCTGGCCCTCTCTGCTGTCCCTCAAAATAAATAAACTTAAAATATATATATATTTTTAAAAAGTGTCTGAAGGCAGGGAGCTGGCGTCTCTCCCTCTGGACCATCGCCTGAGCTGCATAGCCCGTGTGGACACCTTAGAGAGGCTGTCTGAGTATACGGAAAGGAGCAAATCATCAGCAGGAGACCTGGTGTGGGGGAGGAAAACTGCTTTCTTCCCTGTTAGGTTCTTTGAATGGTCTAATAATTCAATTGTCATAAAACAGATTAACAGGAGGGGGGGGAAGCCAAATTTTAATTCTGTCTGTACAGAGTTCAGACAAATATGAGATTCAAGGAAGGGACCGAAGCAGGCAGCTTTTAAACCTTTTAGACAAAGGAACAGTGCATGTGTGACAAGACAGAGAAGTTCGTGGTGGCAAATGAGTGAAGTAAGAGTGTGGGTTTCTCATCTTTCGCAGCCCTGAATCCCCATCCGTGGTGATAAGGGCGTCTCTACCTCCCGGTGCAGTGAGGGTGCCGTTCACATGGGATCTATTTCCTGCTTTCGGGCACCAAGGAGGGTCAGAGTGTCCTTCCTGCACTGGTTGTCTCTTGAGTAACTTTAATTTAAAATCACCACACTCCCCGGGGGCCTGGGTGGCTCAGCCGGTTAAACCTCCGACTTCAGCTCAGGTCATGATCTCACAGTTAGTGGGTTTGAGCCCTGCACTGGGCTCTGTGCTGACAGCTCAGAGCCTGGAGCTGCTTTGGATTCTGTGTCTCCCTCTCTCTCTACCCCTCCCCTGCTTGTGCTCTGACTCTCTCTGTCTCTCAAAAACTGAATAAATGTTTAAAAAGAAAAATTTTTTTTTTAAATAAAATAACCACACTGCCAAAGGGGTCTATTTTGGGGCCGCCTGCCCTGAAGACCAGCAGTTCCCGCCTAAAACTTCCCTGGAAGTTTACATGGTAAAAGCCCAGCTAGCCTCTGCGGAGAACAGCGTCAGGCTAGTAGCTAAGTAGCGCATTGTTCTAGATCTCATTGAACCAGTCTCAGTCCCGAGAACAGTTGCGATTCAGTGCAGGAGGCAGTGATGCACGTGGGTTCCCAAGGTCAGGCCTGTACTGCACAGACAATCGGGTGTTTAAAAGAAATATTTCCAGGGGCACCTGCGTGGCTGAGTCGCTTAAACATCCAACTTCGGTTCAGGCCGTGATAGGTCAGGTTCGTGGGTTCAAACCCCCTTATCAACTCTGCACTGGCAGCTCGGAGCCTGGAGCCTGCTTCAGATTCTGTGTCTCCCTCTCTCTCTGCCCCTCCCCTGCTCATGCTCATGCTCTGTCTCTCTCTTTCTCTCTCAAAAATAAAATAAACGTTAAAAATTTTTAAAAGAAACATGTCTGCAGAAACAAAAGAAACAGTGATTAATATTGGAGCAAATTATAAACCAGTTTCTTAATTCTGAGGGTAGCTAGTCTAGAAGATTTCTACACGTCAGGCTGGAAACATCTTTACATACAGTGAGGGCAGACAGTGGCAATCTGACAGATTTTCCTGGTTTGCAGTTTGAACGTTTCTCGTGATCTTTCTGAGTGGCCCACACAGCAACGGGCATGGGGACTGTCTCTCTCTATAGGAGTTGTTGTGGTGTTTTCTCTGATGTTTATAGCAAATTGTATAATTTTAGCTTGTGTGCCGGCTTCGGTGGGGGGAAAGCAGTGTTAGTTTTCAATGATTCCAAGCCAGAAGGGTGGAAGAAAAAACTGGAAACTCTTAGTTTGGAGAGATGTAGCCACATGTTGGAGAAAACGGGAAGAATTCAGGATCTAGTCTGTTTTCCAGGTCGAAAACAATACCTCAAAGATAATGAACAGGACTACAATTTGATATCCATAAGATTTCTTCTAGATTTTTGCTGAAACATAAGGTTTCTATCTACAGTTTACCCCATTTTTATCATTGCTAACTAAAGGAAGACAAATGTGTCTGCAAAATAAGCCTGGTCTCAACAAACTTAACTTGATTATTTACATAAGTGCAGCAAGAATAGCGCTGGGCCATATAGAATCTTTGAATCTGCTTTGCTGGCTCTTTCTACACAGTCTCACATTCGACTTTTAAAAACTTCCCGAGGCTAAGAAGCCAAGCCAAGGACTTGCCACCACACCTATAGATTTGGATTCATTTCTCCCGTTTTTCAGGTCCCCAAAATATCCTGACGTTCTTGTCTCTGCCAAGAAGAGAATTGCCTTCCTTGCTCACTGACTAAGGGTGCTGGGGACCCCGTAAGCAAGGTAGCAGGCTGATTTTTCCAAGGGGGCTTTATTGGCTTCGTAAAGTGAATTTTAGATCCTTAAAGCCATCGGGTCATATCCGAGTCTTTGTAGATCTCCTTCAAATATGACATTACAGTCAGAGCCTTGGTAATAGAACCGACGTCTCCCAATTGTGTCCTGTTACAAGCACGACAGATTTTGTAAACTTATGTAAGTAACTACAGTGTCATGAAAATAAGATTACTCATTGAGGGCTTCTGAACTCTAGGGGGTAGAGGGGATCAGGTAGGAGAAAAAGATAAATGTTTCTGTTCACAAAGTCCTAGGTAACTTAAGAGAAAAGAAGAAAAACATTTTTTTAATCTGAAAAAGCAAAACATTAAAAAAAATCAGCTTTTTTTTAAAGTCATAAAAATTATAATCATCCTTCTCAATTTATTCAGTCCCTAGTAACTAATATTTGTTTTGCTGGAATCCAGTTTTTCTGTTAGTTCTACAAAGTCTCAGCAGATTCAGGTTTTTTTAAATATATATTAAAGTTATCAGAAGCCTGTATTCTAACGTACTCTCTATGAGTCTACTTGAGGATGAAGCATTTTGCAAACACTTTTCCAAAAGCGTCAGAGTGCAAAAAAGAACTGTGTGTAAATGATGAAAGACCTAAACATGGCCATAATTAAAGATCTGTCAAAGGTTCATTACAAGAAATTGACAAGGAACATAACATTTTGAGATGAGTTTGGAATGATGACTGATACCATAATACCAGGGCATAACAGATGTCTAGGAATTTCATGCAATTTGTAGAACATCTGTAACATAACACCTATACCATACAATGTGAAGAAGACTTAGTATTACTTTTTATTTGACAATGCTTCCCATGTTTCAGGTACCAAATAAGCCCAACTAGTTTAGCAACTCCCTTTTCACAAGAAGAGAACACACATTTTTTGAGATTTTCTAGGGATCCTCAGAAATATCACAAAGTTAGTTCAAGGTTAAAAAGACTTAATTGTAGAATTTGGTTTGGGAGAAGTTTGTCAAAAATATCTAAGAGGTTTTAAAACATTTGGTCAAATAGGACCGTAGGTCACTGTGAAGCAATACTTAGTTATCCATTTAACCATAGTGACAATGAAAGACTTCACAGGCAAATACAGAAAGTTAAAAAGTTATAAAAAAACAAATAAACAAAAGCCTTAGCTCCTTTCATAGAGAAAACTCAGCTTTCTTCAGTAGTTCAAGACCCTGATAAAGACACAGGGAATTATTCTGATAAGATACAGAAGTTTTGTTTTCTAGGCAAATTATTTTTAAAAGCAAAGAAAGATTGAAGATGACACAAAGAAATGGGAAGACATTCCATACTGATTAATTGGAAGAACAACTATTGTTATAATGTCTGTACTACCCAAAGCAATCTATTCCTTTAATGCAATCCCTATTAAAATACCAATAGCATTTTTCACAGAGCTAGAACAAACAATCCTAATATTTGTATGGAACCAAAAAAGACCTGAGCAGCCAAAGCAATCTTGAGAAAGCAAAGCAAAGCTGGAGGCATCACAATTCTGGACTTCAAGTTATATTAGAAAGCTGTAGTGATCAAAACAGTATGATACTGGTACAAAAATAGGCACATAGGTCAATGGAACAGAATAGAAAATTCAGAAATAAACCCACAATTATATGGTCAATTAACCTTTGACAAAGCAGAAAAGAATATGCAATGGGAAAAAGTCTCTTCTCATGGTGCTGGGAAAACTGGACAGCAACATGCGAAAGAATGAAACTGGTCCACTTCTTACACTAGACACAAAGGATGAAAGATTTAAATGTGAGACCTGAAGCCATAAAAATCCTAGAAAAGAACACTGGCGGTAACTTCTTTGACGCTGGTCTTGGCAACTTCTTTCTAATTTGTCTCCTAAGGGAAGGGAAACAAAATCAAAAATAAACTATTGGGACTACATCAAAATGAAAAGCTTCTTTTTTTTTTTAAATATTTTTATTTATTTCTAGGAGAGAGAGAGAGACAGCATGAGCAGGGGAGGGTCAGAGAGAGAGGGAGATAGAGACTCTGAAATAGGCTCCAGGCTCTGAGCTGGCAGTCAGCACAGAGCCCAACACGGGGCTCGAACCCACAAACCGCGAGAGCGTGACCTAAGCGAAAGTCGGACGCTTAACCAACTAAGCCATCCAGGCGCCCCCAAAATGAAAAGCTTCTGCACAGCAAAGGAAACAATCAACAAAACTAAAAGGCAACCTACAGAATGAGAGAAGATGTTTGTAATTGACATATCTGATAAAGGGTTAGTATCCAAAATATATAAAGAACTTATATAACTCAACATCCAAAAGCAAATAGCAGCTTGTATTTATAAAAGGCTTTTCCCCCCTCTTTTGTTTTTTTCTCCATTCTCAAATGAGGTTTGGTTACCTCCTGGGGTGTTTACATTCTAAAGACCTGGTAATTCTAAAGACTTGGTAAGATTCACATCTTTAAAGGAGAGAGATGTGTGTAAGAATGTGTACCCTGGGCCTAGAGATTAAGTTGGAGTGCTCTGTATAAATCTTGTAGGGAAAGAAAAGCTAAAACAGGTAGCTGGGTGTTTAGGGAATTTTCTAGGGAAGGTGGAGGAGTTTGGGGAACCAAGGGAATTTGCTGAGGAGACGAGACCAAATTTAAGAAAGGGAATTTATGTTGGATGTGAACTTTAATTTTGCTTAAAGTTTAATGTCAGTTCTTTCATCTTGTTAAGAGGATACCTAAGGCTAGCTCTTTTACTTCTTTGTACCCGCTTTTTAAAATTTGCTCTTTCCATAGGTACCAATAAGACAAATGTTTAGGATGAGAGCTCTCTAAAGAAAGTATTTCAAATATAGAAAATTTTCCATTTCAAAGATCCATCATCTGCCCATTGAGGAGGTGGATCTATTAATTTCCATAGTGACCTAAACAAATATGCCTTTTTATGGCTCAGCCAAGGATGTGAGAGGCACCCCAAAGGACAGTGCAAAAGATGCAGCCCCTACAAGATCCAGAAAGTTCCAGAGTTAGCCTCAGAAAGCAAAGGCATGTGTACTGAAAACTGTGTCTTCAATCTCTCGTGACAACATATGATGCCTCTTAGACCCACGAATCGGTGACATCAGGCAGGCACTAGTGGGACAGGACTTTTCCAGTACTAACAAGACAAAGATTGAGATGACAAAGGCCCTTTATGTACTGGGACTCCTTTTAAGAAAGTGCCTTGAGAGCTGTCACAGTTGATCCCCAGTCTATTTGAACCTCAGTATGTTGAATCCCAGTATGTGCACCTTCCAGACGGTGTAGGCCAGAGAGAATATTCTCACTGGTCATGTGGCCAAGCTCTCAAGCAATAGAAGAAAACAAAAGGAAAACCTTATCTAGTTTTTTCTTTACTTAAAAAAAATTTTTTTAATGTTTATTTATTTTTGAGAGCGAGAGAGGCAGAGCATGAAGTGGGGAGGGGCAGAGAGAGGGAGACACAGAATCCGAAGCAGGCTCCAGGCTCTGAGCTGTCAGCACAGAGCCCCATGCGGGGCTCAAACCCACCAACCGTGAGATCATGACCTGAGACAAAGTCAGACGCTTAACTGACTGAGCCGCTCAGGCACCCCAGGTTTTTTCTACACAGGGAACCCACAGCAAAGTTTGTCTAAACAGACAGCAGCCTGATGAGAAGGGAGACCTCACCCATCTGTGAGACCAACTCGAACAGACTTAGAGAGTGTATGCCTGCCTTCTACTCTAAGGTTTTCCTCCTTCGGACAAATGGCACAGAAGACAGAGACAAGAGAAAACAACGGCCATCTCTGGGAGGAGGAGGATGGATAGAAATCAAGAGTACTCACACCAAATCTTTACCAGAGTCACTATTCCCAAAGAGTTAGCTCACACAAAACTCTTCTCCTGGTAAATTTTAAAAAAAAAAAAAAAAAAAAGAAGACTCTTGCCAGCCATTCTTTGTACAGCAGACTCTGCAGGCAGAGACATGGAAGGCTGACGCGGCAAGAAGGTAATTCTTACCTTCTCCTGGCTCTAGTCGAAGTCCCAGGCTCTCTCAGCCACAGCAGCCACAGAGCAATTGGTGTTCAGCCAGTGAAGTGCTCCACACCGGGCACGAAAACTGAAGGGGAGGAACACTTTTTCTTTCTTCTTTTCTAGGTTCTTGAGCTGGTCTAATGAAATTGACACAAGAGAGAACAAGAGAAGAAAACATAAATTTTAATTCCATACATATGGGAGCTCATAGAAATATGAGACTCAGGGTGCCTGGGTGGCTCAGTCGGTTAAGTGTCCGACTTCGGCTCATGTCATGATCTCACCATTCGTGGGTTCGAGCCCCACGTCGGGCTCTGTGCTGACAGCTCAGAGCCTGAAGCCTGTTTCGGATTCTGTGTGTGTGTCTCTCTCTGCCCCTTCCCCACTTCCCCCTCTGACTCAAAAATAAATAAACTATAAAAAAATTTAAAAAAAAAGAAATATGAGACTCAAAGATGTAACCAAAGCAGGCAGTTTTTATACCTTTTAGACAAAGAAACAATACGTTTGCGATGAACTGACAAGACAAAGAAGTTTGGGCTTCGGGTTGTAAATCAGTGAAGAAGTAACAGAGTTTGTTTATATGCCTTTTTGGCCCTGAATTCCCTGTCTCTGGTGATAAGAATGTCTCTTTAACTCCAACTACAGGCAAGGCACCTTTCATGTGTGAGACTTATTTTCTGCTCTCACGGGGGCAAAGGAGGGTCAGAGTGTCCTTCCTGCATTGGCTGTTTCTTAAATAACTTTAATTCAAAATAATCAATATGCCAAAGCACCGTATTTTGGGGCTGCCTGCCCTGAACCTCATCACAGGTTCCAGCTCTAGCTTTGTCACTGTCTAGCAATGTGGCCATGCCACTCAGCTTCTAGGACTTATCTGTCTGAGAGTGACATCTGTCTTGCCCACCTCACAGTGTGGTTGAGGGGGAAAATGAGATAAGGCATATGAATGTACCTTCCACAAATGAGCTGATGACAGGTACCCACCAAAGCATTTGCTGATTCACTGACTGCCTGAGTGATTGATAATGCCTTCGGGGACAAGGCTTCCTTGCTTTTTTTAAAACCCTTTTTACCAGAAGCTAAGGGATAATGGATATAGTCTTCAGGGGCAAAGACATTATTACAAGCATCAAACTGGTTTGGTTGTGTTTTGGCCAAGGAGCTTCCTACTCACTCCCTCCTCTTATGGGCTTCCTGACCCATTTAGCGTGACATGTCTGTGATGGAGTCTCTAATTAAAGACTTGCAAGAAAGATAAAAAGTCATTACATCTCATTTTAGGAAACACTCACATTACTTAGGGTTTTCAGCGAGAAGCCCCAGGGAACGTCTGTCTTCTGAGACCTGGCAAACTTACCAGCTTTCCTGGACTTTTCTACACTTGGTCGCCAAGATGCACACCGTACAAGGCTCTCAGGGACCCATCAGCAACCCCTTTGGGTACAGTGAGCCTAATTCCAGGCTTCAGAAGGAGCTAAGAGAGAAGAATAAAGACCCACCAATGTTCTGGTCCATGTGGAAACAGCAGGCACGTCACTTCCGGGAAGATGACTCAAGACACTGCAGTAAGAGAGAAGAGGAGCCCTGTGGCCATGTTTGTGCCTTAGGAGGATAACGTGGCTGTTGGATGGAGGATAGAATTGGGGGTGGGACCGAGGAAGGGAGGAGGAGTGGAGGCAGGGGGAGGCAGGATGCTATGGGTAGTGTTCAGTGGAGAGATGATAACGGTATAGACCAAAGTCCACAGTGGAGAAGGGAGAAGTGGTTGGCTTGGTATCCATCTCAAAGATCATTTGGAGCCCCAGGCACTCTGGCAGCTTTAGGGTGCCAGGCACACTGTGAAATGTTCTCCTTTTAGCATGAGGGCAAGGTATGTCCACTTTTACCACTCAGTCAACATTGTACTGGAGATCTCAGCCAGGGTAGTAAAGCAAAAAGAAAAAGAGAGCAGAAAGAAAGAAGGACATGCATTACGAATGGAAAAGAGGGGTGCCTGGGTGGCTCAGTCAGTTCAGTGTCAGGCTAAGGGTCCGACTCCGGCTCAGGTCATGATCTCATGGTTGTGGGTTCAAGCCCCGCATGGGGCTCTGTGCTGACAGCTGGAGCCTGGAGCCAGCTCCGGATCCTGTGTCTCCCTCTCTCTCTGCCCCTCCCCTGCTCATGCTCTGTCTCTCTCTATATCAAAAATAAATTAAAAAAAAACAAACAAAATTTAAAAAAAGAACAGAAAAGAAGAAGTATAACTGTCTGTAATTGGAGACAACATGATCCTGTATGTAAAAAAAAAAATCCCTAAAGATTCTATTTATTAAAAAAAAAAACAAACCTGGAACTAATAATGGGTTTAATAAGGTTGCAGGATAGAAAAATATTTCTATAGGGGCGCCTGGGTGGCCTAGTCGGTTAAGCGTCCGACTTTCGCTTAGGTCATGATCTCGCGGTTCGTGGGTTCGAGCCCCGCGTCGGGCTCTGTGCTGACTGCCAGCTCAGAGCCCGGAGCCTGTTTCAGTCTGTGACTCCCTCTCTCTCTGACCCTCCCTTACTCACGCTGCCTCTCTCTCTCCTAGCAATAAATAAAAATATTTAAAAAAAAAAGAAAAGAAAAATATTTCTATATAGTAGCAAAACAACAATTGGCAATTAAGGTAAATCAATTTACAATAGCATCAAAATATAATATATTATGAGCTAGTTTTAACAAAATATAGTTAAGGCTTGTCCAGTGAGAACTACAAAACCCCTTGCTGAGAAAAATCAAAGCAAATATAAAATTGTAGGAATATGCTATGTTTATGCAGAGCAAGGCCCCAATAGTGTTCAATTCCCAATTCCCTCTAGACTGAGCCATGGATTCAACAATATGCCAATCAATATTCTAACAGCCATTTTTAATAGGAATTAATACGCTAATTGTAAAATTTATATGTAAACGCATAAGATCTAGAATAGCCAAGATGACTTTAAAAGAAGAACAAAGTCAGAGGCACTATAGGATTTTAAGATTTACTGTAGAGCTACAGTAATCAAGAGAGCCTGGTTTTGGCATAAGAATAGGCATGTAGATCAATGCAACAGAATAGGCACCCATAAATAAAGCCACACAGATATGGTCCATTGATTTTCAACAATAATTTCCTACGGTGAAAAGAATAGTGCTTTAAACCCATAATGTTGGAAAGCTGAATAGTCATATGGGAAAAAGGAACCTTGACCTGTAATTACGCCACACCCCCGAATGAACAGGAAATGCTAGCAGAAGCTAAAAGTATAAAACCTCCAGAAGAAAACATGGAAAAAAAACTTTCTAATTCCAGTGTAGACAAAGATTTCTTAGATAGGACACAAACGCATGAATCACAGAGGGGAAAAACATGATAGATTGGACCTCAACAAAATGAAAACCTTTTGTTCCTCAAATACAACATTAATGAAAAGGCAAGCCAGAGATCCGGAGAAAATGTGACAATACTTATTTCTGACAAAGGACCTGATTCCAGAATATAAAGAACTTTAAAACTGAACAGTAATGAAATAAACAACGCAATAAAAATGGGTGAAAGATTTGACACTTCACTGAAGAAGATACACCGAACAATGCCGTGCCCTTCTCAATCCTGCTAACCAGGGTATTGTCCTCCAGGTACACGCGCACATGCGCGCACAGGCTCACACATGCGCGTGCGCGCACACGGCAGACATACATGCACACACATGCCCATACATGCACGCACTTCTTTCCTTACTGCCAGAAGTTCACTTGCTCTTCCAGGCCCTGCTTAAATATCTCTCCTCATAAGTCATCCTCAAGGTCCTTCTTTTCCTTGCTGTTACATGTTACATTTTATTACGATTGTGTTTCAGGATCTGTTTCCTCCACTTGAATACAACCCCTTAAAGGAGAAGATCACGTCTTCGTCATGTTACCTCCACCACCCAGCACAAGCTCTGGCGCAGAGCAGGTGCTCAATAAATGTTTGTAAATGGAGAAAAAAGTCCTTTCTTCCTTATTTGCTGGACTGCAAATTACATCCTGGCCTCCTCATTTCTCTTAAATTAGACTCTCTAGGGTGATCGGGAATCTTAGACCCATGAAATCATAGCATTTTAGAACTCAGAGCACTTCAGATGTTCACAGATCTGTGTCCTGCAAACCCGAGGAGGTTCCTCAGAAGCCACCTTGCAGGGACTGAGGGATATTTCTCTGTAACTCCATTTTAAAATCCCCTTCTATTAGAAATTCGGATGGCTGCCAAGGTTTTGTTTTCCTATCTGGTTCTAGAGTGGGCCTCTGGCATGTCTAATTTCTATGATCCTTTTCAGTCCTGACAATCTATTAATAGATCCACCCCAACTCCATTCCCCTCCTGCAACTGACTTTGGTATGATTTGTTATCGAAGCTGAGTAATAAATAGCGCATTCGCCAAATGATATTTCCCCTTGGAGTTCAGTAATCCATGATCTTCTGTTGGTTTCGGACACACCCCTCAATGCACCATAAAGCACACAATGACCTCCTTCATGCTCCCGAAGGACCCCCTCAGTCCGTTCCCCTCTTAGCATTTCTGCACATCTGAGCCTATCCTACCTTACTGATTTGGGTATAGCGCCCGGCAGCTAACAGGCTGCAGGAGAGGCAAGAAAGCCCTCTCTGTGGGCTTAAGAAAATAATTTGCTTTCGTACCCTAAAGTAATGTATGTCCATTGTAAAACTTGAGGTCCTTTGGATGAGAAAAAAGAAAAAAAAGTGAAAATATTCTTAATACTATCTCTTTTAATCACTTTTAACCATTTCACAGAGATCTCTTCAATCTTCTATGTGTGTGTCTATAACCAAAATGAGACCAAAGTGTTGTCGAATCTGTTTTTCTCCACTCTAAACCGCACACTGAACATATTCCAAGGTCATTAAAATTTTTCTATGACATCTATTCATATTTAGCAAAATTTCATTCAACAATCCCTTACCGTTGGACACAGGTTGCTTTTCATTTGGAGCCATTGTAACAAATTCTACAGTGAACATCTTTGTACCTATAGTGCTAAGAATCACCCCTATTATTTCTTTAGGATGAATTTCTTCAAGCAGAATTCTGGGTCAAAGGCTATGTAAAAAATCTGAAACAACCCCTTTATTCTTATTCCACGAGAGACCATCTTCTAATTTAGATTTCGTGAGAGGTCTCCATCAGCATGTACGACTCTTCTGGAATCTAGCTCTGTGCGGGTTCCTGGTTAATGAAATGATTTTGGTTGGTAACTTATGGTTGCCAACTTGCAAATATGTATGTGCTGTTCATGAATCACAGATTTTTCCCTTCTCCCAGCAGTCTCCAGCAGGTCGACGTTTTCAGCAGCCTGTTTCTCTAGTAGTCCGGGTTGCTCATGTCTTGGCCTTCCTGTTTTCTGCCTCCTAGAAGCTTTGAATCATGCTGGCCCCCAATCTCTAAATCTCATTGGGCCATATTCTGTTTTTTAAGTCCGGGGGCATTTTCCAATGGGAAGTGTGTCATGAGTTTCTCTCTGCCGGAGTTCGGAGTTCAGAACACCTTACGACTTGGTCACCCTGGCCAGTTCCATCAAGGTGTTTATACTGTATGGATCACTAATAAAGATTAAATGGACCACACCTAAGCTGACCTCCCTGGCTCCACCCAGGGCTCCACCCTGTATCAGTTTCATCCTGTATTTCATGACACTTGTATGCTTTCTAATTTCCATCCCAAGTGATCACACATGGACTGAAAGAAGCTGGACCTCACGGTCAGACCACATAGTACCTTCCGTGGTGACCACACCTGGGAATTTGAAGACTCCACCTCACGTTTTATTTTCCCCAGGGTCTTAAATGACACCCCCTCTCCCCAGTGGAAAACTTTCCATGTATCCTTCCATCTGTATGCTCCGCCCTTCTCCAGCTTGTCTATACCTCAGGAGGCTGACCTATAGGGGTGCCTCAGTAGACTCCACAGCCCTCTGGCATCCACCTAGGTCAGCCAACAGGGAGCACTGTAGAGGATGTGGGGGGAGGGAGGAGTGTGAGGTCAGGCCATCCATTCACTGAGCTCTTGCCTTTAGAGTTCTTGCCAAGTCCTTCCTCCAAAGGCCACTGCCTTACCCAGCGATCTCTCTGGGTTTTCCCACCCACGCCCTCCCCTTGCCCGTTCAGTCGCAGGGGTGGAGGGAGTCCTGTCGTACTACCCTCAGGTTTGCAGCCTGCCCCTGTGGCTTCCCCACACCTTGCCCATCCCTTGCAAATAGTCCTTATTAAACTCTCTTCAATATGAGAGTGCCATTTGTTCTTTACTAGGACCCTGACTGATAGAATATGACAGGGCTGATGCTACTATGGTGCTGGGCTGGACGTGGCAATGACACCAAATCCCCTCTGGAGTTAAGCTTGTCATCCTTCTCTCAGATCCATAAATGTTTAGCACTTTCAGAGTTCTCACATTTTTTTTTTTAATATAAAAGAATTCTGGCATTCTCTTAACACGAGCTACTGCAGGTGCTCTAGCATTTTCCATTTATTCATTTAACAAATAGTTCGTGAGCACTTCCTACAATGTGCCAGACCCTGAGCTAGACACCACAACACACACATCTGTGAGCAAAGCGGACATGCTCAGTGCTGGTGCTGTGAAAGCAGCAACCCAGAACATTCTGCAGAGGAATTGCTTCCTGCAAAGAGAGATGCCTTTTGTGAGATGTTTTCCAACCAGCTGAAGCCTAGTGCCTTTTCTTCCTGAGGCTTATACTGAGCATTTCGTGATATCTGAAAAGAGCTTCGGAAGACAGGCAGGTAACACAACCCAACAATAGGAAAACTTTGGAGGGGAGGAGGGCCTCCTTGTAGTCAAGGTTTGCCTTGAGCACCCATGTGGCTGATTGGTCTTGTCACCTTCCCGCCATCTGCCCTGCCTCTGCTTTTCCCGTGCCTGCCTCATTCTCCCCCCTCGCCCACCCAGCCTGTTAGGCATGGTGTGCATGTCCCAAATGCTACCAGCGATCGCCTCAGACCCTCTTTCTTCTTCCTGACTTGGGCTCGCTCCCAGCCTGTGTCCTTCTAGAGACTGAAGCTTGCACTTACCTGCCTTTACCACCACCGCCCTGGGCCTGTGAAACTGGCGTCTCTTCTCAGCCTTCCAGGTCTTTGACTCTTGTTTATTTCTAGTGAGTCTGCCTTAGCCCATGCTTCTTGCTCTCCACACCCCGCACTGCCACTTCGTGCATGCCTATCCCTTGAGCCCCAGCTCTCAACATGAGCTCTGGACCCTCCTCTCCACTAAGCCCCAAGCCCCAGAGTTCTTTTTCTGGTCAATCCCTATGAATTTCTCATCTTTGAATGCTTAAAACAAAACAAAACAAAACAAAACAAAACAAAACAAAACCAGTCCTTCTTTTCTTTCTTCTCCGCTGTTCCTCTGTGCCTTCTCTCTTTCCTCCTTTCTACATTTTTCTTCACTCCCTACATTCCCTACATTTTTGCCTCTCACTCTTCCTAAGAAGGAATTCCTTGCTTTGAAGAACAGATACTCTCTTGGAGGCTGAAAGTAAGTATAAAGTTTAAAACATTCAAAATTCGGTCAACATGTTTAAAATAATGATGGTGATGATGATGATGATGATGATGACGACGATGATGATGACGATGATGATGATAGCTTTCAACTACTCCATATTCTTCGTTCTAGGCATGGTACTGAGAACTTTATACGCACCAGACAATTTAATCCTTACGGGAGCCCTTGAAGTTAAGTACTATCATTCTGCCCAGTTTACAGTCAAAGAAACTGAAGCTGAGAGAGGTGCTGTGACTTGCCTAAGGTCACACAGCAAATGGTAGAGCTGGGACTCCAATGCAGGGCTGCTCCATTCCAAATCCCAAACTCCACCCTCCCTGCCTTCACCACTGCACTAGTTAAAAGGGATCCTTTTCTAACTTCTCATGAAAAGGGCAAGCTTCTGCCACACAAATACCCCTCTCCAGCTTCCTACTTTGTAAGTTTAAACTCTTATATAATAAGCTTCCCTCCGCAAGGCACACCCATCCTCCTTACTGGGTGGGGGAAGCCTCACCAGGTGAAACCTCCTATTTACTCCCCATCCCAGGCTGGCCACGCACTGGGTGTGGCAGTGGTTGGGGAGCCACCCAAACAACCCCCTTGCATCTGCTCACCCACAAGTAGTCTCAAGGATCGCAGTGGCTGCAGATTCTGCCCTCCTGACAGTGCCACCATCCAGGACATCAGCGAACCCTCAACTCTGACTAAGATTAGAGCTTCCAATGACCTACAACATCCATACAGCCCGTGTTCCTAAAAGCAACAACTTTCTCCACAGTGCAAATAGAGAAGGGCCATGCACCTCGTTAAACCGAGCCATGATGGTTTAATCATGCATTCAACAAACATGTACAGGGGCGCCTGGGTGTCTCAGTTGGTTAAGCATCTGACTTTGGCTCAGGTCATGATCTCATGGCTCATAAGTTCAAGCCCCATGTTGGGCTCTGTGCTGACAGCTCGGAGCCTGGAGCCTACTTCAGATTCTGTGTCTCCCTCTCTCTCTGCTTTTCCCCCACTTGGGCTCTGTCTCTCTCTCTTTCTCTCTTTCTCAAAAATAAATATTAAAAAACAAAAACATGTACAGAGTGTCACCAATGTTCCAGGCAAAGAGCAAAGTTTGGGGATCTCTCTTCTAGGAGTTTATACTTCCGTCAGTAGAAGGAATAAAATATTCTAAGTGTCCCTGTGGCAGACTGAATTATAATTTAGCAGGTATCTACTCTCCTCTCTCACTCCCGCATTCTCTGTCCCACTGATTTGGGACTTCATTATGTAAAATACTTAGGCTAATACACTGTAGGCAGAAGTGATAACATGCCAGTTTCAAGTGAACCCTTAAAGAGGCATTGCAAGTATCTGTCAGCTGTCTTGAACACCTGCCTTCCAACATGGCCAATGGGGGCTGTGTTTCGTCAGCCTGGGTCTCAGAATAAGAAGATATATGGGAGCAGCCCTAAGCCACAGCACCAGCTCACAGCCACTGACAAATCACATGAACAAACAATATATATTTGTTACTGATGGTCATTGAAGCTTTGAGGTTGTTTGTTCTACCATATTATCACAACAAGAACTGAGCAATGCAGTCCCATTCACAACTATATTCCAAATCTATCTTCTGGCATTTTTCTTGCTTTTTGAATTGAAATCTGGATCATCCCATAGATTAAATTTCACTGATCCATCCAAGGTATTTGCAGAACTGCAACTCAGGTGCGGGAAGTTGTCTGAACAAAACGTATTGATTTACTCGTCATGGTAAAGTACCTGTAGATATCCCATATACCCAACACCAGCCCTTATACAGAGGCTATTGTTAATCACTGCTACTCACAGATACTTTGTTTTCTGTTGTTCATTATCAATTTCTAAAGTTAACGTTAACCACATCAAGGGGCAAGTACTTGTTGAAATACTCTAAACACCTTAAATGAGTTTAATGTTTATAAGCCAAGACCAAGGCAAGTCAGGAAGACATAAAAGCTAGCACAGTGTCTTTAGAGGCTCCTCCAGTCTCCATCTGGTACACTATAGGTGTTTAGTCATGTTCTTTTAATATCCTTTAGTTCAACAAATATTTATGGAGTACATCCTCTGTGTAAGGCACTGGAATACAGAGGGGAGAAGGCTCCTACCATCAACTCACTAGCTTGCCATCTCATGGAAAGAATGTGTACTCACATTACTCTAATTAAAGACATGTAAAAAGTATTTTGAGAGAAGTACCAGAAAATTGTTAGGGGTCGATTTAAAAAAAAGAAAGAAAGAAAAGAAAAGGAACGTATCCAATCAGAGGGGACAGAGGAAAGAGAGCATCTCAGGCAGAAGGAACAAAGATGCAGAGGCTGGATGGAATGGAATATGAAATACGGAAAGATACAATGGAAAGATTAGTGAAGGCCAATGGTGGACAACTTCCCATGTCAGGCTGCTGAGTTTGTTGTCAAACCCAAGAATGATGGAACACTTAATTAAATCCATCACATCCGTGTTGACCACACCCTTCACCAGGCCCAGAGTTTGGATTTTTCTGAAATGTCACGTCACTAACAGTTTGAACAGCCACAAAAACAACTAGAGGTAAAAGATGTTTCTGAATGTGACAACAAGATGGTTTCCATGGCTACAACCAAGCAGAAGCACGATAAACAGGCTTTTTTTGGGGGGAAAGAAAAAAAAGAACTCCTCAGCAATGGGTATGTTTGCAAGTATTTTCATGATATAAACTGCTGTCTGTACTGGATGGGTAAAGAGGGATCAAATAGTCCAATGGACCGTCTTAAACCTCACTGCTGATGTTGACAATGGGGTATCATGTCTCCTGCAAGAAGCCCCCCTGTAGACTGCAGATAACACAGCAGAGCCCTTACCCCCACCCACTCCTCCATGCCCACATATTTCCCCAGGCTGCTCCTGGCCTCTGGTCTCACCTGCCCCACCTAATTACAACCACCTGGCCAGAAAACACATCACTATCAGGCAATGACAAAACAAAACGAAGATACTCAGGTAGTACCAGGTTCTAGGCTGGACTCAGCTGAGCTGATGGAGCGCCATCTGTAGTCTTCTAGCATTTTGCTCCCTCTCCCTATTGGAATGACCTGTTCATGGGGCCAACTTCTTTCAGGGCCATAAACTGGACAGATATGGCCATGCCTTTTTGTCTTTATGTCCAGTGCCTAGTCCGTAGATGACATATGTTAAATAATAGCCATGGCTTTTCTATGTATTAAATGCTGTCACTTCACCCACACTTGACATTATCTCACTGAATCCTTCTAACAATCCAATCTTACAGGGTAGGCATTGTTATCACCAGCTTACAAACAAGGAGCTTGAAACTCAGAAAGGTTAAGTAACTTTTCTAGGATCACACAGCTAGGAGGTAGAGCAGCAAAATCCATCTGGGTGCAAGGCTCTTTTTTTTTTTTCCCCCTTCAGCTGAGATAGCAGAAAAGACTATTGATTGTACACGTTACATTCAACCAAACAGGCAAAAAGAATTAATCCTGAAAGTGACAGGTCCAGGGCAAAGGACCAAAAAAGAACTATTTTGGTGTGAGCAAGGCGGGTCTCCCAAAGGTGGTTGTTGCAGTCAGATGGTGATGGATGTTCTAGATCCATTAAGTCAAGCTCTAGGAAGGAGGCATGTAGCCCAATTGGCACAGCATCCCTGGCCTCTGGCTTTCCTCATTTCTGCTCCTGTGGCTCCACGGGGGCACCAGCTAGGGATTTACTTGGACCTTGGCCTCATCTTTCTTCTGTTACCCTTCAGCCTGAGCATTCATTTCTTCCTCCACTCGGCTCTGGTAGCAAAGGTTTCCAGGAAGATGGCGCTAAGGCCGAGAGTGAGTGTAAGGCCCTTCTTATGGAAGAAGGTTTATATGCATTGAACTGATGATAGCTATGTTTCTGGAATTGTAACACTTAACAGTGTCCCCACTAGATGAACCTTTTTAGAGGAAGCTTCCTTCCTACTCAGGAAGGTCACCCCAGGCTGATGTTTGGCAGAGACGTACAGGACCTTTGTTTACCATCTTCTAACTCTGCTTAAAACTGAATTTGCATCTGGAGGCTGAGTTATAGGGAAGGCACAAGAGTTGTTCTGTAACTCTTTCAAGGGGATCGCACATGGCAGGCCAGGTGAAGAACTTCCCCCAAGAAAATCAAGAGCAGGAGTCTGGACAGGTGACCAGGACTTGCAGATCAGCAGACAGGCCTCACGCACCCGCTGGATGCCCAGCAGTGGCCTCAGCCGCGTGCACACAGCCACAGGACGGCACTGTTGGGAGAAGGGCAGGAGCCGGCTCTGGACAGGAGCTCAGAGCCCTGGCTGGAGGCTAACGGGAACTAGAGTAAAGAATACCGGCCTGCTCAGGCTCATGTGAGTATTCAAAAGGTCACTTGTCTCAGGGAAGTCTTTTTTAATCCACTGAGAAATGAGTCCACAACCCTTCCAGATTTTTCCAAGAAAGAAAATTGGGCTTCTGTCACTGCCGGATGATGAGCAACAGCTGTTTTGTTCAGAACCACGTTCCACTGTCCATGAGTGTCCAGCTGCATCACGAGGCACGCCTGAAACAGCCGGGTGTACTGGCCTGCTGACCCCGGGGCAGGAGCCAGAGATAAAGATTGTGACTCCGGGCTCTTACCTTGAGCTTGGGTAAGACCGAGAAGGGATCCGCCCCTGCTGACAGCAGCCTGACCATCTGGTTCATCAGGATGAAATTATTTTTGTTTGCGGCCGCACCCACTGCTCCACCTCAAGAAATAACAGGTAGCAGCACCAAATCTGGTTTGAACCCAGCAGAAAGGCACGCACCCAGAGCGCAGGGCTGTGGCTGGACCCAAGAGAGCAAAACGTCTATGGAAATCCAGGAGGGAACAGACAAAGTCTGGAACAAAACGGGGGGGCGGGGGGAGGGGGGAGACGAGCAGGCCCAGAAGTATTTCCTTCTCTCCCTACATGGAGACCAGCTTGGGAAGTAGTGAATGATTTACAGCTAGACTATTTACAAAAAGGAGCACATTAACTTTCTGGATCATTCATCCACAATAAATTAAGAAAACTGAGTTGAAATGCAAGCTTCCAGAAGGCTTAAACTACATAGCAGGCAGTGGGTTAATAACGGCAACTTTTTTTTTAACCTTTGCCTAAATTCAGACGTTAACTCAAGGAATTAGTCCTGTTCAATTAAAGGCCCGTGTTTTCACAGACAAGCCTGAAGCTCATTCAAATCAGAAGAGCCTTCCAGAGTAAGGACTTAACTAATCAGAAAGGGAAGAGCTAGGTGCCTTTTTCTCTCCTGTGGCTCCCTCATCCTGAAAAGTTGCAAGTCAGGTCACTCATTTGCAAATGATCTTGTTTTCAGAATGCAGGATAAATGCTAAAATGATTAATTTAGCAAGGACATTGGAAAAAACTTTGTGAGTTTTGCTGAGTTAAACTGTTTTCAATTAACATCATTTTTCAACTACACTAATTTGGAGACCAGCCTGGAGTCATTATCTCTTTTCCCAGCAGCACCTGCTTCTTTCATTAACAATTATGAGTCCAAAATCAATTGACTAATATGAAATGTCAGGGGGAAGAATTGGGACCAGCAGGGCGACCCTGGTCTGTAGAATATGTTCCCAATCTTAGAATAACCAATTACAGAAGACACCGCACTGGGGGTATCCTGGGCTCGGCCTGTAAGGCATTCAAGTGACATCATAAGGGAAGACAGATCGCTCAAGACTAGAACTGACATGGAGCCTGTCTGCCCTGATATGACAAATGTACAGTGCACGGCCCACACAACCATACCATGCAGGTCTGGGTATGGCCTCACCAATTGTTTCAATCTGTCATCTTTCTCATTAGCTTGTGCCTTTGCAGGTTTTTAACCATTATGAATACCACTCTGTCAACACCCAACACTCTGCTGGTTAGAGGCTTGGCCACCCTTTCCCACTTCAGCCTTACTTGAAGCATCTTCTTCCAGTTTTGTGGGGTAAGGGAATCTGTACCATCAGTATTTAGTCTATATGCAGTCACTTAATCTCCTTACTTTGGCCATGGTGCCCATCTACCTGGTATCTCTCAACCAGAGACCTTCTGTTTTTTTCAGAAAATAAACTTCCGAACATCTTTCAGTGTGGCCCTCAGAGGCATGGGCTGGAGGAAGGTGATCTAGAGATCCAGTAACTTCTCAAATAGGTCCACCCTACTTCCTATATGAGTTCCCCCTTCATGCACAGTGTTCTAGAAGTATCTATGCGTTTCATACAGGTTCCTTTCCTCACTTCCCTCACTGCCATTTTGGGCTTTTTCCGATCTGCTAGGTCAGTTATTACGTGTCCATCTATTATCCAACTTCCAAAATCGTGTTGCTGCTGTCTCCTCTCCTGTTCTCCCTGTCCTTGGGAGTTTGTGGGTTTTTTGAAATCTTTTCTGTAATTTCAGTTGGATTTAGCAAGTGAGCTAACTTAGATAAGTATGTTAAATCCACCATCTGAACATGAAGCCAGAATAAATTCAGTTTTCAGATCTAGCTACACATCCAAGATTTCCCAATAAGACAGTTAGAAAATGGTTCTCTGAAAATAATTTTTAAAGGTTTTAAAAAATTATTATTGTTATTGCTGTTATTGTTGTTGTTTAAGAAAATCCATAACACTTGCAATACAAATCAGAGTTCCTAAACCATTGGCCAAAATGCTTTAAGAACTTCACGAGAACATTGGATCTTCTTTGTGGTGTCCAGAATACACTGTCAGTCTCTTCACTGGAGAATATGGCTCATATTATGATTGGAGTCAGCAGTGAGGATGTTTGATCAGGCTCGGATACAGAATAGGTATTCATTCTGACATAGTCCGGAATAATGGGATGTTACACACACTGGTATGTCAATGGCAGGAGAAATTGATCTACCACAAGAGATACCAATTTGAGTAGCCATTAAAGTTGTCTCATTCTCTTGAGAAAAATAATACAAAACAGCTCAACCATTCCTTGCAGGAAAGAGAAGGACTTAAGTCAGAAGTGGGTTTCCTCTTCCCTATGCTCCTTGGCCATTTTACTCATTTCTTCAAACCCCAACAGCTGCCATGGGAGACAGCATCCTATTATACCCATCCAGAGTATCCCTCTCTGGACCTCATGCAGTTAGTTCATTCAGCCAAGATTAAATGAGTCCCTACCAGGTGCTAGGCACAGTTCTAGGTAAAGCAAACAAAAGAAAGTCCCTTCTTTCACAGAGCTTTTATTCAGCGGGGTGGTAAAGTAATGTCCTTGACAAATGCGTATGTGATAAATGTGAAGGACTAAGAAGAAATTTAAGGAAAGCAGGGAACAGTGACGACAGAGGTATCCCATTTGGGAAAGACCACACAGGGATGTTCTCTCTGATGAAATGATTTGAATTGCTGGAGGAAGAGCATTCCAAGTACAAAGTGCGACCCGAGGCGGGCACACAGCCAGCATGTTTAAGAAACAGCGAGGACGTCTGTGTGGAGGTGAGAATGACAGGAGATGAAATCAAGAAGGTGGGTGGGTAGATCACGAAAGGTTTTAAAGGCCACAGGAAGAGCTTCTCATTTTATCCCGAGAGATTCAGGAAAGCACTGGAAGATTTTGAGCAGGGAATGCCACATTCGGCCATCGGTCTGCCTGCTGAGAAGAGGTCATAGAGGTGGGGCAAATATAGAAGCAGGTACATCAGTCGGAAGCCATTACAAGAATCCAAGCAAATGATGCTGGTGGCTGGAAGCCAGATAAGAACAGTGGAGGTGGTGAGAGGTGACTGGGTGAATTAAGAATGTATTCTGAAAGTACCGCTGATACATTGGATGTGGAATTTGAAAGCAAGAGAGGTGTCCATGTTGACTATAAGATAACTGGCTGGACCAGGGCTGGTTCCAACATCCATGGAACCATGGATCCAACATCCATGAAAACAGGACAGCTAGGAGAGAAGCAGGTGTGCACTGGACAAGGTCAAGAGTTTGATGTGGGACATGCCGAGCGTGAGACACCTACCAGACATCCATGGGCAGCTGTTACATAGACAGTTGAATATAGGAATCTGGCATTCCAGTGAAAGATACAAAATGGCACAGGAAGCGCTCCCCTTACCCGCCTTCAGAAGCCTGAGCTAAAGGAGGAAGGAAGAATTCAGGGGGCAGCGGGACTTAGGGCATCATAGGGTCCAGAAGCTTCTTCTAAGGTAGGTTTTCAGAAAAAAAAAGTGTAGACAAATTGAAATGTCCATCAGGATGAACAAGCAGGAAATCTGGCTTAGAGGACCTCAGAATAAATAAAGGAGAGCAAAAGTATAATATGAGCCGTATTCTCCAGTGAAGAGACTGACAGTGTATTCTGGGCACCACAAAGAAGATCCAATGTTCTTGTGACGTTCCAAAGCGTTTTGGCCAATGGTTTAGGAACGCTGATTTGTATTGCAAGTATTTTGGATTTTCTTAAACAAAAAGAATAACAGCAGTAATAATAATAATTTTAAAAAAAAACTCTTACAGATTATTTCAGAGAATCAATGACTAAGTATGTATTTCTTCCACTGATNATTCCTAGCTTCTCTGTGGCCACAGGGTGTGGCTTTGCGGCAGGCAGGTACCTGAGATGTCTTCAAAAATTTACTTATGTCCTTTTCCTGTGTATTCATCTAACTACACGATCGTTTTCTTTTCTTTTTTTCAGAATTTCCAGATCATCCTTTTCTTTACACCATAAGTATTTTTTGAATATGTACCTTCAGGTACATACTCACCTGTGTGTAAAACCCATGCTGGGCACGGGGCGCCTGGATGGCTCAGTCAGTTAAGCATCTGACTCTTGATTTTGGCTCAGGTCATGATCTCACAGTCTTCAGCTTGAGCCAGGCATTGAGATCTCTGCTGACAGTATAGAGCCTGCTTGGGATTCTCTCTCTGTCTCTGTCTCTCTCTCTCTGTCTCTGTCTCTCTCTGTGTCTCTCTCTCTCTGCCTGTTCCCCCCAAATAAATAGATAAACTTAAAAAACAACATGCTGGGCGCTGCAGAAGTACAAAAACATACAAATTGCAGACATGTGGATAAATGACAGCAATGGAAAAACACTGTTTCAAAGAAGCTTCAAACAAAGTGCCGTAGGATTTTTAGAAAAGATTCCCGACTGGGATGGTCAGCGCAGACTTCTCCAAGGGAGTGCCCTGTAAGCTGGGCTTTAAGAAATGAGTGCATATCCCTTTAGAGAAGATGGAGGGAGAGGAGAGCCATCTAGGTGAGGACAGAGCATATACTAAGAGAATTTATAATAACATTCCCCAGCCTTTTAAACTCATGCTTTCTTGGCTGCAGGTGCCTTGTTACTTGGGGTACAAACCTGCAACATGTAGATATATATAAATCCTAGAGACCTAGGACACAAGTTAGTGAATGCAGGCAACAGTATTGTATTATGATTATCCAACTGGCTAAGACATTAGATCTTAACTATTCCCACCACAAAAAAAGAAATGGTAATTATGTGAAGTGATAGAGGTGTTAACTATGGCTACAATGGCAATCTTATTACAATATATAAATGTACCAGAATAACATGTTTATACATGTTATTTTATACAATGTTACCTAAAATTTATACAATGTTACATGTATTCATTCCTCCCTTTCTTTCTTTCTCTTTCTTTTCTTCTTTCTTTCCTTCTTTTCTTTCTTTCTTTCCTTCTTTTTCTTTTTTCATTCCTTCTCTTCCTCTCTTTCTCTCTCTTCCTTCCTTCACTTCTTTCTTTCTTTTCTTTCTCCCTTTCTTCCTTCTTTCTTTTCTTTTCTTTCTNTTTCTTTCTTTCCTTCTTTTCTTTCTTTCTTTCTTTCCTTCTTTTTCTTTTTTCATTCCTTCTCTTCCTCTCTTTCTCTCTCTTCCTTCCTTCACTTCTTTCTTTCTTTTCTTTCTCCCTTTCTTCCTTCTTTCTTTTCTTTTCTTTCTTTCTTTCTTTCTTTCTTTCTTCACTTCTTTCTTCCTTTTCTTTCTCCCTTCCTTCCTTCTTTCTTTTCTTTTCTTTCTTTCTTTCTTTCTTTCTTTCTTTCCTTCTCTTTCTTTTTTCTTTCTCTTTCTTTCCTTCTTTTTCTTTTTTCTCTCCTTCTTTTTCTTTTTTATTTCTGTCTCTTTCTCTCTTCTTTCCTTCCTTCATTTCTTTCTTTCTTTCTTTCTTTCTTTCTTTCTTTCTTTCTTTCTTTCTTTCAGTATAAAAAAGCCACATCCTCCTTTAATGTTATCTGAATCTCAAAATATATTAAATATCAACTCTTAAAACAAATTGAAGTAATTAAATAAAACGAAGTCCTGAAACTGAATCCTACCCCCTCCAACTTTCTCTCTCCCTCCCTCTCCCTCTTTCTCTCTGTCTCTCCCCACCCACAATCATATACCCACCCAATTCTTATTAAAGGAACAAATAATGTGAAGGTAACCCTTTCCCAAACCAGAACACTACAAGCTAAACATTTTCTATCCTTCCTCCCAACTTCCCCCATGGCATCACCAGCCCTTTAAAAACAACAACAACAAAAAAAATACCACACACACACACAATCTCAGGGAGTACAGTGAAAACAACTGTGGGGGAGGGGCTGGGTGTTGCTGGGCTCACTATGGTTTCTGACAGGAGGAGGGGTTCCACTGAAACTGAAAATCAGAGTTTTCATTTTATTGTTCAAATGTGAGCTGACTTTACCTAAACCTGATAACCTGGCAAGAGTGTGCCTGCAGACCCCCTCTGTCCCCATCGAGTATGGAGAGAGCTTGAAGACTAACAACTAACAAGTGTATATTTTGCTGTAAGAAAAGCAGACATTTTTAAAGCAAGAGGCATGATTCATTAGAAATGCACAGTGGCCAAGTTGGTTCTAGATTTGGTGAGCGATGCATCATCAAAGGGACTTTTATATGAAACACTGAAAGGTCCCGCTGTGACAAGCCTTGGTCACAGAGCAAACAGAGGCCAACAGAATTCTTCCTCCAGAGGGACGGAAGGCAGCCCCCATCCCTGCTCTCCGGGAAAAGGCCTGCCCCTCACAGACCTCTCTCCCTACAGAGTGAAACAGCGGACCCTGGGATTCCAGCACCCAAATAAATACAGGGCTCATTTATGTGTCTAATGGTTAACGTGAGGTGCAAATGCCGCGGGTCACATGGGTTAATTCAGAAAGAAAACACATGCAATCATGCCATTAATCATTGACTTGAAATCTTAACTCCCGCGATGGGCTCAATTCTTAGATTTTCTTCTAAAGAACAGTAATAAAAGAGAGGGGAGCCAGGTTGAGTTCCCAGCAGCTTTTTAGCCAGAAAAAATTGCTGGAGCCATGAGATTTAACATTGGCAATGAGGCTTCGTGAGCTAAGTAAATGCACTGGCTGGCTGTGTCTCCCTAAACCCCATCTTCCGTAATACCGTAAACTAGAATTGCATCTCACAAAGGCAGCTGATTCTGTTGCGGGCAAAGCTCACAGAAGTTCACACTGAACTTGGCAGGCCAGGCCAGGGAACTCTGGCAATTCCACAGATCTGGATTTCAGTTCCCTAAATCTGCCCTCGGGATCCCGTTCTCCAGAGGATGGGCTGGCAGCAGGAAGGATTTATTAGCTCCTATACCTTATTTACAATTTGCAGGGTATTATTCCAGAGAAGAAAAGACGGTTCCGTGGAAGTTAAATCAAGTCTCATGGGGTTTAATGTTTTCTGGTAACCTTATAAGCTTCTCCCCTCCTAACCCCATTATTTTTTGGAGGCTGTATGAAGAAAACTTAGGAAAAGCTGGTTTTGGAGGATGTCACCAAATGAGACATAATTTGGGGGATTTTTGGTTGGTTGGTTGGTTGGTTTGATTTTCAAAAGCTCAAGTCACCTCTGTCCTTTAGGCCTCCCAACATATGGTAAGGCAGCCTGGAAAACAAGAAGAAGGGAGGGAGAGGGGTACAACATCAGGGAGTGGTCTAATCTATTGCTCTACACAGACACTAAGTAAACATTTGAGTCTACAACCACAATGTCTGGTCATTTCTTCCACAACCTGAGGGCGCTTTCTAATTATCAGATCAAAAAGCAGGGTTAGCTCGGTTTCCAACAGAGTAAAATCTAAGATTTTCCACTCTTTGAGTCTTATGTAGCTTTTTATTCTTATCTCCCACTACATCTTCCTCCCCCAATTTTGTCACCCCTCCCCACACTCACCCACACCCCTCCCTACCTGCTCGCCGCCTTCCCGCCCACCAGCCAACCCCCTCCCAACGGACACACAGGAGCGCTAAGGCGCATGCACACACACACTTCATTTCAAGCGCTTACTGAGAACCTCCAATGTGTCAGATACACAGCTGAAATCCTCCCAACAAACCTAAGAGCTAGGTACCTTTTAATGTCCCCACGTTACAGGTGAAGAAACAGCCTCAGAGAGTGACTTGCCTAAGGTCACATCACAAGGAAGCCCACATTGCAAACATGGGGCTAGAACCCAGGTTTCCTGACACATGATTAAAAACATTCCCCCTGTGGGGCGCCTGGGTGGCTCAGTCAGTTAAGCATCCGACTTTGGCTTAGGTCATGATCTCATGGTGTGTGAGTTCGAGCCCCACGTCAGGCTCTGAGCTGACAGTGAGGAAGGAGCCTGCTTGAGATTTTTTCTCTCTCCCCCTCTCCCTGCCCCGTCACAGTGAGCAGTCACTCTCTCTCTTTCTCTAAAATAAATAAACTTAAAAAAAAAAACCTTTAAAAGAAACCATTACCTCTGTTGCTTCCTCACAACTCCCACAGATCTGTCTGTTCAAACATAGTTATTTGCTTTTTCATTAACACATCACACTAGGATGACTTTCCCATAATCCCACTGAACACTCACCTCTCTCCCCTACATTCCCTTTGTACTTGACCTCTAGTAGGGCATTTAACAATATCCAATTTTACGTCAAAGTTGATGCATCTCTGCCTCCCTAAGTATATCGAGCACAGATGAAAGCCGAAAGCCGATGCACGTGTGAGTCCCCGGTGAGGCCCAGCATCATGCCCTGCACACAGCAGGTGCTTAAAATTGTGTTGCTTCTACTAAAAGAACAGAATTCCTGAACCCCTTCAGCAGTGTGAGCATGACAACAGAGAATGGGAAAACCCTGGTTGTCACCATTTTTTATTTTAGATTTTTCTCCTTTCTCTTACGCAAGAGCCAGCGCGGAGATAGATGGCAAAGTGCAGGAATTCTCTGTATCTCCCCTGCCTCTCCTCTCCGACTCTTCCTCCGTTGCCTGGTTTGTCTTTGTAATCTAGAACATCAGCAAATACATTTCATAAGGTGGATTATTACATCAATGACCAAGGCGTGGCCACAGGACAATTCCCCAATGAACTTTATTCAACTCAACTCACCAGAGTGGCTAAGAAACAACCTTTAAAATGATACACTGGAAGTTTTCGCCTGCTTTCTCCTCGAGGATTGTGATGGCTTCCTGTCTTACAGTTAGGTCTTTCATCCACTTTGAGTTTGTTTTTGTGCGTGGGGTAAGAAAGTGGGCCAGGTTCATTCTTCTGCATGTCGCTGCCCAGTTTTCCCAGCACCACTTGCTGAAGAGACTGTCTTTATTCCATTGGATCTTCTTTCCTGCTATGTCACAGATTGGTTGGCCATACGTTTGTGGGTCCATTTCTGGGTTCTCTATTCTGTTCCGTTGATCTGAGTGTCTGCTTTTGTGTCATAAAAATGACCCACTGGAAAACAAACAAGCATAATGAATATATATACTAATCAATATATCTTACAAAGGATAGAAAGCAAAATAGAGGAAGAGAGGCAGAGAATTTATGTCAAAAGGCTATGTAGCACGAGGTTAGTGGTACAGGTTTTTGGAGTCACACTGAGTTTGAATCAAAGCTCTACCACTTTTCGGGGCGCCTGGGTGGCTTAGTCGGTTAAGCGTCCGACTTTCGCTTAAGTCATGATCTCGCGGTTCGTGGGTTCGAGCCCCGCGTCGGGCTCTGTGCTGACTGCCAGCTCAGAGCCTGGAGCCTGTTTCAGTCTGTGACTCTCTCTCTCTCTGACCCTCCCCTGCTCATGCTGTCTCTCTCTCTCTCTCCTAGAAATAAATTTTAAAAAAGTTAAAAAAAAAAATTCAAAGCTCTACCACTTTTCAACCATGTAACCTTGGATGAAGTATTTCATTTCTCTATGTCTCGGTTCTCTCCTCTAAAAAGTAGAGAAAATACTAGCTCCAGTCTTTTATGAGGGTGAGATATGATATCACATGCTAAGTGCTTAGAACAGTGCCTGGCACAGAGTAAGTTGTCATCCAGACCCAGAATTCTACATGGTGATGACCACAATGCTCTAACAGTTGTGCCTATGGAATCTGGGAAAAGCATAGGTCTTGGAGTTAGAAGATCTGATTTAAATTTCAACTGTGCCACTGAACAAGCTGTGTGATCTTGGGCCAATCCTGTTCTTCTCTGAGTTTTAATTTCTTCACCTGCACCAGGGTTTCTCATCTCTCAAGTCCTACCCTATTTTGGGGGGAAGGGGAAGACACATCCTTGTCAGTCTCTCCTCTCTCCTTCAGGTCTCGCCCTGGGCCCCGGGTCATTCTGCAGTAGTGATATCCCCTTTCCTCCCTGGATATGGCGAGTATCATCTCATCCCACTGGTCGATTCTTGCTGGATGGCCCATTAGCCAGAAGCAGATTCACCAGGCATTGTCAGAGCAGAGTCCACCCAATCATAAGCATAGCTTCCTCGCTTCATTATCCATCATCCAGGTGAGGGATCTTAGTGTAAGTCCCTTTCGCGCAATGGCTCTGGGGCCTCTTTGCCAAGACCTATAATCCCAAGGTTGACAAACACCTTGCAGATTGAGGCTGGAAAACAGAAAGATGTTGAAAATAAACAATAAACAATAAACTATGTAAACATCCTTATACATCTGTGGGCCAAAAAAAAGGGCCACAAAGAAATTAGTAGAAAAAAATAACAGATTTGGGATAGAATATAATAGACATGACAGACCAAAAATTAACGTCTGTAAAATAAAAAGATCATTGAAAATTGCCCAAAAAAAGGCAACTCAGAAAAATAGACAAAAGATAATAAATAAAGGATTCAGAAAAGAGCTCATTCAAACAGCAAAATTATTTAAATTAATTATGGTTGGGAAATGCAAATTTATGCAACAATGAGATGTCACTTTACTCCCATTATATGCCAAGAGGTTTTTAAATTGAAAGCATCAAATGACTACAAATGGAGTAAAAACTCAGGGATGCAGTGAAAAGGGTCCTCTCATCTACTGCTGATAGAAGTGGAAATTGTCACAGTCTTTTGGAAACAATCTGACAATGTCTATTAAAATGTAATAAATATCGCATACCCTTCTACCCTTCAATTTCCCTCTTGGGAATCTATTCCATAAACATAAAACTACTGGTACAAAGGACGTGTTCAGAAGAATATTTATTGTAGCCTTGTTTATAGTGACAAACCCAGAAATAATGCCCATCAGTAGGGGAATGATCCAATAAATTATGTATATCTGCACAAAAGGAGATTTTTATAAGCATTAAGAGAATGAATTCGAGCTGTAGCAGTTGGCTTAGAGGGATTTCCACGAGGCATTATTGAGCGAAAAGACAAGTGTGTATAATATGAACCCATTCTTGTAGAATAAATAATGCCAAATTTTCCTTTGTATGATTACATGTGCATGGAGAAAAATCTAGAAGAACACATCCTGGGCCATCACATGTTTTATTTGGTGGAGGCTGAGGTCCATGGGTGATGAACAAGGAGAAATACAGGAAGCTCAGGAGAGGAAACTCAAGCACAAAATGACAAGGGAAAAAAAGACTATAGGATATGTTCACACTTATGAAAAATTCTGTTTGTGTGTCTGATAAAGAAACTAATTGTTTATTAGCTAAAAGGATAATTGGGGAAAAAATGGACAGCCTTTGATCATGTTTGCTTCATCTTCAGGGAGGAGCCTGCTGTGTGAAGCTGGTGTGGAATGGGCGCCTCCTACCTGTGTGGTAGCAGCCAGGACACCTCAGAGCACGGGAGATTGGTGGTGACGGAGGATTTCATTTCACATCCACCTCCCTTCTTATTCCTGCTCTCTCTACCCAGTTCCACTCCCCTGCCCTTCCAGAGGAAAGAAATAGAGACAGTGTGAACATAATATGACTTACTAGTGAGCTAGTAAAGGACCATCTACATTGGCCATAAAAAGGGGTGTTTGGTGTGTGGAGGTACATTTTGAAGTATTAAAGCCACCTTAGAAAAGACGCACAAGACCCAAGGATCAGATGCACATCCTGGAATTTGAAGCCAGAAACCTGGGAGCAAGAGACAGAAGACTTGGGGAAGAAAAGAGCGGAATGTCTTTGAGTCCTTGCAGCAAAAGAGATTAGACACCCTGAGCAAGCCGCCTACTGAAGACGGCTAACGTGCTGAACACTTCACATTTTATCGTTGTAGATGTATTGCTGGGCTGCTAAGAAAAGAAGTTCTCAGACGCCAGAAATAAAGTAAAAGTGAGAATTTAGGGGCACCTAGGTGACTCGGTTAAGCATCTGACTTTGGCTCAGATCATGACCTCACAGTTTGGTTTGTAGGTTCGAATCCCACATCAGGCTCTGCACTGAGCATGGAGTCTGCTTGGGATTCTCTTTTTCCTTCTGCCTCTGCCCCTTCCCAACTCACATGATTTCTTTCTCACTCTGTCTCAGAAATAAATAAACTTACAAATAAATAAAAATAAAGTAAAAGTGAGAATTCAGAGAGGTAATCCACTTTGCTCTTGGGGACTTAAGCCAAACCCTGGTGTTGAGCTTCTGTTTTGACTGTGAAAACTCAAAGCCTCAGTCTCATCCAGAGAAAAGCATGTGGAGGGTCCTCCTTGTAGATCTGAGACTTCAAAGAACAACCCTATCATTATTAGGGTAAATGGGAAATAAACCTATCCCACAGAAGAAATAAGAGCAGGAATCACTAGGGGCACCTGGGTGCCTCAGTCGGTTAAGCGTCCAACTTCAGTTCAGGTCATGATCTCGCAGTTCACAAGTTGGAGCCCCGTGTGTCAGGCTCTGTGCTGACAGCTCAGAACCTAGAGCCTGCTTTGGATTCTGTGTCTCCCCATCTCTCTGCCCCTTCCCTGCTCAAGCGCTCTCTCTCTCTCTCTTAAAAATAAGTAAACATTAAAAAAATTTTTAGAGAGCAGGAATTAATAAATACAAACATAAACATACAACAGAGAGGATCAATAAATCCAAAACCATTCTTTGAAAAGTGCTCTGAAGCTGACAAGTCTCTGATAATACTGATCAAAGAGGAAAGAAAAGAGCAATTAATTTTTTAAATCATATTATGGGAGCACTTGAGTGGCTCAGTCAGTTAAGCATCCAACTCTTGATTTTGGCTCAGGTCATGATCTCATGGTTTGTGAGTTCGAGCACCATGTCCAGCTCTGTGCTGACAGCACAGAGCCTGCCTGGAATTCTCTCTTTCTCTCTCTCCCTGTCTCTCTCTCTCTCTCTGCCCCTTCCCCACTTGTACTTTTTCTCTCTCATAATAAATAAACTTTAAAAAATAAAATTACATTATGAATGAAAAAGTAAACTACAGTTGCCGCAGATAGTAAAAACATTATTCTAAATAGATTTGTGCCAAGAAATTATAAACAGATAAAAAGAAAATTCTTAGAAAAATAAGTACCAAAATGTTATTTAAAAAAATAAAACCTAATGCATTGATGAAAAATCTAAAAATCAATTCCATAGTTAAAAATGTTCCCACTAAATAAACTTATCTTTCCAGTCTTGGATAAATTCTTCCACAAAATAGGAAAATGCGTAACACTTTTCACTTTGAGAGGCTGGTGTAACCCATACCAATAGCCAAGGACAGTCAAAAGGAAAACTACAAGATAATCTTACTCATAAATGCTGATACAAAATCATCAACAAAGCACCAGCACACTGAAACCATTTATAAATAATAAAAAAGACAACACAAGAGCATGAATTGACTGTATAACAGATCAAAACAGAAAGATCTCCTGATCATCTCAATAGATGCAGAAAAGCATTCTATAAAGTTCAACCTCTATCATGATGAGAAATAGATACTAAGCTACAAAAAGAAGAATGTATTATTTTTAATAACCTACCCTGGACATTATAGTAAGTGGTGAATGCAGAGAACTCAGGGGCCAAAAGCATTTCCTCGCAGATGGAAGACAGACAACAGCTATCACCACTTGTACTTAGTGTCACCCTGGGGGTCCAGGCCTCCCCAAGAACCAAGTGAAGAACCACAAGAGAAAACCTCCTGAGGACCCTCCCCACTCCGAGGCTGACTTTGTGGAAAAACAGTTTACAGGAGCAGGGAAAGTTTTCATACACCTTCTGCATGCTGCGTAAAGTCAAGTCCTGCTAATCATAAGGCTATGGGACACGATATGGCATTTTTGGAGGGAGATGTATGGAAGGCCCAGTGCCTGGTCCATATTACAGGTCAACTGAAAATTAATATTGGGAGAAGCAAAAGCCTACTGGAAATTGTTGAGGGGCGCTTGGCTGGCTCAGTCAGTTGATGTCTGACTTCAACTCAGGTCATGATCTCACAGTTTGTGGGTTCGAGCCACACATCAGGCTCTGTACTAACAGTGTAGAACCTGCTTAGGATACTTTCTCTCTCCTCTCTCTCTGTCTCTCCCCTGCTTGTGCTCTCTCTCTCTCTCAAAATAAATAAATAAACTTTAAAAATCTTATATATATGTGTATTGCATGCTTATACATGTGCAGGCATCTGTATTAGTGAAATCCATACAAATCCCTCTAACTGTATAGCAATTTCTACCCCAGAAACTTGGTGCACTTCTCAGAGAGACAGGAAGAAAAACACTTTGAAATTTTATATTAATGCTTTGTGCTAACAGCATGGAGCCTACTTCAAATTCTCTGTCTCCGTCTCTCTCTTCCCCTGCCCTGCTGGCGCCCTCTCTCTCTCTCTTAAAAATAAACAATAAAAAAAATGAAGACAGATTGTTGAAACATCGTACCCTATCCAGCCTTAGTGAATCACAATGCACAGTAGGATGGAATCAGCTCAGTGAGTCCACGAAGCTCTGATTCTCCACCACTCTCCCGGCCACCACTGCCTTCCTCCCATACCCTATAGAGATCAATAAAGACCTGCACTAACTAGCAGAGGTGAAGACTCCTTTCCTGGAGGAGCTAGTTTCTACAATCACTTGCTAGAAACAAAAAACACCAGACACCCTTATGTGAAATAAAACCACTTTTCAAGCAACGACTCTGTTCTCATAGCTCTTTGAACTGATCTGAGACATTCCCAGCATCTTCTTAGAGTTGAAGCATCTCTATCTGAAATCACAGGATTCCATCGGGGGAGAAAACCTTAGGAGAACAGACCCCGTTGGCCATAAAACAATTATAAGCTTTTTGTGACATAGTGAGATGATGCAAATAAAGTTGCTTTTTTGAAGTTTTAAAGCAGTGTGCCTGTACCACTGTCTTACTTTTATGACAGTATTTATTCCATCCCAGCGTCCACTTCAAAAATAGAACTTCCTCTTTCCCCCATCCAAGCTCATTTTTATCTCTCATCTACAAGAAAATATTTGCAATTTCAAAAATTTCTCAATGTTGACTGTCCCCAGACTCTGAACCAAGCAAGGCTTTCTGTAATAATTAGGTTCCCAAGTCAAGGGGGGATTTTGGTTGCTTCTGAAAGCTTAAATTCTGGGGCAGGCTTGAATTTCCTTCCTCTTTCTCTTCTGCGTTTTGCTTCCTTGCTCTTTGTGATTGGGGAAATTTTTTCCTCTCTAAGTCACAGTTTCTTACTGGTAAAAAAAAAAAAAAATCTTACAGCATCACCTTCACATTCCCTTTCTGCTTGTTATTTCTCAGAGTCCCTGTAGTGTTCCAGGGATAATAATGGAGTGCACGCTAGACCGGAGTCAGGGGAGCATGGTTTTACAAGGATCTCTCTCCTGGGTGTGGGGAAAAAGAGGTTGGGTTGGGTGTGAAAGGTCTTGGGTTAAAGTCCTCATTTACTTCATCTTGGGGGAGGATGTATCCCCTCTGTGGGCCTCAGTTTCCTCCTAGGTAAAGAAAATGTTGGTCTACCACAAGAATTCCAGAGTCAGGCAGCAAGTGTGAAGGGAGGAAGTGCACTGAGTGTCAGAAAAGTGCTGGCATCCAGAAGGCAACAGGGAGAGGTGGGGACTGCGGAGATCTGGCACAGGCACGAGCTGAAGGGAGGACTTCTCCACGACAGCAACTTGATTCAACTACCACAGGAATGTGAGCTCTGTTCTGCCAGCCTTCTAATTTCTTTGTTTGTTTGTTTGGTTTTGAGAGAGAGAGAGAGGGACAGAGTGTGAGTGGGGCAGGGGCAGAGAGAGAGGGAGACACAGAATCCGAAGCAGGCTCTAGGCTCTGAGCGGTCAGCACAGAGCCAGATGTGGGGCTCAAACCCATGAACTGTGAGATCATGACCTGAGCTGAAGTTGGACACTTAACCGACTGAGCCACCCAGGCGTCCCAAAAGACTACCTCTATCTATATTGTACCTACATTTATGTATATTGTAACTATATCTAAACCTATTGGTTCGGAAGAACCCTGACGAATCTATATGAGTTCTTATAAGGATTACATGAGATAAGGTTTATAAAGGACAAATTACGTAGTACCTGGTATGTACAAATCTCTTAATAAGTGGTAAAAAGAAACAAATGATTCCAGCTGGCTCCGTTTCTTCCCTCTTTCTCTCCACCCCTACAGAGCCCAAGGCTCCAGCTGCTGGCAGCCTCACCCCTGCGCTGCTATCTCATAGGCTGCAGGTGATGCAAGACTCGGGTTTAGGCTGGAGAAGGAAAGGGTAACATGCCACCCTTTCCACAACATTCTAGGAGCAAGGTCACCTACTTCAGAGCCACGAGTTCAGGTGCTACTGTGGGGTGGCTGCAGGTTTGGGGATTATTATGGCCACATCATTTAGTGCTTTCTGAAACTAGGAAAGCCCCAGGTCAGCCTACTCAAAGGCCACCAGGAGTTAGATGATCCTTGCGTGATGCAACACTAAACAAGAGGTCCAAATCCTAAACTCTCTCCAGATATTCAAACTCCTGGACCGGCCCACCATCCATCCATCCAGCAAGTAAAAACTATCATAGTATGTGCTAAGTCAACAAACCATACGAGGAAGCAAGGAAGACAGAATACATCTTCTGAAAGGGGAGCCCTTCTACATTCTTACCACCCTTTATTTCCTTAGGGTCTGGACACCTGGCCCTGCTGGGGATAAGCCAGACCAGCCTCCCTGCACTCAGCAGCTTTGCTGTCTCCACCAGAGACCCTATTAGAGTAGAAGAAGTCTCTAAAAACTTCTGCCTTTCTCCGGGCAAGCTACTAACTGGGAGCGGCAGCTATAGATTTCTGCCCCAATTGTTTTTGGCTTGGACAACCCATGCTTTTACAAACAAACCCTGACCGCTCTGAAGTCATGTCTGTCCTGGATCTCCATCCCAGGCCACTGTATTGTTTTCCTTTCCTGTGCTCCTGCACTTCTTTACCATAACATTATCGCACGTTCCTGGCGCCGCTGGGCGGCAGGCGGGATGATACGCTGTCATTTGGCATCAGTTGAAATTGTTTCGTAGAACTTCTAATCGCAGGTCCCTTGAGGTGCCCTGCAGGAGCGATATAGCAGTTCGGGGGTGAATGTCACAAGAACGCAAAGCCTGATGTTCGATGTGGTATCTATTTCCCAGATAGGCTGCCTTCTATTGAAATTGGTTAGTGAGGAATCCCACGTGCCCAGCAAGGAATTGGGAAGTGGAATGTACACAGTGAGGTATATATGGAATCCTGACCCTCCGGGCCTCATAAGTCAGATAAGTTACCATACCCCAAGAGCAGATGGCCATAGGCCTGGCACCCCTAAGGGTCCGTCCCCTTCATGGGCATGCTGCCCCAGCTGCCTCTTCCATAAGAGTATACGGCACCAAACAGGTGAAATCAATAGCCTTTATTTTATCTCAGGTCTCTGAAATGATAAGATTTCAGACACTTTAAAATGGGGGTGGGGGAATGGTTAATAGTGACTATAAAACATCATTCGCCAACAGGCACATTCTTATTTCAGAAATGTTAAAAAATTGGGGGGGGGGTCTAAAATGGATAAAAAACAATATTAAAGACCTGGTATTTTAGCAGACAAGTAATTTGTTTGGGGTACAAAGCATATCTATTCTATCATCTTATATTACTGATGATGTTGATGGCTGCAAAAATCACAGTAATCTATTATATTTTCATCATGTTTTACACTTTATAACATGTGAAAAGACTTCATGGTCCTTCATCCTTCCAAAAGAAATCCTGAAGTGCCAACCTGATTTTCCTCCTCTGTCCAGAAAGAATTCTTTCCTACTGGGAAAGAAGCTAAGTTCATCCACACAGGGAACTAAAGGAGGGCGTGGAGAAAGACACAAAACCACACAGCAGGGGAAGGGAAGGGTTTGGGGGCGGCGGGACTTGAACTGAGGGTGTGAAGTATGTATGTGTGAAGAAGGGATTTTCTGTGTATCCTGTGCTTGGATCTGCTTTGCTCTTCTTCCAGAGACGTGAAGAAGGGGTGGAATTCCTTTTTAATTACTTTTGGGTATTGTACTGTGCTTCTTAGTTAAGTATGATACCATTTTGAGAGTGAACCACTTGGGTTGAGGGTTTTAAGGGGAACATGATGATTGATGCTGTAATGTGAGAGAGCAAATATCATTTGGTGAAGTATTTAAAGCAGTTATAAAAATGCTATAACTGATCACTTTTCACTGAGTAAATGCATAATTCTCCATATATTCAAAATGATAGAAGGGGCAATGTCAGTTCAGAGATAAGATAAATTGTCCTGCTTCAATGAAGATATGGCAACTAAATTGAATAACTGTTCGAATGTTTGAACCGAATGATCAACTGGCTTTGAGAATTGTTCCCCAAATTTAGTTTATCTGTATGTTCTTAATCATGACACTGTTAAAATTACTATTGAAAAGACGTGTGCCTTCATCAATTCCACACCTGAGAATACCGAAGTGAAAGGAGAACCCGTGTATGTCCACACAAAGACTTGTATGCAAATGTTCAGAGCAACAGTATTCACAATAGCCAAAGAGTGGACCCAATCCCAGTGTCCCTCACCGAGTGGTAGGGTAACCAGAAGATGGTAGATCGGATCAATGGATTCTATTCGGCAATAAGAAGCAACAGAGTACTGATAGATGCTACAACAAAAAGGAAACAGATACGCTATGCAAAGTGAAAAAAAAACAGACATAAAAAAACTATTTAATTTACATGAAATATCTAGAAAGGGTAAGCCTGAGGATACAGGAAGTGCATTAGAGGTTGCCTGGAGTTGGGGTTGGGAAAAATGGCCACGATAGACATCATGGGGGGCAGGGGGGATGGAAATGTGTTTAAGCTGGATTATGGTGATGGTTACATAGCTCTGTTCATGTACTGAAATCACTGACTTTGTGCACTGAAAATGGGTGCATTTTATGGTATGTCAATTATACTTCAATAAAGTTGTTAAAAGAAAAAGAGAGGAGGAGAAGGAAGTGTGCTATTATTTACGGTGAAACTCAAAGAGATTAATTAGGAAGTGGGGAGAAATGGGTGAAAGTGGCCTGTGTACACAGGAGGGATTTTGGGCTGTAGGATTAGCGTGAAGGACACATAGTGAAAGCTGCACCACAGGAAATATGTGCTATGGCTATGCATTTGGTGGTAATAACGGAGGAGGGAAAGTGATTAACAGAAAGGCAAAGTATTGATTTGCTAGGCTAGAGAACCACCATCAAGTTTTGATGCCTGTTAATGTAAATTCAGGAAATCAGAAGTTTGTATTAAATCCATCGTCAGAAACTTAACCTGTAGGTTAGATGAGGGAACATAGTTTCCGGCCATCACATTTTGCTAGTAAAGTCCTAGCATAAGAACCTTTGGTAAATTATCATCTAATATTGTACAAAGGAAACCAATCTACTAGAATCTTTACAATCTATTGTTCCAAGAGAGTTCAGTTATTGCCCTAGGTAAGTGCTTGGTATTTGGACACAGTCCAAAATATTATTGCTTTGAAAATACTTAATTTGTTTCTACTTTTACAATGTATAAAATCATTTGTCTTGTTTTACAGTACAGTTTTATGGTGCCAAATGAGTAAACTTCTATTGACCGAAAACTTCAAAAACCGAAAGAAACACCTGTTCCTGGTAAGGATTAAAACAAACAGAAGGGAGTATTAAATTCTAGGCAAACAGTAGCTTCCTTGTATCACCCAGAAGATATAGGGACTCAGAAAGACAAAATGCAACACCGAGAAAGAAATTCACAAAGGCATCTGTGCCCACAATTTCTAGACCTTCCTCCACCTCGCCCTTCTTCCTGTCCCGTCTGTCAAGCCACCCAGGAGGTACAGGAAAGGAGATGAGTTAATCTACCTGCCTACCTGGATGATTCTAGAAAGGGTGAGTTCCTACCTTTTGCAATTTGAGAAGGTCCCTAGGAGGTATAGCCGAATAAACACATGGCTAACCATATGTGGGCATTCTCCAGAGGAATCAAATCCCCTCCCAAGTCTCCTGAATTACTGAAGCCAGGTCTTGAGACTAGAAAGGATGAGAATAATTGATACGACTTAAGCTCATGCTTTCCCACCATGCTACAGGAACCCCTCAATCAGACCAGGAGTTGGTAGCTTTATGATAGTGGGGGCCAAGTTCACGTTCTTGTTCAGCTCCAGCAGAATGAACTTACCAGTTGTCTGGAGGAGGCCAGGCTGGGGAGGAGAATGTCAACTCTGTCAAAGAGCAGGACAGTGGTCTACTGGCACTGATCTTGGGACCCGGGGGTGATGCTAAGTGACCTCGCCAAGGCAGTTGGTACACCAGATCTCTCTCCCAACTTGTGCTTGTCTATTTTTAAAAAAAAATGTTTCTATTAATTTTCTCTTGTATGTTTTGGCCCGTTCTAAAGAGTATAGAATTTGAAATCAGAAAACCGAGGACGTAAACCTGGGTGCTCTGTGGTATAATGTTGAATGATCTTGGGGAATTTATGTAAACCCTGAGCCTCATCGAAAATGAGAATAATTGGTCATACCTACCACATAGAGTTGTTTAGAGACTTAAATAAGATCATTCTTTAGAGAAGGGCTTTGTAAGGTGCTGTACATGTGCATTATTATTTTTGAAACCTTGACCCTCACTTTTTTTGGGGTGTTGGCCACTCTCCCTTTGTTCTTGCCACCCACTGATTTTATAAACCAGCCTCCTGTATCTTCATCCAAGTTGTTCAAAAAGAGACAAAGAAGGGTAGGGGGTTAAGGGAGCGAGGTGGGGGAGGACCCGGACAGGATCTGACTGAGGACAGAGTTCTATTGTTCAACACCAGCAGCTCCCTCAAGCTGTCATTAATCAGCACATCTGATTAATGACAGCAACATTTTTTAACCAGCCAAGAACTAATCTATTTGTCCTAAATCAGTCTGTGTTTCCCAATCTTCTAAAAGAGATCATGAAAGGATTTGTCAAACCCCTTAAAATCCAGGATGCTACCCTCATGACCCTCCCAGTCCAGTTTTTTCACAAAGGAAATCTGATTTCCTAGACTAGGTTCACCCTTCCTGAGTTCGTGCTATGCCCATGCACCTTTCAGAAATCCCCACAGGCCACTTGTTCTAAATTTATTCTAGAATGTTCCAGGGAGAATCTCTCCTTGGGGTGATAGGCCTTGGAAGAATCCTGATGGCATGCCAGGTTAGCAAGGAGAAAAGGGGGTCAGGTGCCAGGCTTTGTCTGGGAGCCATCTGCAAGGCAGTGTGGGTGAGCAGCAGGAATGTACTCGGGCATTCACACAAGGAGCCCACAAAGCCACCCTGAAGTGACCCATATCAAAGGTCTGGGGAGTAGGTAAATTGAGAATTAGGGTAGTCAGGCATTACAGAGCAGCCCCTGACCGCAAGAGTATAAAACCAAGATTGGGAGCAGAAGGGATTGGCTGAATGTTACCCACCCCAGGTGAGGCATGAGGAAGCTCAGATGAATTCACCAGTCTCCTACCAGCGTCCAGCCTGATTTATTAGCCCAGCCACAGGAATGATGGCTTTTTCTCTAGAGTATTTTATAGGACCTGTATCCGGGACACAAAGAGAAACTCAAACTTATATATAGTTTCTGGAACCCCCTTTCTCCCACCTCTTAAAAATTCATCCATTTGGGTGTGTCTAGTCTTCTGGCCCTTTCTCCATCAGCCCTGGCTTTTGAAACCTTACTGGCAGTTCCTCCTCCATCATGGCTGTTGGTTGACTCGATAGAATTGAGTCAGGGCTAAGAATATGGGCATTGGTTACCAATAGACCTGGATGTATGTCTCCTTCTACTTCAGTGAGAACTTGAGAAACTAACCAATTTGAGCCTAAATTTTCTTGTTGAAAAATAAGGATAACAGTAATCCCACCAAATGGGCTCTTTGTGAGGCTTCCACAAAATCATGTATTTAAAGCATGTGGCACAGTCCCTACATATCGTGTATGTTGCACACCATGCATGTTCCATATGTGTCCCCATGTCAACCACACCATTACTCCCCATGGTTCACTCTCCCAGGATCAATACTCTTTGCCACGTGGCTCTCCCCACCGGTTTTCCCCACCAGAGACGGTATGTATCATACTGTCTCATTGGCATTGACCTTGGCTGCATGTGACTTGCTTCAGCCACTGGAATGAGGGCAGAAGGAACAATGTGCCCCTACTGAGTCCAAGCCTTACATATCATACCACGTACTTCCCATCCCATTGTGCTCTGCCACCGCCGAGGGCAGGATAGGCCCCCCGGAGGCCTACTGGTACCCGGGCAATGCAAGACTCATTCAGCAATCCTGGACCCACCCCAAGCTTGAAGCCAAGTCTCGCAGAGCTCAGCCTAGATCAGCCAAACCCCAGCCAGCCCACAAGCACACGAACAAGAAATAAGTGCTTGTTTTTGTCCACCACAGAGTTTTGAAATGGTTTTTAAAGCGGCATTATTGTGGCAATAATTTATACTTACCTTGTCCAAGCCTTGGAGATTTAAGCGTATTTAGAGCAGTTAAAGGGTTTATTTCTCTTTTACTCTGTTTCCTGCCAAGCCTCAATATAATAGAAAGAGAATGGGTTCTGGAGCCAGAGAGACTTAATTCATTTCGAGCTTCCTGAGTAACCTAGGACAGGTCACTTAACTTCCCTGGACTCGATTCTTCATCCGTTAAATGGCAATGAGAATACCAGCCCCTATTAGTGTGAGAGCTAAATGGCATAATTTATATCACATATGCATTCTTGAGAACAGAATGGGTTCTCAAGAAAGGTGAGTAGCTCTCCTCTTTTTTTTATGAGTTCATTGTCCTCTGGAGAGCCTCATGTCCAAATCTGGACAGAGCAGAAAGAAGTGAATAGAGTTTGGATGCCTCTTCCAGAACACAGAGGTTGAGGGATTTGGCTTTGTCTCAGACTTGGGTTCATTCATTCACATTTATGGGGCCGTGTCATGTGCCAGGCACTGGGAATCCGGCGGCCAGTAAGACCAGTGAAGTCATTACTCTCACGGAGTTTACATCTTAGAAGAGATCAAAGTAGATAATGAATAAGAAAACAATAAATAAACTACACAATGCCAAGCAGCAAAATATGTCATAAAATAAATACAAAAGGGCAATGTGACAGATAGTGGCAGAGTCGGGACCAGCGATCACGCTGACCTCATTGAGCCAGTGACATCCTCTGCTTTCCAAATAGCAGAAATAGTCCTTTCTAGCCCTTCGCACTCCACACTTACTTACCCAGAGAAGCTCTTGTCATCAACACTTTAACAAGTTACATTTTTTCTTTCGTTAACCACCTGCCATCTTTGGTATAGATCCAAGTAAGTCTTTCTAAATTCATGCTCGATCGTGTGTTCTTCCTTCCTCCTTCTGTGCATGTCTGGATTCTATAAGTTACCTTGGGCAGCCACACCCACCTTCTTAGACACCCTCCTTTTCTTCCTCACTGGCACCATTTCTGGTTTCGTACATAGCGGAGGTTCTGTTTGGAAAGGCTCTCACGTTGTCACGCCATCTTCCCTTAAAAAACCTTGCATGGAGCTTATCTTTGACATCTTCTCCTCTGCCGCCTACAATATTTGACTGTGCCCCCACGTCCCCATCTTGGCTCTCAAGAACTCCTTAAGTGAGGAGATCACCTAAATTGTCCCAGCTCACGTCAACTTCAGTCTTCTTCGCGGCCAGAGGAGAGCTCACGCAGGCAGTTTCCCTCACTTTTGGTGGATGCACTTGTCAGGAACACGTGCCAAGAATTTAGTAGATGCTTTTTCTGCCTTTAACAAAATGAATTTCCAGCTGCTGTCTTGAGTAGACTGGTGATTCGGAAAATGTATCGGTCATACAAACGACCCAGGTAGCTTGTCAAAAATACTGATTCTGATTCACTAGGTCCAATGCCAGGTCCAACACTCTGCATTTCGAAACACATTCCCAGGTGCTGCTTGTGCTGCTGAGCAGCAGAGCATATATTGAATAGATAGTTTCAACCCTACATTATCTCTACCTCTAGGTACCTACCTAGAAAGTAGTCTGGGGCACATGCCCACAGCACTATTTCTTCTCTTTGACATTCTGCCTCAGTTCCAGGGCCACACTCTCCAATTTCCTCCCTTCTACATATTGTTGTCTACAATCATGTCAATTTCCCCAGCTTGCTGTCAAGACAAGGGGAAAGACAAGGGGTACATCTTAGGAGGCCGAGGAGGAACAGGACAGAAGATCTGCCATCATGGTTCAAAGAAAAGAAATGCCACCTGAACCTTAAAGGAGAAAAATTTACAGATAAAACCCTATAATCACATTCAAGGGGAAAAATCATCCATTAGTATAACCAGAAGAATAACCCAGTGATTTTTAAGGAAAAAAAAAAAAAAAGGAGGCGGAGAAGAAGAAAAGATCACAAAAAATACTCATTCAGTTGTTCATTCATTTATTCATTCATTCATCCATTCAATTCACCTAATACTTGAGTATCTATTCTGTGCCAGACTCTTCCAGGTGCTGGATATATATGCTGAAAATGACAGAATCCATCCCATTCCTCATGGAGCCAACATCCTGGGGGAAAAGACAGACACTAAGCAAGGCAGCAGACAAATAGACACATAATTACAAATAATGTTTGACTGCGAAGGAAATAAAGTCAGGCCCCCACCCCCGCCTGCTGTGCAGAAAATGGTGAGCAGCCCCTCTGAGGGAATCATGTTTAAGCTGAGTCCAAAGACGAGAAGCAGTTGGACATGTGAAGAGTCGGGTTGTAGGTGGAGGGAGGAAAGATCACTTCAAGGAGAAGGAACAATATCTGCGACGGCCCTGAGGCAGGGAGAAAAATCTAGTGGGTCTGAGGAACTGAAATGAGCCTGTCTGGCTGGAGCCTAGCATGGTAGGTGGGGAGAGCAGCAGCGGAGGAAGTTGAAAGCATGCTTTATAGTCTCGGACATTTACACCCATGGACTAACTGTGGCTGTTAAGCAAAATGAACTTGAAAGCTTAGTACAAGTGGGTAAATCTGTAATTTGGAGGGACGGGACTTGTTTACACAAATATTCCCAGAGTGTCTACTTGCTCCAAGGTTGGTATATGGAAATCGATGGTAGATTAAACAGAAGAAAAGGATTTGATCGAAAGGAATGGGCAAGACCATTGATCGCTGTTGAGAAAGCTGTTGATTTACTTGGGTAGATATAAACCCAAGAAGGGAATTTGGTAGAGAGTGTTGGGTGGGGGGTGGCAGACATCACTGTAGCCTTGGATTGGACGGGCCTTGGATCATGGAAGCAAGAAGATGCTAAATGCACTGCACATGCTTGTGTGTATGAGAGAGAGAGAGAAAAAAAAAAAGAGAGAGAGGTTAGAAATATATATGAATCATATTAAAGAAAACCCTCCATAATCTCACCAAGCTCACCTAACCTCTTCCATTTTTGCCACATCTTTCTAGCACTTGTTGGCATGCATAAGTGGCCCGCTTGCTATATCCATCGTACAGGTACCATGTTGCCATCCCTAATTGTCACTGCAGCACACACTGATACGTAATGCAGCTCCTCCAACACTCCCTGTTTCTGTGGTCTCCACAATTGTATTTTAAGGGGTACTCCAGATTTTTTTTTAAAGAAAAAATAATTCTCTTCTCCTTTGGTGGTCATGAGGCCAAGTTTTGGAGTCAGACAGGCCTGGAATGAAACCCTCGCTTTGACGATTTACTATCTGGGTAACTTTGGTGAAACTGGCCCCTTGAAACGGCAGTCTCCTTGTCCATAAAAAAGGAACGATGACCCTTAGCTCCCAGAATAGGTGTAAAAACAGAGACATTGGATAGAAACTGAACATAGGGATGTGTCCGTGATGGCAAATGGAAGCCGTTTTATGAATAGCACCATTTTTATTATTCTCTTTGAGAAATTTCAAATAGGATATAGCACAGCACAGAGGAACTCTCCAGAGAGGGAGTTTCATCTACGTTTCACAGCAATAGACAAGATCAGTTGTCCCTTTCAGGGTTTACGGGAAGGTCTTTTCTCCAGATTAGGTCCGGCATTCACACCACGCATTTCTGCTGCCCGCCCTGTCTCTCCCCGCCTGGTCTCCCTCCCCAACAGGGATTGACCTGACCTAATCCCATGGTTTTCCCTCAGGGTGCACATATCCCCAACCTTTGTAAAACCACGTTAATACAATAGACACACCAAAGCATTCATCAGTCCCCCGAAGCAAAAACATTTACCAAAGCTCGCTGGCCAGGCTGAAAGAATTGGTGCAGCTTAGAAAAACAGATCCTTTATAGACAGAAAGCACTGCCTCAGCTGCCTCTGCCCCCCTCCTGTCCACCCTGTGGGTGTTCCCTGCTTATTACATTTTCTTCCTAAAGGCCACTGTCCCAGATCAACCCTTAAGCCAGATTTAAGTGTGAGTGCTCTTCACAAAGCACCCAAAGGTATTTGCTACCCAACATAAAGACAGCAAGTTCTGTGTGTGTGTGTGTAAAATAGTCAATCTGCCACGTATGACTTTGGTAGGAAGGAAAAAATGAGTCCATATAATTCTTTTCAGCAAATCAGTTATTAAGCACTCATTCATCTGACCACTTTTTATTGAACACCTATTATGTGTTTGATGCTGAAAAGGAGACAAGTACTAATCAAGCATAAAAGCCACTTCTGGGTGCTGACGGCCTAGTAAGAGAGCCAACATAGGCATAACACACATGTGTACAGAGGTGTATGTATGCTTAAGTGTACATATTAATGTATGTGTGTGCAAATACAGAAGTACAAAGAATCAGCAAAAGGCTAGAGGAAAGGTCCAGATAAAGTCCTGTGGTTGTTCAGGTGGGGCCCCATTCATTCCAGCTGGGGGCTGCCCTGACCACCCCATTTAATATCACAATCTGCCCCAACTCACACACTCCCCGTCTCCCTTCTCCCGCTTTCCCAGGGAACTTCTTGCCACGTTATTTACTTATTGTTTTTTATCTGTCATCTGCACTAGAATGTAATTTCTCTCCCTAAGGGGCAGAGGTTTTTGTGTTTTGATGTATCCCAAGTACCCAGAATAGAGCTTGGCACAAGATAGGCACTCGATAAATTTCCCTAACCGCAAGGTGAGCAGGGCAGGTGAGATGAGAGTCAACCATCTAGGCACCCACCCACTTAATAGGCATCTATTGAGTATCTTCTCTATGCCAAGCATTATCTTGGGCGCTGAAGATGTAAAGAAAAGAAATTTTCTGTCCCCTCCAGGGGCCGGCAACCTGGACAGAGGGCAAGGGCTCCCTGCCATGTTCAAGAGAAGGTGCAAAGTGGGTGTGATGGAGACGCCCTGGGAATAAAGGTGAAGAGGCACCGTGGGCGCCAAGCCCAGGCTGCATAGCACCCCCAGCTGAGAAGTCCATGCTGACAGCGGAGCCCTCAAATGCTGAGACAAAAGCTCCGTTTTTAAACAACTCCCTTGGTTACAGACATGAGACTCCATCACAGCCAAATAAATCAGACTTGATCCCAGAGGTGGAAAGTCAAGTGGCAGTAACGCGCAGAGCTCTCTTCCTTGCAGCCCATAGATTTTCAAGCTTCGCGCTTTGCCTGTTTTCAAGTCACAGAGGAATGGGGTCACCTGTGCAGACACGCATGGAACACCCCTAGGCTGTTCCCAACTGTGCACAGATTATTCCAGCCAGGACAGGGGAAGGCCAGGTAGGGGATACACACCTGCCTTGGCCTTTTGATTGCCAGGCTACCTTGGGAGGGAGAAGGATTGCTTCTTCTAGCAGCACATGCCTGGAAAGACCAGGCATGGGCCGCAGCCCCAGGACACCCTTATGGCTCCTCTAGCTCACGCCTGAGGACGACCAGCAGTCGGGATCACTCGCGGGACCTTGCCGAGCACTGAGCTCAGTGCCAGCCCCAGGAAAAGTCATAAAAGTGGTAGGAGAGTCAGGAAGAGCTCATGTCTGACCCCAAGGAGGGAGAGAGGAGATGGTACAAAAATAAATGCTTAGAGGCATCATTAGATTGGATGGCTGTTCTGAGCTCTGGAAAAAAAGAGCATATAAAAATGATTCTGTTATAAACTGACTCTTTCCTATATATAGCAAATACAAATAATCATCCACTTCCCCAGTTCATCTGTTTGGCGAGTTCCTGTTTTTAAATGGTGGTTAAGAACTCAGCCGCAAGCAGAAGTTCCAGGGGCAGCCGCAGAGGAATGTCCAGCCATCAAGGTGACCTGGAGGTCCCTGCAGGGGAGGCGGGGTGTGGGAGGGGCCGTTGCAGGAACTGGATGTTTCATCCCCAGGGAAAATCAGGCCACTTGGGCAAAATCAAAAGCACGAGTTGCAGGCCGCTGTTGCTGCTGCTGCTGGGTTTCCCCGGCAGACTGACTGCGAGGGAGTGGACCCCAAGTCAGTCTGCAAACGTTCCGACCCCTCACCCTTCGCCCCCGCTCTGGAGTTTCTTAACAGCCTCGCTACAAACTGCCCCAGATCGACAGTGGGCAGACACCTGTATAAAAGCACATGAAGGACACAAATCTCCAGGTAATTACATGGTCCCAGGTCTGACGTGTTGCTGTCCCGGGTGCCTCTGCCTACGAGCACAAGTGTGAGTGATAAAACCCAGTTCCTCTTCCCCTGTGCAGCTCAGCCAAGGAAATGAGCCTCTATCAGACATCGACACTGATAACGTTCCCGGCTGCTAGGAATGCGTGGAGGGAGGGGGCAAGCAGATGCGCGGCTCACTCCCTCCAACTTGCTAGGAGACGTCCAAGCTGAGTCTTGTCAGGAAATGCTACCTGGTGGTGAGTCCTGTAACTCTACCCGAGAAGCTGCCTTTCCCATTTCTCTTTAATTGTTTCCTCCCTCTGTCCAGGGGAGCAATTTAAGTCACTCTGATTCCCCACTAACAGCCTATTGGATGACAACGGACCAGAAAAAAAGAAGACATTCCAGAAATAGAAAACCACTGTGAAAAAATACCTGCTCAGAGCTTCATTAAGCCTTAAGAAACAGGACCACTCCCTGGTAATCTAATTGTTCAGAATGTAAGGGGATCCACGATAGCACTGGAATATATTTTCGGTAGTCTTCTGGCTGCTCCGGACAGGGGGTGCGGATGCTCTCATTCCACAGCAGGCTTGCACCCAACGGCATTGACAGTAGCTAATAGCGGGTACTTAGTGAATGCTTACAGACCAGGTACTGAGTACTGAGTTGGTACTTCCTTAGCATAAACTATCTAATTCAACCCTCCCATACATCTAGGGGTGTCTTGCCATTGTGACTCCCAATTTATGATCAAGAAAACTGAAGGCACTGAGAGGCTAAGTAATTTCCCCAAGATCACAGCGCGGACTCACAGAAAGCCAGGACCGAACCTCGTTTAGGCCCCCGCTTTAACTGCTGGCTTTCCTGGCCCCTACGAGAGGTGTCCAAAAAAGATTATGCAACCTGCCCTGAAAAATCTGTTCCAGGCTTTGCCCTCAGAAAGTCCCGTACAGGGAATTTGAAGTTCTCTTCTTCTGTTACAGTCCATTTCCTCTTGCTCAGCTCCAAGGGGGGCTGGAGAATTAGGCAGGCAGCTTCGGAGACCCGCAGGGGCAGGGCGGGTCCGAGAGTAGGCACGGAAGGGAGAGATGTGCTCCTTCCGCCCAAGACTGAAACACCTGCGGTGGAGGGAGGTGGCCTGCGGCCCTGGGGAGCCCAGTTCCATCCTGGTGGAGGCCAGAGCTCCTCCCACCCTTGAAGTGCCAAGGTTCGTCTGCCTGCCGAGAAGTCAGGACTCGGCTTCTGATGCAATATACCTGGCATTTTGTCAAGCGCACTGCGCTCATGGAAAACGGCAAAGAGTGCTTTTGTGTCCGTTCTTAGAAGAGGCCCTTAGGAAAACGTTCCGGGCCTCAGAACCCCTACAAACCTGGGGACTCAGTCCGAGTCAACACCAGTTAACACCGGGACACTAAACAACCTGCGAGCAGACCCCCTCCCCCCAAAACCAGAGCGTGCCCACGGGCCTTGTTCAGACACACACGGCTGTGTCCGCCACGCCAGCCCACTGGTGCCGTGGATCCGGGATGGAGCCCCAGCGTCTGCTCTTCTTCCCAGGTGACGCCCTCGGTCCGGGGGCCCTACGTTGTGCCCCCTGAGATTGCGCTGTAGGATCCTGGGTGCTGGGTTGGCACCAGCCAACCCGTTCCCACGAATCCCAGCTGAAAACCCAATTCCGGCACAACGTGGCGTTTCAAATCCCAGAAGCACAAACATGCGGGAAATGAGAGGTAGAGGGAGTGAACAGGCCGAGCCCAAGCTGAATGACACTTCAGAGTAAATATCTCAGAGACAGGGGACTGAGGAAACAGGAAGCTGAAAGGACTTGCAGAGAAAGGCTTCTTTATAGTCAGGTTTCCACCTCATTCCTAACTGTCCCAAAGTTGGTCTGGGCAAAGCCAGCCCTGCCCTGTGCGGTCCAGACCTGCCCGAGGTGTTCTCTCCTTCCTCGGGAGAGTAAATTTACCTCCCAACCACAAATGGCTGCATTTGCCTTCCCCTGGGAAGGCCAGGGACACCTGCCCACCTTGCCGTACCAGCTCATGAACATAGCCTTCATCAGGTCCCTGCTGGAGCTGAGATTTCAATATAAATTTCAATATAAATATAAATTTCAATATAAACACCCATCAAGGCAATCACTTACACTTCTAGAAAGCCTGAGGTCAAGACCTAGAAAATAGAGGGGCACCTGGGTGGCTTAGTCGGTTAAGCGTCCGACTTTCGCTTAGGTCATGATCTCGTGGTTCGTGGGTTCGAGCCCCGCGTCGGGCTCTGTGCTGACTGCCAGCTCAGAGCCTGGAGCCTGTTTCAGTCTGTGACTCCCTCTCTCTCTGACCCTCCCCTGCTCACGCTCTCTCTCTCTCTCTCTCTCTCTCTCTCTCCTAGAAATAAAAAAGAAAAAAAAAATTTAAAAAAGACCTAGAAAATAGAGTGGGGACCTAACATAGTCCACTGAGGGAGTCAATCTTTTTTTTTTTTTAATGTTTATTTATTTTTGAGAGACAGAGACAAAGACAGAGCCCAAGTAAGGAAGGAGCATAGAAGAGGGAGACACAGAATGGGAAGCAGGCTCCAGGCTCCGAGCTGTCAGCACAGAGCCTCACAGGGGGCTCAACCCTACGAACTTCAAGATCATGACCTGAGCCGAAGTCTGAGGCTTAAGGGACTGAGCCACCCAGGCGCCCCCAACCTTCCCTTGTTGTATCTGAAGGGGCTTCATCCTTATTATTCCCTCTGAATGGAAATCCCTTCCTCCTTGGCCTCATGGTGAGCTCCTGGTCTGCCTTCAATGCTCATCTTGGGGCTTCTGTCTTTGGGAGGCGATCCCTCAGCACCCCCAGGGAGAGCTGTCCTTACTTCCTCCTGCGCTTGCACACTTTTATCCTGTTTATGCACCTGAGTGACAGCAGAGAGATGGTTAACCTCTAGATAGTCCCAACCTGTCCTCTCCTTCCGTAGCGGCTAGAACCTTCTTCCCACTCTGTTGCTACTTTTCTATCACTCTCCAGGGATAGAGGATCGAGAATCTGCCTTTTCCGTCATGTAGAACCAAAACCTCGGACAGAAAAATGAAGAGACAGAAGGAAAGAAGAAGGTTTCAAAAAGATGAGAGGCATGTGGATTAGGACCACAAAGATGTTTTCTCAAAGATAGGACAGAAGGCTGGCACAGATCGGGGCACTTTTCTGAGGGAGGGGGGGAGGGGGTTGAAGACAGAGTGCCGGGGAAGGCTCAGGCCACCAGGTGGACAGAGAAGGGAAGACATGGTATCAGAGTAGCTCAGGACTGTCCATGTGGATTCCACTTACAGAGCTTGAAAATACAAGTAAAAGGGGCGCCTGGGTGGCTCAGTCGGTTAAGCCTCCAACTTCGGCTCAGGTCATGATCTCACGGTTTGTGGGTTTGAGCCCCGAGTCGGGCTCTGTGCTGACGGCTCAGAGCCTAGAGCCTTTTTCGGACTCTGTGCCTCCCTCTCTTTCTGCCCCTCCCTTGCTCATATTCTGTCTCTCTCTGTCTCAAAAATAAATAAACTATTTAAAAAACTGAAAAAAGAAAATACAAGTAAAGGACTTACGTTATTCTGAAATATCTCTTGGTCACTGGGACCCTCTCTCTTGGACACTGGGGCCGGACTGCATGGATTACACTTTTTATCCGGCTCCGCCCTTGTGCTTCTCTACTCTACCCCCAGATCTTCCGCTCGACCATTCCCAGTATGTGGCCCAGAGCCTGGCGCACGAGAGGTGCTCAGAAGAAGTTAGTTTTTCTCCTCCCTTCCCTCCTGTCAACCTTGGGCAACCTGTCAGGCTGAAATGATGCCCCAGTGGCCCAGTGTCTCCCCCAGGACAGGTCGGGGGAGAGAAGCAAGTAAAACATCACACGAAGTCTGCCTGGACTGAGAGCTCAATGCTGATCTTGGCTGGGAGCCCACCATTTCCCAGCCCCCTCCTGGCCTCTGGGGTATGGCTAATTAAAGACACGGTTACTCATTTCATTCCCAAGTCGCTATTTAAGGAAGTAGAATCATGCCATTCCTATAAGGCCTCTGACCCTAACTAGAGGCAAACAATGCCAGGGCTTGTGCAAGTGGCTGTAAGTACAGAGCTGTTCAAAGAGCCTGGAAGGGGGGAGGAGCCGGCAAGCCCCTACAGCTGGGCCAGCTGCTGGATCGCCCCCCCTTCTATGTCCTCCTCTCTCCCTCCCACCAAGGGGTCAGGCTCCAGTGACAGTCCCTCCCTGAGCCCCCTGCCAGGGCAACTCCTATGTTTTGTGGACACACTCAGAGTCACACAGATGACTCAGAAAAAAAAAAAAAACACTAACAATCTCCTTTTGGATTTTAAGTAGCAGCAACGTGGAGCATGTGAGATTCTTCAGTTGTTTTTAAGAAGTCAAAAAAAGAAGGAAAAAAACCATTGCTTTTCATCCACAAACTCTTCCTGAGATCTGCTCTCTGTCAGCACCAGGGCAAAGCACGGGGAAAGGAAGTGAATCAAAATCATTCCTGCCCTCAAAGGGCATCCAGTCTTACAGACGAAATAGATGCGTGAGCAGGTAAGTTACACTAACACGGATTAAGTATAAATGTAGAGGTATTGACTTTGCACAGTACAGAGAAGGTGGTGATAATAGGTAGGGGGAAAAAGGTATGCCAAGTATGGGAGACCCGATGGGGTTTTGAGGCAAAAATAGGAGTTCATCTGACCAACTTACCAACCTAGTAAGGGAAGAGCATCCCTAGGAGGCGAAAGCATATTAAAAGTCATGGAAATCATAGAAAAGCAGCTGGAACCCACTTGTTTCAATGAGTCTCAAACTTTTCTAACAAATAATTCATAACTGCAGATTGGAATAATTGAGGGCTATTCTGAAGCATTTAGTACAAACATGAAATTTCTTTCTTAGGATTTTTAAAATTTTATTTATTTTTGAGAGAGAGAGAGACAGAGAGAGACAGAGAGAATCCCAAGCAGATTTTCCACTGTCAGCACAGAGCCCAACGTGGGGCTTGAACTCACGAACCATGAGATCATGACCTGAACTGAAAATCGAGAGTTGGACGCTTAACTGACTGAGCCACCCAGGTGCCCCTGAAATTTTTTTATCAAAATATAATTGACTTATTAGATTAGTTTCAGGTAGCATGAAACTTCTTAGATATTTATTTTTATTTTTTTAAGTTGTGTAAATTGTGCAGTATGGATTGTAACAGTCTCATGTGTTTTGATATTAAAATAATGTTTTCAACTTTCAGTCAGTATTCCAAACATACATTGTCAAATAAAATTTATCCTCCATGGAGAAAGAAGCCTCCTGTTGGCCCTTTTGGGAGAGAAAGGCAGTCTTTATCCAGCCTAAAAACTGCAAAGCCTTTAAAAGAGACCAGAGCTTTGAATATACGAGTAATTTTCACACTCATATTTAGGCCTGTTGACTGACTTTGACCACAGTTACAGTGTCCTCCAAAAACTCTTCTTCAAGTAATTTTGTCCTACTTCCTCTTAGCCCTTGCCATCTGCCATGTTGGTTGATTTGAGTAAAATACCAGTGGAGGGGAAGCCACTGGGAACCAGTCAGCAACGACAGAGCAGACAAAGTGGATTCTCCCAATAACCCAGCATTTAGAGCAATCCCAAGCTGAAATTGCATCGATCGCCAATCAGATGCAGGCTGCCATGTGAGGTTTTAAAATGCCGCTTCAGGTGAAAGGTAATGATTCCCTAATCCGCATGCCAGGTTAACACTCCAGACCAATTAAGCCGGAAACTCTGGGAGTGGCATCCAGGCGTTAAAATTTATCAAACCTCTAGGGTGATTCCAATGTGCGGCCAGTTTGCGAATCAGTGGGCTGGATCCTGGCGGCACTCAACCTTGGCTGCACATTAGAATCACCCGAAGAGGTTTTAATGCATATGGCGGAGGAGCCCAGTCACAAACCCAGTGGAGGAGAATCGCTGGGCCTTGGGTGTGGGCGTCTGTGTGGCCCTTAGCCTGGGGAAGGAAGCCAGCACTTCCCAGCTCTGCACTCTGGGGCAACTTCCTTGCCGTTTCCCAAGTCCGTTGTGGGTGCCTGGATGCACAGCGGCTGTCAGGGCGGTCCCCGGGGCTCCCTGAGCAGGGGCCAGGAGACAGACGCTCTCAGAGCTCAGTGTCTCATGATTTTGAGGTTGCCAGGATGCCTAGGGCCTGAGTGGTTCCAGGAGGGAGGCCTCGGTCACCCCTGCCTGATGCACTGGCTGCCAGTGGTGCCAACACCAGATGTGCAGTGACAACACTCAGCAAACCTGTGCATGGTTAGGGCTCTGGTTAACCTACCACCCATCCGTATCGAGTTGCACGCTGGGTCCCACATGCTTGGTTCTTGCCCCTCCCCGTTCAGACCACTGGCTCCACAGCACAGAGGGGGATGGGCAGCAAGCCTGGCCCCGCAGGCCCCCCCTCCCCGCCCCCAGCTGACACACAGGATGACCAACCACCCCCAGGGCAAGGTCGGCAGATGGCTCTCCAGGCTGTTCCTCCTTGATGCCAAAGGATGCTGCTGGTCAGTGTCCTCTCTTTGTCTCCCGCAGGTAGTGACCTCGTGCTGTCCCCATCTTCAGCCGTGCCTGATGAAGGTGGATATTTTTTTGTGGGAATGGGACACTTCTGTTCATTCCTGTCACAGGCCGTTACCCTCTGGGCTGGTGGCCTTGTACAGCCGGGGTGTGGTCCCCACTGAAAGAGATCACATTCTAGGAAGGCAATGATGACCGCCCAAAGGGGTCAGAACACCGTGGAGGGTAATTTAACATTTGTGCTGGAAGATTTCAAACAACCAATTTAATGTCACCAAAAAGGAATGTTTGCCTTCACACTTCCTTGCTTTCGTGCTTCTTATCAAGAGAGAAGCAGAGGTACAAGCTTTGAGAGGGTCCGGGGCAGCCGATCTTCCCCCAGAATGCAATGATGAGACAGCTGATCAGTAAGAAAGCAGCAACCTTAAATGAATGGTTAAAGATCGATTCCATTTCAATGCAGACTGGCATTGAGGAAGCCTGGCATTGTGATGACATTGCTCTCTTCCAGTGCTGGGAGGGGCGCAGTTACCCAGGAATGCTGCTTTGGACAATATAAAGAACAAGAAAAAAAGTGGGTCTGTACCCTACAAAGAATTTTATGTGCAATTAGTGGACAATGAATTAATACCTAAAGAAGTCCTTCAACCCGTAATGCCCATTTTTCTGCAGTAAATCATTATACCTCACATGGGCCTGGGAATTGTGTAAAAGATGTTGTAATCGCCTTGTTTTATACCCAACAATAAACATATAAACAGCTTTTCTGTACCTGTTATTCTAATATTTCTTTACTAAGTCACTCGTGTGGGCCCATGAGTCTTCCAATATTTTTTTAAGTTTGTTTACTTATTTTGAGAGAGACAGAGGCAGCGCGAGTGGGGGAGAGTCAGAGAGAGAGGGAGAGAGAGAGAGAGAGTCCCAAGCAGGTGCCGCGCTGCCAGCCCAGAGCCCGAAGCAGAGCTTGAACTCACAAAACCGTGAGATCGTGACCTGAGCTAAAACCCAGAGTCAGACACTTAACTGACTGAGCCCCCCAGGCGCCCCTGCAATATGTTTTGTAATCAGCTTGTTTCATAGACAGGAGCTCCACCGAACCGCATTTGCCCAGGCTCTTCACGCGCTATGGGCCATCCTGTTGGGTATCTGGTTTTGCTGGGGTTTTTTCTCAAAAGCCCTCCAGGTGACTCCCAGTTTGCACCCAGAACTGAGCGTTCCTGCAGCAGCAGCAGGTGGGTGAATGAATGTCTGCACCCCTGATTCCAGCCAGGAGCAGGGAGGTGTCTCAGGTGGACTTAGAAGTTGAGTTGTATCCCCCATGCCCACTCCCAGCCCACTCCCCGACCAGAATTCATTTGCCGAAGTCCTAACCCCTCATGCTTCAAAATATGGCCTGGTTTGGAAATACAGTCACTGCAGATGTAATTAGTTAGGATGAAGTCATGGCAGAGAAGGGTGGGCCCCTAATGCAGTATGAATGGTGCCCTTATAAAAAGGGGAAATTTGGACACAGTCCCATACACAGAGAGAGGGCCATGTGACCATGGAGGCAGAGATCTGGTGATGTATCTACAAGCCAGGGAATGCCAAAGATTGACAGCACACCACCGGAAGCCAGGGGAGAGGCCAGGACGACATCTGTCCCTCAGCACCCACAGCAGGACCCGAGTCTGCTGACACCTTGATCTCAGACCTCTAGCCCGCAGTTTGTGAGACTGTTCCGGCAGCCCTAGCAAACCCACATGGGGAGACTCCTCCAAACCAGCAAATAGAAGTTCAATACACACATGTTCTAAATAGACTTAGAAACAAACAAAAAACCAGAATCTCTCTAGGTAGTGAAATTGTTGGAAAGCATTGGAAACTATTTGAAAACTCAAAAAAATAATTTTGTTTTGTTTTTTTGTTTTGTTTTGTTTAAGGCAGTTCACACTGCGGCAGGAAGCATCATAAATCTCAGTGAACATCCTGATCAGCTGACAGCTACTGAGAAAGTAACTGGTTTGTGTCCATTCCTGCACTCAGTTCCCTCCCTTGTTCATTTCAGCCTGTCAGCAGGACAGGTAATTGTATTAAATCTCCTAGCAACTGCGATGCTCTCCTTGTGACCATCAAAGGAGCCTTTCTCTTAATCGATTACAAATCTGAGGTCTCCCTGGCAAGGAGAAGATTCTTAGAAGTTGGCCAGGAGCTGGATTCAAAGGGGCAGTTTCCGGATACAAAAGGAAGCTTCAGGGGAGCCTTAATCAGGTCCCCAGCAGAGGACCCCACAAGTGACCCAGGGGTTCCTAGACAACAGTGGCTTGTACATCGCCCACCAGATGCTAAGTCCCTTGAGGAAGAAGACTCTGCCCCTCACATCTCACCCCAAGCCCAATTTTCATGGCTGTTCTATTGAATTCTCCTACCTAACCCTTTCCTGGACAGAGGCTGATCTTCCTCTCCTGAGTCCCAGGCAAGGACCAGGATGAACAGAAAGCTCACAGATTGTGGGATGCAGTGAGAGGTCAGGCAATGAGCATCTCAGCATGGCACTCACGGTAGTTTTCAGGGTCATGCAAGCCAGAAAAAAAGATAAATGGAAATTTAATTAGGGTCAGTGGAAGGAGATGGGTATTGAACTTAGCAATGAATTTTTCTTTTTGAAGATGTAAATAGAACCTCAGAGTAGAGTCCTTTGGCTCTTTTGAGTCATGGAGATGGTTTTCTAATTGAAGAGTTGAGACCCACTCATCTTCCTATATAAGACATAAGCAGATCTAGGGAGCTTTAGATAAGGCTCTTTAAAAAAATAATAAATGCAAAAGAATGACATTACTATCTTCCATCTTGACACTTTTCTTAGGTCCCCTCCTGCCCTAGGATTTTTCAGTGGGTAAATGCAGAGGAAAAAACTTCAAACATGAAATTATTCAGTTTCAAGTCCACTTCATTTCCTGGCTCTCCGGTGAGCTGCCTGCCAAGTCAACTACTTGTCCCTTCATGCCTTAGCAGTGGCCTCGTTCAAATCTGTTCAAAGAGTCACAGACACCTAGTACCATCCACATGGAGCCCTTGTTCTGCACGGACCCCCGCTGCAGAGAGGAAGCCTGGCCTCCTAGAAAGAGCATCCATCCTAAAGTCCCAGACGTGAATCCCAGGTCCTTCCCTTGTGCAGGTGATGAGTGAAGTGGATCTTCACAACTTCCTGTGGGCATTCAATGGAAGAATAATAAATAAAGCACCGAACAAAGCCCCTGATGTGCTCTAATAGGTGCTCAGTAGAAGGGCCTCCACTCCCCTTTGCCCTGAAGCTCAGTGGACTTCTCATCCTTCTCTCTCCATCCACATGGATAAGGAGAGGGGATAGGGCCAGGGGTTCTCTACTCCTCCTACCCTGAGGCCAGGCTCTTGTGCCGTGCCTTCTAAAGAAGGAGTCAGTGCTGATAGAAGACTGGCCCTTTCCATCTCGGGGAGTCTGCATGCTGGACCTTAATTCCACTCAGTAAACAAGTGTTGAGCACAAACCGGCTGTTGACCCTATGCTAGGGACTGAGGATGAAGCAATGAATAAGAGTGGACCCTTCCTCCTACGTGGATACATCAAAACATCTTTCAACACATCTATTTTCCTAAGAAATTGTTGTCATTTCAGTTTATTTTTATTTTAATAAAAAAAAGATTTATGTTTAATAGAAAAACATTATTGGGGTTTCTGGGTGGCTCAGTCGGTTAAGCGTTCAATGTCAGCTCAGGTCAGGATCTCACAGTTTGTGAGTTCAAGCCCCGCATCAAGCTCTGGGCTGACAGCTCAGAGCCTGCTTGGATCCTCTCTCTCCCTCTCTTTCTGCCCCTCGCCCACACACACTCTCTCTCTCAAAAATAAACATTAAAATTTTTAAAAATAATAAATAAATAATGTAGTAATTTTTTAAAAAAAGAAAAACATTATTTTTCCCCTCTTTTAATCCATAAACCTCAATAACAGTTAGGACTAAATTAATTTCTTTTTTAGAAAATTTTTAAAGTTTTTATTTATTTTGAGAGAGACAGAGAGGGGGAGTTGGAGAGGGGCAGAGAGTGAGGGAGAGAGAGAGAATCCCAAGCAGGCTCTGAGCTGCAGGATAGAGTCCCATGCGGTGCTTGAACTCACTAATGGGGAGATCATGACCTGAGCCGAAACCAAGAGTCGGACACTCAATCAACGGAGCCACCCAGGTGCCCCAAGTCAAACTTAATTTCTAATAATATAAACAGGAAGTGTCTGTCTTTTCAAAGTTACTAAATAAATAAAGCCAGCCATGTTTTCATTGAAATATTTGACAAAACACTTTTTAAGTCCTAGAGAAGAATTCATTCTCTAATTAAAACCCATTTAATGTAATTAATGGACTCTCTAAGGACCTCCTTTAATAGAGAAAGCTTTGTTAATCCGAGATGAGCTACAATATGAATTTAGAGGAAATAAAGTGCATTTTGGGAGAGAAAAACACACGTGCACTAAGTGGAAACGTAGCCATCCTGGCTCCCCAGTTGACTCCACACCATTTGACAGGTAGCTGTCTTCTCCAGTTAGGAACCAAAACCCAACTTCCCTCCGCTGATGGCTGGTGATATTTTTCCTTTGGGAAGGCAGCTTTGCTGCCCCGCTCTCCCTTGCCACCAAGTCAAACTGGCCTTGATGTTGTGACACTTCTTCTCTTGGCCAACAGCTTCCCACTGGAGAGTGAGACCGTTCTGGTCAACCGGGTTTGCTCATGGCAGCAGAGGGAGCTCGATGCAAAATGGAGGGCGGCGTTGTCTGCCCTTCCAGGCGAGGAGACACAGACACGGTCTCTCCTGGACCCCCCGGAAGTACGGCCGACGCAACAGTGGATCCTGACCTAGGCGATGGGGCCCCTGGGTAACGCTTCTCAGAAGCTCAGGTATGTGTGTTATATAGGCATGTATCTGTGCACCTACAGCCATCAATACGTCTCTGTATTTTCAAAGGAGAAGCTTGAATTGAGGTCAATGAAGACTTCCCTAGAGCCTAGAGGTTTCTAAGGAACTTAGTCTTAATTAATAGATCGAAGTAGTTTGTATTTAACACATCAAATAGACAGATGAGAGGCCATTAGACAGATGATAGGTAGCCAGACAGATGAGAGATTGATTGATTTAGAAGTCAGATAGACCTAGGTTTAAACCAATTACTGTCACAAAGAGTCTTGATAAGGTACAAAGTTTCCCTAACCCTACATTTCCGTCTGTAAAATGGGCTCAGTTACCTCTCCAGGTGGTATTGAGGCATAAATGAAACTGGGTGTAAAGTGCTTAGTGAAGTGACAGACAAAAAGTAAGCCTCAATAAACAGGATTCATTACCACTGTTATTCTGATTGAAGAACAGTTCAATAAGGGGGCATCTTCGTGAGTTCAGGGTTTCAGAACTGTAAGGAGACAGACTGGGTTAATGGGAAGGCTCTGATACACATACCAGTAAATGGATACTTTCTGCAACAATGCACAGCTTAAGCGGGGCCAGTCACCCAGTGGTCAGATGTTTCCCCAGTCGCCAAGGGTGAGACAGTTTTGCCAGGGAACCCAGCTTGATTTCCTGGTTCAAAAATCACACCTGTGAAACTCAATCCAGGTGGGAAATTCTTCTGGTTGACTCTGCTAAAGCCATAGATCATCATCAAGTTATTTCTCCAGGTCACTCTGAGGTCATCTCTTGATTAATAACAGCCGGCAAATGGGGGGTGGGGGAGCACAAAATTTAGCCGCCTGGCCTTTGCCTAAAAGTCCATCATAAGCACCTCTCTTTTGTTGAACATTTTCTGGGTACCAGGCACCGTGCACATAGCCTCCCGCACATCAGTTTATTTGATCCTCTAATGATCGTCCAGGGGGGCAGCTACAGTGATCCCCATTTAAAGATGAAGAATTTCAGGCTTGCAAAGTCCAGTTATCTGTGCAAGATCACAGCTAGTCAGTGGTGGAGCCAGCATTAGAGGTAAGTCCCAGAGCTCTTCCCACCAGGCTTTGCTGCACAGAAAACCATTAATCCCCCTTTTCTCTCCCATGTCACGTGTGTTTATACTGCATAGGAGAACAAAAGATGGTTTAAAACTCTCGTTTTTCTCACCTGCTGAAAAGCAGTCCGGCCTATTGTTACTCATCAGGCTGTACCTGGCTCTGGGCTCTTCAGGCGATCCCTCCAATCCTCTTCATAGGGCATCTCCTTACCCTCATCCCTGCTCAGGATTCTGTCTGGCCTTTCAGAAAACAACTGGCAACAGTTTAGCAACTAGTTTAAATCTCTTTCTTTGGCTAAGAAGCCCCTTTGCAGGGGCACCTGGATGGAGCAAAGCAAGAGTGCCACCTGGTGGAATATTTGGGTCACTGCCAACAATATTCCTTGGGCAAAAGTAGGCTAAAGGTACATGGGGACGGACCAGTGTTCACAGTGGCTGGGAACCACTCCTAGACAACTACAAGAAACAACTCACCAGTGTCTAGGCACTAACTTCATGAAGCTCAAAGTCTTGCTCAAATATAAGTTTGGGACTTTAAAGGGATGCATTTCTCCGCTCCAGAGCCTGGGCTGGGATTAAGGTGAGGTAGGAGGTATCCCATCCCAGCAAGGGCAGGACTGCATCTCTTTACTTAAAATTGTGAAATCCTTGGGGCGCCTGGATGGCTCAGTTTGTTGTCTGACTTCACCTCGGGTCATGATCTCACGGTTCATGAGTTCGAGCTCTGCGTCTGGCTCTGTGCTGACAGCTCAGAGCCTAAAGCCTACTCTGGATTCTGTGTCTCCCTCTCTCTCTGCCCCTCTCCTGCTCATTCTCTCTCTCTCAAAAATAAATAAGCATTCAAATAATCTGAAAAACTAAAACAAAAATTTTTTTTGAAATTCTTTTCATTGTGAATGTTTGCATTAATTTTGACTTTTTAAAAGTGCATTAAAATATTAGTTATCTTAATTACTGGGTTTTGGGCACTCTCCCCCCTGACATCATATACCCAAGGAAAACTCCTCTTGCTTCAGCCTAGTATGCAGCTGCTGGGGACCTTTGACAAAGGACTCTGTTTCCTGTCAAAGTTCTGTCTGCACATGAGCTATGCACAGCTCCCATGGCCTCCTTGCACATCTGCCTTCGCTCCATCCCATCTGAGAATGGCCTCAGCATCACCGCCATTCCTTGGATCCGATTCACCAACTTAAGTCAAAAGCAAGTACTCAAACCAGGACGCACTTCAGTGTAAGCGCTGAAGAACCTGACAAAACACATTTGCCTATCGCTGGCCTCCACAGGTCACAGCTTGTGAGCAGGGCCTCCCTGCTTTTGCCGGGTCCCAGACCACTGGGCAAAGTGCACTTGTCCACACTGCATGCCCTCCCTACGCCAGCGGCAGCCAGCGAGGATCTACCTTGGGATGTTGCCTTCTGAAGAAGGTCCAAGGCGAGTGCCAGCATCAAGCCAGATCACCACATCACCCAGTGTCTACAATGGGTCACGCCAGTCCCCTGATCCTCTCCTCGAGGCGAGGAGGGAAGATCTTTACCTAGAACGTATGAGTGGGTTGGGAGGGGGGGATGATTCTGGAAACCCCTGAAAATTCACGCGAAACAATGTGCAGTTTCTGGGCAGATGATTTATCACTTTCTTTCCATTCTCCAAGGAGCCCTTGACCCCACAGAAAGTGAGAATCACAGCAGCTCCATAAAGTCTCCAGGCTCTGTCAAGGGTCTAAGTGAGAAATAGCAACAAGAAGTATCTTTCCATGCATCCCTTGGTAACAAGCACCAGCTCGATAAAGGCCCGCATGTTTTTCAAAATTCAGAAGAACGAAAAGTTCCTCTCCCGCGATACACTGGACTCTCAGCTGGATACTGAGACCCAGAGAGGCCCCCTGTCTTCTCTGCCTTCCCCTCCCTGACATCCCTTTCCGCCTTATTGTTCTCCGGCAAAGTTCTTTTGCAAGATCTAGGCTTCCCTCCGGAACAGTCTTCCACTCTCTTGGCATCCTTTACTCATCCTTCCTGTTGAGCTTTCTCGACATTTCCAAGCAGGGCTGGGCACCTTCCACACTACCGTTACCACGCAGTTGACTTTTCTAGATTTATTTACGTATTTGTCTATCCTGCCCATGATAGATTGTGATCCCATGAGGGCAGGAGCCCAATGTATTCACTTCCGCATCCCCAGCACCTAGCACAGAATCAATGTGTGGGAGGGAGAAAAGAAAGTTACATGGATGAATAAATAAACAGATCAGTGAATGAATGAACCTCCCCCCTCCCCCACCGCACCCCTGCACACGCACACCTCCATGCCTTCATTTCCCAGATGAGGAGTGCGGGCACCGAGGGACATTGGCATGGCAGTGAGACCGAGCCCCGCAGGGCTTCCCCTCACCCCCACCCCACAGGAGCCGCACCCACGCCAGCTGCAGCTGGGTGCCGAGATCACGCAGCACCCAGAGCCCCGCAGCGGCCACCGCTGCAGCACACCTTGCCTGGTCTTTTCGCGGCTCCCGGGCTCAGCGCACACAGTAGGCAGATGCTGACGGAGGGAAATCAGAGGCAAGAAATTGGCCGCTGGCAGATGCCAGCTGCCCCTCTCGACGGGGTCTGGGACACCGGAATCTTCTCCGTGACTGTCATTACCACTGTGAGGACCGCAACGAGAAAGCCTTTGAGTCTCTCAAACTGACTCCCAACAGCAGGCTCAGGGGAGCTGAATTTCATGCCCAGGAATGCGTTGCCCGTGAACCTGAAACGGCTAGTTTTACTTTTGCTTCCTCCCCCCGGAATTAGATTCATGAGAAGTCTGATAAAATCTCCGGACGGGCGGCTCCGGGCTCTGCTGGCCCCAAACACATGGCAGAAGCTGGAAAGAGCTGAGGACGGTGGCTACCCGGCCAGCATAGTTCCTGCTCTCCAGGGAGGGGGGAAGCCTCTGAGGAAAGTCGTGGGCCCCAGCACAGCTGTGGTCCTTACTGGATCATTAGATCTGCCACAAGCAAGATAAAAATTTCAAACAGCAAAGGCCTTCTCCGTGGTCTGCTGAACGGGGTTTCTCATTGTGTTTTGGTTCCTTCTTGTTTCCTCACACCCTGACTGCCTTTGCTGTAACGCCGCGGGAGCCCCTGCCTCTGCGGCTGGTCCCCCAGCAGATCCGGAAGGGGGGCAAGGGATTGGGTTTGTTTTGTTTTTAAATGTAGGTAAATTCGGAAAAGATTCAGGGTTTTGAGCCCTTGTTGTGTGAGCAGTGGTCCGACCTTCGCTTGCCCACTTCTCAGAATCAGAGGTCTCCTTTCCGAAAAACACAAAAGCCCAAACGAGAAAAGAGAAGGCTATCCCAGATTCATAGCAAGGGAAAGGGAAGTCTCCTTGCTGTGTGTCCTCAAATGTACACACTATTCAAAGGCTCTACCTCCTCCAGATGTCGGGTAGGAATAAGCCACTTGTCCCTGACCCCACAGTTTTCTATTCTGTGTGTGTCTTAATCTGTCGCCCTAGACTTCAGACTTCTTTCTGTTCCCTTTCATACCCACATGTGTAATAAATATTATTGGCTGATCGAAAGCCAAATTAAAGCCAAGAGCATTTTTATAAAACATGAATCACTTAGGAAGCGTTACGACAGGGCAGGCCCTTTATATCATATTTTAATCCTCACTGCAATCCTGTAGGGTGGGTGTTTTTCTGGTTTTACAGATGAGAAAACTGAGGCTGGGAAGGATTCCTGGAGTGCAGAGTGCTTCTCAGCGGTGGGGGCTGAATTCCAGGACAGTCTCACTGGCAAAGCTATGCTGCTCACCTCTTTAGACTTCCTGGCATTTCGGCAGATGACCCAGCAAAGCTTTTCACATACTGGGCACAGTAACCAAGACCTAAGGGATCAGCTGCTGCGTAAAACACGGCAGGGCTCAGAGCAGAGAAAGGTTCTCTAGCCTCCAAGTGGTTCATGCTCTTGTGGGCAGAGTGGCAGGGTCTGCCCAGGCCAACCCCTCATTCCCCAAATCCCACCCTTGCCTCCTAACCATGGTCAGCTCTTCTCTCCCATCCACCCTGGGTGAGTATCGGGCCAAAATGTCCTTTGTCTCCTCCCCTAACTGACCCTGAGCCCGAGTGTGGCACAGTATGGTGGTTCTGAGTATGTGTGTGACTGCTGGCATTTGCCCCAGTCATGCTCATAGCAATATCCCTGAATCGATTCCAATACTCTGCTATAGAAGACAGATCAGACCTCAGAATCATTCTCAATACAGCATTCTAGGCAGATGCTACCAATCAATCAGCCTTGTTCTGAGATTAAGCCTTTTTGTCATTATTGGCATAGCAAGTGATCAGTGGAATTTAATTTCCATTCCCTTCTATTCTTCCTGCCTGCCTTCCTCAATGTTTCTGGGATGGGTAGAGGGAGGGATGGATGGACAGATGGATGGATGGACAGATGGATGGATGAAGGGATGGATGGAAGGAGGGAGGGAGGGATGGAGGGGTGGGGAAATGGAGGAAGGATAGAGGAAGGGAGGGAAAGAGGGGTGGATGGATGGATGGATGGATGGATGGATGGATGGAGAGATGGATGGACAGAAGGATGGATGGAGGGAGGGATGGGGGATGGAGGGATGCAGAGATGGAAGGAAAGATAGAGGAAGGGAGGAAGGGACGGAAAGAGGGAGGGAGGGAGGGAGGGATGGATGGATGGATGGATGGACGGATGGATGGATAAATGGATGGATGGAAATTAAGTTCTCACCTTACAGAGGAGTGCTGGTTGGCACCACTCCTAATTCTGCTGACTTCACTCCATGCCAGTGCTTCCTTGACAAAACTTGCTCTTAGCATGTGGCATTCGTTATAGGAACTGGTGAGACTCCTGGGTCATTCTGAGGCCATGGAGGATCCTCAGCGTCAGCACTTTGTTTCTCACTCAGTCTCATTTCCTCCCCCTCTAACATATGCCTGAGCTTAAAAACATCCACTCACCCCATACTTCCTTCTTCTTTTTAAAGCTCAAGCTGACAAGAGAAATTTCTTCTCCCACTCACCACTTTTTTTCTAGACAGATTAAGAAAAAAACAATTCTACTGTGCGGTGCATAGGAATGGCCAATGATTAAAAACTCTTCTGTGTTTCGGGAGCCATCACCACCTTTAACCTATATGTTGCCTAGAGGTTCCGAATCATCCTATGATTTAGTTATGGATGGGGAAGCATGTTTTTGCAGGGCCTTTTAAGAAGCTTTGGCTTTTGGTTTTGAACCAATCAAGTTATGGTGATATTGGAATATTCTTTCCCTAGCAAAATACCCTGTAGTGTTCAAGAGGAAGAAAACGTTAAGAGATTTTTATTCAAGTCACTTTGAAGAGGAATAAAATAGCTCTTATAAAGCAACATGTTTGAGATTTAAGTACAAGTAAATCAGAAGCATATGGATTGTGTGTGTTAAAACACGCTTTTGTTTCCCCGGGAAGGAAAAAAATACTTGGGAAAAATATATTTTATAAAATGGCATATATTAGAAAATAGCTGGAGATTTTTAAGAAAGCCAAAATGTAGCAGGAATGGTCCAGCTCTAGTTATTAATATCCTGGAACCAGCTGGGAAGTAAAATTAGGTGGTGAAATTATTGTACCATTCTTATTCCAAGCTGAAAATGACATATTTCTCATATCTTTTTTAAAAATTTTTTTACGTTTTTATTTTATTTTCGAGAGAGGACAGAGTGCAAGGAGGGGAGGGGCAGAGATAGAGGGAGACACAGAATCTGAAGCAGGCTCCAGGCTCTGAGCTGTCAGCACAGAGCCCGATGACCTGAGCTGTAGTCGGATGCTTAACCGACTAAGCCACCCAGGTCCCCTCATGTTTCTCGTATCTTTCCAACAAAAGAAAAATGAAATACTGAGATCTAGGAGATGAGGCTTTGCGAGTTTTTTCCTTTTTTTGATATTAGTCCTGATAATAATTCTTATCACTGGACTCATAGACTAGGTAAGAGTGTGGAGATAGTGGGGCGCCTGCGTGGCTCAGTAGGTTAAGCATCTGACTCTCGGTTTCGGCTCAGGTCATGATCTCGCGGTTTTGTGGGTTCAAGCTCCACCTAGGGCTGTGCACTGACAATGCAGAGCCTGCTTGAGAGTCTTCTCTCTCCCTATCTCTCTGCCCCTCCTCTGCTCATGCTGTCTCTGTCTCTTTCAAAATAAATAAACTTAAAAAAAAAAAAGTATGGAGGTGGGGACGAGGTCCCAGAGTCCGACTGTTGGCTCCAATCACAGCTCTGCTCCATTAGCCGTGGGATCACCACAATCCACTCACCTCTTTCTGTGTCCTTGTTTTCTCATTTGAAAAATGAGAAGAAGACAACGACGATGATGACAATGCATTACTGCACTTACTATGTGGGTAAAGCACTTGGAATAAATGTCTGATGCACAGGAAGTAAATGTTGGCTCATTTTGTTTGTAATCTTGCCTAGAATGCTCTGCCACTAGATAACTCTATGGTTCAGTCATGCACTTCAGAACCTGACAAACCTTTATGTAGACTGAGAAAAAAAAGGAATAAAATGAAATGACAACCAACTTTAAAGAAATGACAATTATGAGGAGATAATATGATGAACAACTGTACCCTGGCTAATATAGATAATCTACATGAAATAGCAAATTCTTAGAAACACCTAACCTGCCTAAACGGACTCAAGAAGAAATAGAAACCACAACCCAGACCTATAACAAGTAAAGAGGGTGAATCAGTAATCAAAACCTCCCATTGGAAAAAAAGTTCAGGACCAGATGTCTTCACAGGTGAATTCTACTAAATATTTAAAGAAAAACTAATACCAATCTTTCTCAACCTCCTCCAAAACATAGTAGAGGGGGAACACTTCCTAATTCATTGTACGAAGACAGTGTTCTTCTGATACCATAATTGGCCAGTTCTTTCAGGACTCTGTCCTCCCCAGCCCTTCTATAGAACTCCCCCCCCACATATATGCATTCCCTCATCTCAACATATTTTTCATCATAGCACTTATCACCCCCTGATATATTATATACCTATTTTTTTATTTATTGATTGATTCTCTTCTTTCACTAGAATGTGGGAGCTCCATCAGAGCATGGAATATTATTTTTCCATGGAATAACTTCTTAGGCATGAATTTTCTATCACCTAACAGGGGCCTATAGAAATGTATTAAATAAATATATTGTCTGGTCATTTTTTTACTGAAAGAAAATGAGGAGAAATTTAGAGAGGACCTGGGTATTGCAGAACTCCAAGATCTAGCTGACTAAAAGAAAATGAGCCTTCAGAAGCAGATAACCAAGAAAGTGTTAGGTCAGGAAAACAAAGGGAAGTGAGAGTTCTGAAAAGCAGAGACCAGTCAGCAGTGTCAATAATGCTGAGAAATCAAGTACAATAAGAACCAAAATGTCTACTGGACTGAGCTGCAGACCATTGGCCACCTTCATGAGAATCATTTGGGGGACATCATGAGGCTAGAAGCCAGAAGCCAGACTACTTTGAGGGGCAGATGAAGGAAGCAGCCCATTCTGAAAACATTTTAAAGAAGATTTTTTATTAAAAAAAAAAAATAAGGAAGTTGCTAGAAAGGGCAAGTGTCAAGTGAAGATATTGTTTTTAAGTGGGAAAGATCTGTAAATGTTTCAAAGCACATGGAAGGAACCCAGTTGAGGAGAAAAGACACTGAAAATACAGGAGGAAGCAAGGTTCCTAGAAGGAAAGGTATGGGAGGCAGACCATAGGACTGGCTTTAGCAAGGACCAGCCTCTCCTACACCCTCAGACTGCAGGAAAACAAGACCCAGAGAGTCCATTTGACTTACCCACCAGCCCAAACAGGACCCAGGTCTCCAGTGTTCGTTTGACTAGGCAGTAATTTTCTCTTGCTCAAATTAGAATGTTCTATGAGAAGTGAGGAGGAGAGAGGGTTAGAAATCAAAGCTGGTAGATAAAAAAAAAACGCCCACTACAATAGGTTTTGTCATTGAAGACTTTCTTAGGGAGGGTACCTCTTCCTACTCACGAGCTCTTTTCCCTGTGGTGTGAACCCCATTAGCAGAGTGTCTCCCTAAAGTCCTTCCTCACCCCTCCCCAGGACAGCAGAGGGATGTGCCTAATTGAGGAATCTGTGATAAGAAACCCAGCATGCACAGCCCAGCCCCTTCCCGTCTCTTCTTCCTTTTAGGAACTAGCAGAGAAAACATCTAACTCTAGATGGCTCTCAAACCCATGGCAAGCATAGCCCATGCTTACCCTGTGTGGAGGCCAGCAGTGGTCTGCCTCTGCCTTGGACCAGATTGGCTGGTGCCACCAGTATGCGGGCTCAGGATTAGGAAGTCCATTTGCCCACAGATACACTCCACTTTCTCCAATGTCAGCTTTATCAATAGGAAAGATGTTATTTTGGTGTCTCTCTACCCCTCTCCTTTGTCTTTTTTTTTTTTTTTTCTAGTGGGCTCAGAAAAAAGATGAGAAAGAAGGGAGCTAATGATTTCAACAGAAATTATACTATTAAAATTGGCATGTAAAACTTTATTCTTGACATCATTCTTTTCCAGATATAAGGACCAAAAACCCTAAAATATGATATGACTATTTTCTGATATAATTTAAATAGTGAAAGTGCATTCTTTTCAGGGAAGAACACTCCCAAAGGAGAACACGAGGGCCCAATATTTTGTCCATGTGTAAAACCCGAAGGACCTGCTTTCTTAATTCAGTTGGATTGAAGTACAAAATCACAGTTGATCATTTGCTCAGCTCTTGCCAGGACTCCACTGTTTTCTGTCTGGAAACAGCCGTGGCCACATCCACAGTTTCGAACTTGAGAAAATGACCCAGAATCATCACAACGTGGGAAGAGGCTGCACGGCAATGACCATCCTGGGAGGGTGGGAGAGAAACCTGCCAAAGTACATTCTTTGTTGATGAGAAAAATGCACCGACAATTGTAAAATTAGGTGTTTGGCACCCTATTTAGCCATGGAGCCAGTTTTCAACTCACTTCTCTCCAACTTTTTCAGTGCCAAAGAGTTGCTCCTAATAATCATCTCAAAAATAGTCCCTGTCACCTTCTCCAATTACTTCAGTCTCCATATTTCAAATTGAACAATATTGGCCTTGACCATACAACTTCTCTCTGCTGCTCCCAAGTTGCTATTTGGAAATTTATCAAATAAGCCTTAGGTCTATCAGTGAGGACAAAGATTAACAGCAAAATCCCTCTTGCAACTTTACTTGAAAGCTATTTTAAGAAACAAAGGGGCTGGCGATTATTCAACGACTTTAAGGCACATCAGAATGTGTGGGAGGTTTGAAGTCAAGGGTGGGAACGTGGGCCAGACTAAAGGAGCTGGTAAAGGCGAGGTTGAAGGAGACACAGCAAAACTCAGAGCAGAAGCGAATCCTGGTCCTGCAGTGAGCAGCCTCCAACTATCTTACATCCTTGCAACAGTTGTTCGAATTCAAAGCTCCCAGAGAGAGGATCTGACCACTTAGATTTATAAGAGCAGGCACTTTCCTCCACCACCTGCCCTCCAAAATGTAGCTCATGGTGGGAAGCTACCTAAAAGAAAGAAGGAGTACAATTGGAATGGTAGGATTGGGTGCTGGACAAGTGACCCCCATACTTGAGCCCCACGGGGAAGTCCCGTGAGCGTCAGTTTAGTGGTTTGATTCATCCACAATGGTTTATTGCATGGAGATCCTGAGAGCTCTCAACCATCCAGTCACCATGCAAGACATAGTGATTAAGTTCTTCTGAGCAGAGATACATCGGTGAACAAAATGGAAACAGTCCCTGCCCTGATAGAGTTCAGGGCCTTCTCAAATCATCCACCTCGACTTAGAGGCCACTGAGTCACCCTCATTGTTAGGAGCCCACAGTCGCTGTAAAACAATCTCATCCAAACCTCAGCGCTGGTCTGAAAGCCTGGGTGGGAAGGAAACCACTGCACAGACTTAAGGTACTAAGGACCGATATTCTGAGCTCAACTCATCTGCAAATCACAAAGTGAGCTTGAGCTCGGGGTGGACACAAGGAAATGCAGAATGTGATCATGTCATGGGATGGATCACCAGCCAATGACCCTAAGGGGTCAAAAGACAGTAGCGTAGCTTGCCGGAAACTTTGTACCTAGTGATATTGGTACATATTAGTTCAAACAAACATTTCCATTTTGGTAGATTCTTTTGTAAAACTACTAATTTTACATTCAAATAATGAGCTGAACTACCTAAAGTGTGTAGTGTGTGTGTGTGTGTGTGTGTGCACGCACGTGTATGCGTACATGTATTCACTAGAAAGTATAAAAAAGAGTTAGGGGCGCCTGGGTGGCTTAGTCGGTTAAGCGTCCGACTTTCGCTTAGGTCATGATCTCGTGGTGTGGGTTCGAGCCCCGCGTCGGGCTCTGTGCTGACTGCCAGCTCAGAGCCTGGAGCCTGTTTCAATCTGTGACTCCCTCTCTCTCTCTGACCCTCCCCTGTTCACGCTGTCTCTCTCTCTCTCTCTCTCCTAGAAATAATTAAAACATTAAAAAAAATATTTAAAAAAAAAGTTAAAATTTTTTCCCTTGTTTTTCATGGTGACATCTGGGCTTCCATGGTGGTCAATGTCATGGAAAACTCACGAGCTTTGGCAGCCTCCAGGTCTAATACTCTCATCTATCTGTGTCTATGGCCTTTGAGAAGTTTCCTAACTTCGCTGAGGTTTGTTTCCTCATCCATAATATTAGAATAATAATATCTATCCTTTTTCATGCACTGACCATGTGCCAGGCACTATGCTGAAAATCCTTTCAGTATATTATATAATTTAATTTTTCCCCAAATCTATTTTGTTGGTTTCTTACTTATACTGATTTTACAAATGAAGAATCAGACATAGAGCAGTTAAGTTATTTGCCTAAGATCGTGAAGCCAATAAGTGTAGATGAGGTGAGATTTTAACCCAAGTGTGTCTGACCCCAGAGGCCATATTCCCAGAGGTGTTTCTTCCAAGCACCTCATTCTACTACCTGCTTAGGACAGGATCAGATCAGGTGACAAAACCCCTCAAAATTCTCCTCCACAATCATTAGGGACTCCAGCTTCTTCTTGTTGCTTTACCACATTCAACAAGTAGTTTCCACCTCGTGGTCTAAGAAGGCTGTTCCCATCCAGCCATCACCTCCACGTTCCAGTCAGCATAGAAAAGAAGAAACAAAAAGGGGCATATTTCTTCCTGTTTAGGACACCTCCTAAGAATTGCACGCAACGCTTCTGCTTACAACGCAATGACCGCACGGGCACATGCAGCCACAAGGGAAGCTGGGCTATGTGGTCTTCTGGCAGCAATTCATGTGCTTCGTTAATTAAAAAAAAAAAAAAAAAAGTACAATTATATTATTAAGGAAGAAGGGAAAGGACAGCACTGGAGGATAATCTCTGGTGCACAGGGTTATGGAAATGATGAGGGAGAATGTAAATGAGGCACCAGATTCACTTCCCGGCACATAGCAGGCACCTGAACGTAACACCATCACTTACCACGATCGACCTCCATCAGGCATCCTGCAGAACCCCAGCAGAAAATCACAAATTCAAATCAGTGAAGGCAAGGTCACAGAAAAAGGGTAGGAGAAGGAAATATTGTTTTAAATCACCATGATATTACGTGTCGGGCCTTTCTTCCACACAAATCATCGCCTCTGCTCATCTGCGGCATCCAGAGGACCGCGTGGAAGATGATAATGAGAAGGCACTTCAGCCGACCGTCCCTGGCGACATCTGTACCCACCACGTGAGCCGCGGGGTGATGCTATCACAGGTGACCGCTAGTAAATAATTTCTACCGCAACGGTTAATGGAAATGCAGTTTTCATTACAGTAAGAAAATTGAAATCTCAGCCAGCCTCTGTGGGTTCCGTGTGACCCATTCCTCATTTCTCATAAGATTGTGTGTTGTTTTTCATTCCCCTCATGATTAACCTTTATCGTGAAGGGTGGTGGGAGAGCAAGGTAATTGAAATCCCCAGGAAATCTCCACCTCACACTGCCATTCAGCAATCTTCCTCACCCTTCCAGATACCGGGGCTCCAATCAGGTAGGAAAGGGCCATTTTTAATTTGAGGTGGAGATACTATCTAGTAGGAAGGTTCCAAATGCCCGGACCAAATTGAAGTGACAGATAAGCAACCAGTATGGAAGAAGGAAGAGGAGAGGGAGAGAGGAAGAAGGAGGGAAAATGGCGGCCCTGAGGGACCCAAGTCATTGAAAAGTTCTCAAATGTATGGGACAACTTCCCTTGTGACAGGTCTTTGGGGCATGGATACTATGAACGCCTTTCCACATAAAGTATGTTTTCAACTCAGTTTGGCTCTTGCTCTTTGAATTGCAAATGATCTGTGGCTGCACAAAATTTCTCCTTTGTTGGAAAGACCTTAACTAAACATGCTGCAGACTTGCTTCTTCAGAAGCCCCTTTCGCCTCAATTCAGGGTCGTTTGTCCCTCAGCTCCTCATCTCTCATGCCCCTTGTCCTTTTCCTGTCGCAGCCGGCTCCTTCCTTGAAGCTCATCTGTTTTTAAGCCACCCACTCAGCAGAGTAAGCAAGGAGCTAATAGATTTGCAGCGAAGAGAACATCTGCTTAGCCGTGCGAGTCAAAGCGCATAATTTCATAATTTTGTTGAGAAAGCAAAAGAGGACTAGACATCCCCCCCCTTGGCGGAGGCTCACCCTGTTTCAGGTTTTATCTCTTCCCTGTTTTTCCCCTGTCACTGCTCATCATATGACCAAATGGGTCTTGGCTGCCATTTTCTTAACCCAGAACTGATACTATATCGAACATGTGCAAGTAATTTCCAGAAGGGTGACTATGGTAAACATCAGGGAGGAGGGAAAAGTTTGATTTTAATAATTTTTTTTTAATGTTTTTATTTATTTCTAGGAGAGAGAGAGAGACAGCGTGAGCAGGGGAGGGTCAGAGAGAGAGGGAGTCACAGACTGAAACAGGCTCCAGGCTCTGAGCTGGCAGTCAGCACAGAGCCCGACGCGGGGCTCGAACCCACGAACCGCAAGATCATGACCTAAGCGAAAGTCAGACGCTTAACCGACTAAGCCACCCAGGCGCCCCAGGGAAAAGTTTGATTTTAGCAGCGAGCCAGACTCAGAGTTTTCCTGTAACCTGCACGTGTTCAAGGCGCAACCAGTTCAACATGGAGTAGTGATGGGGAGATTCACCTCCGCCATCCTGCAGAGCTGAATGTCTTTTCCGTCTGATTGCTCAAGATGTTCACAGGAGGAAAATTGCCTTGCCCCTTATTTATTCATTCACGTGTCCTCAAATTCATCTTTCCCAGTCGCTGTCTTTTAGCAGATACTAGTTTTGCCATGACTAGCAGAAGTTCACAGGCACTGGAGCTACATTTATCTGTTAGTCTCTTGGAGGGCATGCTATCCCAACTTGCAGGCAAACTGGGCTTCTGGACTGATCTGGGGATCATTTCACTGGTCAGTTGTGTTCAGGTTCCCTCTTCAAGCCTGGAAGCTTCCCTGTCCCCATTCTTACTCTTGAATCTTATTTCATTTGCACTTGTACATGCGGGAGACCTTTGAGCCTGTACATAGCTGGATTGCTAGGAAACCGACAGAGTCCAATTTGCCCTCATCTTTTCCTTTTGCATCTCTGACTCCAGTGAAACCACGTGGTAGCCCTTCAAAGCCTCAGACGTGGAGCTGGTCCCTGCTCCCTGGCCTTCTGCAACAGGACAGCCAGCTGTGCCAGAGGAAGACGGTGGACTAAGGAAGGAAAGACTCATAGGTTATACATTCCAGAGTAATGAGGAACCTTAGAGATCACCCATGCCTGTCACGTTACAGAGAGGAGTGCTGCGGTCAAGGTCACACACAAAGTCACAGCAGAGCCAGGCCAAGAGATGGAACCCCCGGATTTCAGTTCAGGACTCTCTTCAATGAGCTTGGTGAGCCTGATGTGATGCTGGCTGATCTGTACCACATAGCACTCCCCAGAGTCTAGAGTCCCCAACATCGTGTGAAGGTACCAAAGAGACATAAAAGGTAGCACCACTGACAGAGAGAAAGAGGCAGCAACTTCTTTCTATTTATGCACATTTGGTGTTTCCATTGGCCTATTCACAATGGGAGAGTTGAATGGATCTGAAGGACAGGAGGACAGCGAAGGAAATGAACATTGGCAGAAGATGCCAAGATGACTGGCCGAGTAAGCAGTGGGCGCAGCCTGCACGGGTCTAAGTCCCAGCTCTCTCACTACCTCAGTTTACTCAGCTGTAAAATGGACACAATAATACCATCTGCAGTAAAGGTAAGGGTTAAATAAGTCATTTCATGGAAAGTACTTAGGACAGAGCAGGACACATAGGTGGCCATGATTATATTAGCAGGGAAGGAAGTGTGAGGGAGAGCCACGAGAAAAACACAAGGCGTCTGTCAGGATGACTGTAAGTAAATCCCTCTCCCTGTTTCCGGTAGTGTTGCTAGGAGAAAGTACAGTGTGACGCCAAGGGCCTGCATTTAAAACACGGTATTCGTGTGAGGTTAAAACGGAGAGGCCACAAAACACCGTGACTTACAGAACAAAGAAGATTATTTGTCCGTCACAGCCCAGTCCTGATGTGAACTATACAGGTCAGTGAATGAGCTCTGTTTCTTTACGATCATTCGGGAACCCTGGTGTTTTCTGAGTGGTTGCTCGGCTGACTCCTTCATGTTCTTTTCAAACTCAATCACCCCCGTGTTCAGATTTTAGCCAGCATGTAGAGAGGAGGGGTGAGGAGGAGGCGTACCCATGATCTTAAGGCTCAAGCCAGAAAGTGGCACCTTGATCTCTGCCCACCTTTAACTTGCAAGAATTTTGTCACATGGTCACATAACCCCGACTGCGGGGAGGCTGGGAATGGAGGCTAGCTGTGCAGTCACGAGCCCAGAAAGGAGGGGAGAGACATCTATGTTCAAATCCAGTTCTCCTGGTTACCGAATGTGTTTAGAGGCAAGTTACGGAAATGCTTCCTACCTCTTCCTGCTTGTTCATTTAATCAGTTCTTTACTGTCAATCATTCCTCAATTCTACAAGTATTTCTTGAGCACCTGCTGGGTGCTGGACACTATTCTAAGTCCAGAGGACCCAGCTTTGAACAAGACAGACCAAGCCCCTTCCTCTTTGAAGCAGATTCACTCTAAGGCTAAGGAGGAGCCTTCCAAGGGCTCCTTTTCTTTTCATTCCAAATCAATATTCATTTTCGTGCTTAATTTTATATTCTTTTTAAAAATTGTTTTTCTTTAAGTTTATTTATGTATTTGAGAGAGAGAGATAGAGAGAGCCAGAGAGAGAGAGAGAGAGAGAGAGAGAGCACAAGCAGAGAGAGGAGGGGCAGAGAGGGAAGGAGACAGAATCCCAAGCAGGCTTCACACTGTCAGCACACAGAGCCGATGCGGGGCTCGATCTCACAAACCGTGAGATCATGACCTGGATGACCTGAGCTGAAACCAAGAGTCAGGCGTGTAACTGAGAGAGGTGCCCCTTAAAATTGCTTTCCTAAAAAAGGACCCCAGGGACACCTGGGTGGCTCAGTCAGTTAAGCATCCAGCTTTGGCTCAGGTCATGATCTCATGGTTTATCCATTCAAGCCTCACATCAGGCCCTGTGCTGACAGCTCAGAGCCCGGATCCTGGTTCAGATTCTGTGTCTCTGTCTCTCTCTGCCCCTCCCCCGTTTTCACTCATTTTTTCTCTCTCTCTCTCTCTTTCTCTCTCTCGCAAACATAAATGGACATTAAAAAAATTAAAAAGCAAAAAAAAGGACCTCATATTTATATGCTCTTCAGGGCCTCACAAAATTAGGATCTGCCTCTGCTATTCTCATGGACAGAACAACTTAGTTAGAAGAGAGTAAACAGTAAGCAAACAAGCCTATACACCCCCAGATGGAGGTAAGGGTTATGCTGTAAAAATAAAGGCAGGGTAAGGGGCAGGAAGCCTGCTATATGTGCCAACTGAGATCCTCTCCGGGGGGTGTCATGTGAGCAGAGACTGAGCGAGGGGAGTCGTTCCTACTTCTTACTACTGTAAAGACTGGTGCGACTCACCCATCTCTGCAAGCTGCTGACTGTTTTTCAAAATTTATTTCTCGTAGTGGAGTTAACGAGCCCGGGGGACGAGTATTCTTAATGTTCTTGAAACCACATGTGAAAACCTCTCTTTTTACTAAGACTTCTCGTTAGGATTGTAAAAGAAACGAGGATAAAGACCTAGATTTTGGGACCTTTTGATTTTCATTTTTTCAGAGCTTAAATATGCTTGTGACTTCTAGGGGCTACTTGTCTCCGCACTGTCTGGGCTTCTCTGTGTGCCCTGGGTCTTAAAGAGCCTTTTTTACCCCCCACCCTGAACACCTACATGCAATTCCTTATCCTAGAATGAGCCCTTGAGTCACAGAACGTTAGGATGAGAAGGAACTTTGGTGCCGATGAGTCTATTCCAGAGATATTGCTGATTTGCCCCGAGACTCACAGTGAATTTACAGGCCAGCTAAGTGAAGGCCTCAATCTCTGCATTCCTAGGTCTGTAATCAAAATCAGTGACAGATGAAAGGTGCCTGCAGTGCATTGTGACAACAGAACTTAAGGCAGAAGTTGTTAGATAAACAATCACGGATGTGGCCTGCCTGATTTACCCACTTCGTAGGTGGTTATGAGCATTCACCCAGATAACAAATGTTAAAGTACATGGAACAGCGTGCGAGGCATTTAAATGTTCACGGTGGGTACTGCTCTGGTGGCAGAGCAAGGGGAGTGTCCCAACACCAGATGCGGTCCCCGTGGGAAAGGGCGCAGGTGTGGGGCACTGTGGGGTGGTCTGGGGGCCTGTAGGCATGAACAGAGACCTCAGCAGGCAGGGGCTGGCCGTTATGCCTCCGGAATCCCAGGGGCTGGGGAAGGAGTCATGTGAGACCACCCAGAGGGATAGAGACCTTCAGCCTGGGTCAAGGGAACCACAGGAGACAGGGGGCCCAGCTGGAGGCCTCTCCAGGGCCTGTGACAAGGCCAGCTTTAATCATCTGCCAGGCCACCCCATGGAGGCCAGCTGCCGGCCCAAAGGGCTTAGGCCACCCAGCCACGTGAGAACGATCTTATTCCCTTACCTCTCCCCTTTCTGGGCTTCCTTCCAAGCGTGGAGGGAAGCAGCAGCTAGCAGGGGGAGGAGGTGAGCAGAGGGAGAGGCGAGGAGGAGGACCATGCCCCCTTTCCCAGGGCGGGCTTCCAGGATGAGGCGGGTCTGAGCCAAGGGAGAAGAAAAGATTTCAGGCTAAATCAGTTGCAGAGTTTTAACTATTACCTGGGACTTGGGATGCCAAGGCCCGAAGTCAGGCTGCTTTTCTGCAACTCTAAGGATTTTTGTGTTGTCTGAACATGACGGCAAGTTCATTGGCTTGCCCCAGCCATCGCTGGGGGAAGAAGGATTCTGATGCCATCAAATAAAATTTAAAGAGACAGTGGGGGGCCCCGCAAAACTTGGAAATGCCCCTACATCTGGGGCAATAGATAATAGACAGATGGAGAGTTCCATTTTGTTCACAATCCTTGTTTCATGCTTTTCCAGTGAGCCAGTTCTATGTGATTTTAATTTGATACGCATTCTGGCTGTGTCAAAAACGTGCAGTGCTATTTCCTAAATCATCATTTTCTTTCTTTAAAAAAAAGTTTATTTTTGAGGGAGACAGAGAGGGAGACAGAGGCTCTGAAGTGGGCTCTGTGCTGACAGCAGCAAGCCCGATGCAGGGCTTGAACTCACAAATTGGGAGATGGTGACCTGAGCCGGTCGGGTGCTCAACCAACTGAGCCACCCGGGCAGGCACCCGGTAAGTCATCGCTTTCTGCTAATAAGATCCATTTTTATTCCACTGTAGTGTACTCCCTCATGAGTTAAAAGTAATTTTGGACTCCCTTTTAAACTTTGTCTTCCTGATTGCACACGTGACAGTTTTACCTTCCCTAATCCTTTTACTTACTGGAGCCTCAGGGATGTGTATCATATGTCAAAATTGCAGTCACTGCCTCCTTGTGTCTCCAAGCCACAGAGTCCCACACGGTGTTTTCATGCCCCTTGAGGCCTTCCCCATCACTCTCTACTGACAGATTACATGCAGTCAGGTCATTCATTCACTCATTATTTAATGGAGTGGGTACCCCCTTTATGCCACACACCCCGTGCGGTGCTGGAGATACAAACCTGATAAGCGAGCAGCACTCCGCCCTGCCTTCGAGGCACACACCATCTTCTATTTCATGACTAGATGGATGTTGAATTACTGTGATAACAGGCGATAAGCACCACATTGGCATTATATACAAGGTGCGGTGGCTACGGGGCAGATCGGCTTCACAAAAGAGAAGACCATCGGGCTAGAAGGATCAGTAAGACTTTTCCAGGTGGGGGAACCCCTTGTACAGAGGCACTGCATGAGTCAGGGTAGCCTAAGTTACGCCACGGTGACAAAATGACCCGGAGTCTTAGTAGCTAAATATAAACTAAGATTTGTTTTTCACTCAAGCCACACGTCCAACACTGGTCAGCTGGTTAGGGGGTGGGCAGGAGGGCTAAGAGGCAAGGCTCTGCTCTGCACAGTCCCTTGAGGACTGAAACCAGCAGAGTCCATACACTCTAATAGCTGTGCCATCCAGAACGTGTGGCTTGCAAGCTGGCACTGCAGGGAACAGAAAGTTGGAAGGGAAAATTACACCGAAGGTAAACTCCTCAGCACAGAGATGATAGATGCTGCCCCTGCATTGGCCAGAACTAATCACCTGTTTCATAGGGTTGTGAAATGTACGGGGACACACGGCTACTCCACGAGTGTGGTAAATGTCTCTGCCACGAGCTCAAAGATGTGAAACCAGTTCCCAGCCTTAGGAAATGGAATAGTTCAAAATGATTAGAGAAGAGAGTGCAGACAGGTGGTAGCAAAAGTTGAGTTAACAAAGGTAGGGGGAAGGGGTGCCTGGGTGGCTCATTCAGTTAAGTGGCTCTTTGGCTCAGATCATGATCTCATAGTTTGTGAGTTCAAGCCCCGCATCAGGCTCTGTGCTGACAATGCGGAGCCTACTCGGGATTCTCTCTCTCTGCGTCTCTCTGCCCCATTCCCACTCATGCTTTCGCTCTCTCTCTCTCTCTCTCTCAAAATAAATAAACAAAAAAATCAAATAAAAATTTTTTAAAAAAGATATGTTCAATGGGGTGCCTAGGTGGCTCTGACAGTTAAGAATCCAACTCTTGATTTCAGCTCAGGTCATGCTCTCATGGCTCATGAGTCTGAGCCCTGTGTTGGGCTCTCTGCTGACAGCACAGAGCTTGCTTGGGATTCTCTTCCTCCCTCTCTCTCTGCCTCTCTCTCATGCTCTCTCAAAATTAATAAATAAGCTTAAAAAAATTTTTTAATATATTCAGGTCAACCCCCTCAAGAGCTCAGAATGTGACCTCATTTAGAAGCAGGGTAGTTATAGATCTAACTGGTTAAGATTAAGAGGATGTCATCTGGAGGAGAGTAGACCCTTCATCTAATGTGACTGGTGTTCTTATAAGAAGTCAGCTATGAGACAAAGGAGGCAGAGATTGGCATGATGTACCTACAAGCCAAGACACATCAAGGATTGCCAGAAAATATTAGAGTCTACAAGAGGCGAGGAAAGATTCTCTTCTATATGTTTCAGAGAGCATGGCCCTGGCAACACCTTGATTTTTGACTTCTAGCCTCCAGAACTGTGAGAAAATAAACGTCTGTTGCTTTAAGCCATTTGTGTTACTTCGTTACAGCATCCCTAAGTAAGGGATACAGGCATCTGGGGGAGCCGTCCAGTTGAAAGTACGGATGAGGTCAGACTCATCTTCTGAAAGCCCAAGGAGGGGGTACTAAGCCACACGGAGGGGGCTGGGGCATTTGCTGGAGGGAGTTTATTTTGCCCAGGGAAGCGAGGAAAGGGGACTGGCCAGGGAAGCATCACAACGAAGACGACATTAGAAGAGGGCTTTGGAGATGAAGTTGGGAAGGTTCTCTCCTGGCTGATGACAAACTCCTGGGAGCCACGTCTCCGTATCTGACAAGTATCTGACATTTACTGAGCACTCTTGCATTGGGCTCTGTGTGAGGTGCTGAGAGTATGATGAAGAGGGAATAGGCACAGACCCAATTTTCATGCAATTGTAATCTGCTGGGGGAGACAGACTAATGCCTGTCAATATCAAATAACCACCCAGAAAAATATACAGGTGCCCACTTGGGTAAGTGATATGAAACACATTACCAAGTGTTAAGAGAATGTATTTCAAGGAAGTTGTTCAAGCCTGGGGGCTGTGAAAGGCTTTTTGAGGAAGTGAAGTTTGAATTGAGATCTGAAGGAAAGGAGTTAATTTTACATGAAGAGGGAAAGGGAGGGGCCCGTCCAGAGCAAAGGCTCTGGAGAGGGAGGGGAGGCTCCTGCAGATTTGAGGATCTGAAAGATAGGCAAGGTCACTGCAATACAGAAGAAAGGGGGGCTTACCCTGGGAGGAGGCGGGAGCCTGGGCAAGTCAGTGACTTGCAGCAGGGATCCAGATAGACAAGATGAAACTTGCTTTTGTTTTTGTTTTAATTTAGATATCACCTTGATGAGATTCATTGGAGAAAGCCAAGAATAGAGGTAAATAGGGGTGCCTGGCTGGCTCAGTCAGAAAAGCATGTGACTCTTGATCTTGGGCTCATGAGTTCAAGACCCACGCTGGGTATAGAGATTTCTTAGAAATAAATAAATCAACTTTAGGGACACCTGGGTGGTTCAGTTGGTTAAGCATCCGACTTTGGCTCAAGTCATGATCTCCCAGTTCGTGGGTTCAAGATCCACATCAGGCTCTATGCTGACATCTCAGACCTGAAGCCTGCTTTGGATTCTGTGTCTCCTTTTCTCTGCCCCTCCCCTGCTTGCTCTCTGTCTCTCTCTCTCAAAAATAAATTTTTTAAAAGAAATTTAAAAAACTTTTAAAAATATATATTTTTAAAAAGAATGGGAGCAAATAGAACTCTTAAGGAACTACTGCACCTGTCCAGCTCAGAGAGCGTGTTGGCTTGAACAAGGTGATAGCAGAGGTGATGGAGGATTTAAGTATTTCTCTAAGCGTTCAAGGGAAAGATGAGTTAATGAATGCAATCAACTCTCTGTATCTGCCGCTCTTCCATGTTCTTCTCTGTCTTCGGGTTTTAAAATACTGTCTCTCTGAAAAGTGACATTGATGCCTCAGCATAAAACATCCTGACATCTGATAATAAAGGCTTAGTCTATGAAGAAGAGAAAATGAAAATCTGTTCTGAGGAGATGAGAATACTCTGTCCAGTTGGGAAGAGGGGGCCCATAGAAGAGAGAACGGGAGGTTTGACCCCCGAAGATTTTCATAGGTCACAGAGACCCCGAGACAAGGATCTATCTGAAGCAGCTGCCAGCCCTCCAGCTTCCTCTCCTCTGCTCTTCCCGAAGGACATGACTCACAGGCTCTGTGTACGGAAGGAACATACTGTACAGTCGAGCTCTCCTAAGACAGCCTGCAAGATGCTATGATCACTCAGAAAGGGCTTGGGCTTCTGCAGTTGGATTTTACTCTGCTGTTGCACTTACCCTTAGACACGGGGAAGAGAATAAAGTCTGGACTATGGCCTTCATGTTACACAAGAGCATGTGCTTCTTCCCAGGGGCCTGGCACCCACCTGCAGTTCTCCTGAGCATCAGCTTTCTAGCTCCTGAAGGAGGCAGAGCTGTAGTCCTAGGAGCCAAGAGACTTGACCCACTTTTGCACCTTAGGATGTGTTGAGTTCAAATAGTTCGCTCACTTGGGTACCTCGTTAGATTTCAGATGCTGTACTAGGTGGGTCTTGAGTTCATTTTCCTTCCCCATCAGGTCAAGGAAGGACGGAGTTCAGAGGCATGAGAGGCAGCTAGCATCTTCCAATACTCATACTGTCTCACAGCTGATAGAATCTGAAGAATATTGGGATATTACTACGAATCTTTCCTTCTTACTCTTGTTTAATAGATGCTGGAATGGACTCTGGAAACAAAGAAAAACCAGACTCTTAAATCTAAAGAACAAATTGGTGGTTTCCAGAGGGGAGGCAGGTGGGGTGAGATAGGTGAAGGGGATTATCACGATGAGCACCGAGACATGTATAGAATTGTGAAATCACTATATTGTAAACCTGAAACTAATATAATACTGTATGTTCATTATACTCGAATAAAAAAAAATAATCAAATCAATGTTTTCATCCTAATTAACTATGCAAGAGCTACTTATGAAGTGATACAAATGTCTCAATATTATGTAATAATGACATCATAGTCACATTTACACCCAAATTCCAGTGACTCCGAGCTCCCCTTGCCTAACAGAAGGACCTGAGCTCCCCTTTTGAAATCTTCCTGTTATTTCCAGGCAATTCTGAAGGGGTGTCAGTGTCTTGGCCACAGGAACCACACAGACTTCTCCTTGTGTTTTTCTGCAATAACTCACCATTGCTGGAGTCCACCAGAGTCTTAGAGAAGCCTCCCACTGCTGACAGTGCCGAGACCACCTCCCCCACCCCAGCTCTGTGTCACAGCTTGTCATTTGGGTGCTGAGGCCTAAGGCTGGAGTCTCACAGTCTTTCATGAGGACAGTTCCTTTAGACGATGGTTCCTACACATCTCCTTGGAGAAAACTCAAGAGGGTTGAGAACAAAGGCTGTGACATCCCCTCTTCCTTGCTGTCCCTTCTCTGTCTGTGGGACTCTTCATACACCCCAGGTCCGTCTCTCCCCCTTCGGCCACACAAGCCCCGGGCATATCCACAGACATCCAAAGAAGTCCTTTCACTGACCGTATCAGAGCCTAATCCCCTGCCCGCCCCCTCCCCCCATGCAAATTAATATATGTATAGAAAAGGAGCCAAAAGGTCACACATCAAGGAGTTTTCATAATAGCAATGATCCCTGGAAGGTGAGTGTTTGGGTGTTTCTCATTTTTGTCTGCTGACATACCCCCTTGCTCTGCTTGTTTGTCATTATTTTATCTTGTGATGCTTGTTTTAAAATTATGTATGAATAGACATTCTACATTTTATTATCTAATGCTTTCATTCTTAAAAATCACTTAAGATCTTAACATTTGGCTGACACCTGGAAACCCTCCAGCTTATTTCTGCTCTTCCTATAAGCTGCTTGCAAGCCTTCAGGAACTGTTCTTTGAGTGTTATCTGGCTCTGTGTCTCAACCTAGTACATAAGCCGGTGAGAGCTGGCATCGGTGAGCCCTCACTGTGTGCCAGGCGCTGTGTCAAATGCTTTCCGTGGGTTGTACCAGCCCCCCACCCCCGAACTCTGGGTGGGCGCTGCAATCCCCACCACGCTGATGAGGACACAGCCCTTTAGCGCCGACAGAAACCACAAGGCAGCACAGGATGGATGCCACACGGCGCAGAGCCCCAAATTCAAGGGAAGAGGGAAGAGGCCTAGAACCCTTCCAGGGGGGATCTGTTTAGGGCACTAAAGTTTGGGGGGCTTCCTGAGGCTTTGGGGGAAGTCTTCTCCTTCCCCCAAACTCCAGAGTCCTGGGAGACACAGAGAAGGGCTGGGTCCTCTGTGGAACCTCGCCCGCTCCCACCCACGGGCTCTCACGGAAAGTCAGCGAAACTCAGCCAGCCCACTTCAGAGCGGCTGCGGGCCTACCACGCCCGCCCCACCCAACCTCCTGTAAGAGCTGAAGTCACCAGGCGTAGAAAATCAGACGGCCATCTTGGGACAGGGAAAGGAAAAACTCCCCAGCAGCTGCCGCCTAATTGGCATTCGAAAAGGGAGAGGCTTCCAAGTGCAGAAATGAATTAAATAGGCTTTTTTTCCCCCTTCTGGGTGGAGTACCAGCTCCACATCTCCACCCAAGTCACACCCTAGCTGCGGCTATTTATAAGATCTAAGTGCCAGATGGAACCTGCCAGGGGGGAACAGAAAACAGGGCTGGACGACCCCGTGAGCCCCGAGGGGCACAAAGCCTGAGCTTGGTGGCTGGGGACAGCAGCGGGGAGAGGCTGCAGAGGAAGCCAGCGCCCCCGCTGACCCTCTCACGCAGGCTGCACCGCCCCAGCCCGCAGGGAATTTGGAGTGCAGGCTGTTGGATGCTTCTCCTACATTCCACAGCCTGGGGCACAGGGCCGGGTGCTGGGCAGGGACTCCGGGCTGTACCTGTTGCGCCAGGAGCAGCCGGCAGAGCCCAGGGAAGCCGGCCCAGGCCAGCAGCCAGCTGTGGGGTGGGGCCCGGGTCCACGCAGAGGCTGGAACGAGGTGGAGCCTGGTGGTTCAGAGTGCAGAAGCAGGGACCCGGGGGCAAGTCCTGGCTTCCCCTCTCACCTGGTGTGACCTCACGCCTGCTTTGAAGCCCTGGAAGACTCTTACTTGTGAAACACCAGCAGTAATTAGACCAACTGAGTAGGATTTTTGAGAAAACTGAAGACACAGTAAGGGCTGCGGAGAGTTCCCCTGCATTGAAACAACAGCTGTTACTCTTGGACTTTTTGCCCAGATGCAAAAATGTCTCTGTGTTAGCCACTGTCTGGACCAGTGACTTGCAGGGCAAACTCAGGTCCCTCTCCTCCTGGAGGGCTGAAGGGCTTGGAGACAGATCACATCACAGCTTCCCGGTTCCACGTGCCATGGCTGGCCAAAGGCTGGCCCGAGCACACAAGTCATCTGAAACAGGCAGCTGATGAAATCCAGGTGGCCTCCTGGTTCCCCTGCCCAGCTGGTCTGCTAGGGAGTTAAAATAGTTTCTCCCCCAAAAGCCCTCTTCTTCTCTGGCGAAACCCTCCCTCCACCCCCCCCATTCGGGAACTTTCCTGAGCCTCAGACCACACTGGTGTTCCTTCCAGAGTTTCTAGAGTAGCGTTGCCCTATGGAAATGGAATGCAGACCATGCCGGTCATTTTAAGTTTTCTAGTAGCCACAGGAATAAAAGTAAAGGAAACAGGGGGTCCTGGGTGGCTCAGGTGGTTGAGTGTCCAACTCTTGATCTTAGCTCAGGTCTTGATCTAAGGGTTCAAGCCCCACATTGGGCTCCACACTGGACATGAAGCCTACTTTATAAAGGGAAGGAAGGAAAGAAGGAAGGAAGGAAGGGACGGAGGGAGGAAGGAAGGAAGGAAGGAAGAAAGGAAAAAGAGAGGGGCCTGGGTGGCTCAGTCAGTTAACCATCTAACTCTTCATTTCGGCTCAGGTCATGATCTCACGATTGGTGAGATCAAGCTCTGTGCTGACAGCATGGAGCCTGCTTGGGATTCTCTCTCTTACCTTCTCTGTCCCTCTCCCACTTGCACATGCTCTCTCTCTCTAAATAAATATTTTTTTAAAAAAGCTTTAAAAAAAAGTCAAAAGAAACAAATGATGAAGTTAACTTTAATATATTTTATTTAACCCAATATATAAAAATTAGTGTCATTTCCAAATATAACCAATATAAACATTATGAGACATTTTACATTCTCTTTTCATGCTGCGTATGCAAAATCTGCTCTGTGTTTCATACTCATCTCCATGCACACTAGCTACGTTTCAAGTGCACAGTCTGCACGCGTGGCCAGCGGTGCCTGGGTGGCCCGGCACAGCCCCCAGAGCATTGGCCGGATTTGCCATGGAACTGTTCAGTGTGGTCTCCAGCTCAGGTCTTCGATGGCGTCAGGAGAAGAGCAGGGTGTCAATGCCAGTGTGGGGAGCCTGGCAAGAGAGCCTGAGACGGATCCAGAGACAGGACGTCCAGACTCCAAGCATCGTGCTTCTCTTCCGTCTTCTCGTGGGGTCCCTGACCGTGTGGGTATTCGTGTCAGGGTGGGGATGGGTCATGGACACTGAGAACAAAACATAAAAGCCACTGGCCCCCAAGAGATCTGAAGACAATGGGACGCTAGGGCTTCTGCTTTTAGAGGACATGGTTTCTGCACCTCCCTCCAAGTTCACAGCCAGAGTGAGGCTTTCAGCTGAGACCAGGTGGTCATGGTTGGGGAATAAAGGGATCTGATGAGGGAAGAAACCAAAAGAAAAAAGAATGAAAGGGGAGCATCTTTGAACCCCCAGCTGTAGGAACAGTGGCAGCCTTTACACACAGCCTCAAAAACTGGAAAGCTTCTTTGGCTTCCAAAGTGTCTGCAACATTGTTAGGTTTGTGGCCTTTGAAGGCTCTGTGTGCCTCTGCAGATGAGGAATAGTTTCCAAACACACTACATGAAAAACATTTTCTTTTTGTGCTCTGAGGACCTGAGCTTACTGAGGTCTGATCCTACCAGTGAATATGGGGGAAGGCACTCCCTGAGGGGTAAGTTGCCCCGGTAACAGCTGTGCTCAATCCCATTAACCCACAGGATTATGGTGCTTGCGCTTGCTTGTGCAGAAAATGCTAGAACCTTCTAGAGAACTCTGGATGGGGCCGAGATGGGACTTTGTGGCTGGTGCCTGCTAGTCCTAAAGCCACGGAGGGGACCACTCATAGGTTTGCACAGGTCCCCGCCCGCCTGGGGCCTTTCCAAGCCTCGGGCTGACCTAGCTTTCTGATGCAGTCACTCCTCTCTGTTGACTGCCCATCACGCAGACTGCCAAGCTAGTTACTGAGAGGACCTGGGGTATAAGAAAAATCACCATCTATGCTGCAGGGGAGATTATGGGGACAGTCTGAACCAAATGATCTCCCTGGCCAACCTGACCTCAGTGCAGCTCAGCCTTTACAGAGGCACTAGTTACCCCAAAATTGAGCCAGTGGGCAAAGGTGGGGGCGGGATGTCCCTGATTTTGTCTGGGATACTTCCATGTCTATCCAAAAAATGACGGCATGGGACACATTGTCCCAGAAAATATAATTTCCCAGAGAAATTGCCACAGCACACCCCCTTGAGAAATAATTTGCTTTCTTCTTATCACCATAAAAATCTCAAAAAACTAGAATGTTCAGGAAATGAGATTCTTCCGATAACTGGCCTCTTCTGATTAACAGGAAACGGTTTTTATTTTAACCAGCGATGCTGAAAATCTCTGTCTCGTGGACCAGCGCCTGGCCTGTTTGTAATCAGCCAGGGCCCTGCTGGGCTGCGGGGCATGGTAAAGCCAGATGCATGGGCTGTCGGTGTAGAAGCCATGAGCCACTGAGTCAAAGCTGGTTCCTGGCCTTCGGCTGGCATTTTGTTTCTGTCTGGGTTTAACCAGACCCTTTAGATGAACTCATTTTCTTGTAGTACCTCCCCTTTCCCTAAACTCCAAGCATAAAAATTCTATTTGAGGGCTCAAGTTAACCAGGCTGAACTTAGAAGTGGCTCTCGTTGGAGCAAGATGTCTGGCTCCCATCTAGGGCCTGACCATATTTTGACTATGGGATGGATGACTTTAGCGTTCACTTGGCAAGGGCATTTCCATTTGGCTCCCCATGAAGTCACAGAAATTCTAGTTATTTCTGTAGTGTGCTATTGCCTGGTTTATTTATAAGAACCATCCATCGGGACTGAGCTGTTCTGTGTCTGGAGGCACTTACATTATCACAGTTATGAAATGTTTATTTTCTTAGATCAGCTTAAGCTGATACAGCACTTTTGAGCCATTAAGAATCTTGTAAATCAAGATAGTTTAGATAGGGGACGATTTTTCTGATGGGGGCTAAATCAGCTGAATCAATGCCTCTCCCTTGATTGGGCTCTTACATTAAATGGGTGTGACTATCACATGCTCCTTTGAGAAATAGTGTTGCCTAGTTAGGAAGATTTGCTGCCAGCCCACTTTGTTTCTTCTGGCTCACACCCCAGCTGGGAAGTGCAGCTTCCAGGACCTGGGGAGATGAGGCCGCCCCAGTGAGGCAGAGGAACCAGTGATGAATATTTCAAGGCTATGATTTGCAAAAAACTGGGCACAAGAAGCCCAAAGAAAATATTCCAAATTAATGAGGGTTGAACGGGCTCACGGATTTAAAACCTAAACCCAGATCTATTTGGAGAGCCATCTGGCAGCGCCTATCAAAAATGGGAGATTTCACTTGTTCAGCAAAGATTGAAGCGCCTCCTCTGTGCCAGGGGCTGTTCCAGGGTAGAACAGTGAAGACGACAGGCCTTCCCCTCACAAATCTCGCTTTCCTGTGACAGGGGCAAATAGAGAAGCAAGTAAATATACAACGTGCCGTTGACAGCACTAACATGAACAGGGGAAGCAAGGCTGGGTCAGGGGAGATAGACCAGAGGGGCAGGTGGGGCGCAGGGTTACCGATTAGGGGGCTCAGGGCCAGCCACTCTGAGGAGGGACCAGAACCAAGTGAGAGAACAAGTCAGGTGACTGGGAGAGGAGCTTCAGAGGCAGAGGGAACAGAGAAGGCAAATGCCGGCACAGGGAGCGTGCTGGCCGCAGAGCAGAGAGCTGGGTGTGTCTAGGGAACAGCAAGGGACCGGGACAGACGGGAAGGGAGAGGAGAGCGAGCTGGGGTGGGGTGAAGATCGCGTGGCGCCTTCCAGCAAACTGTCCTCAATATCCATCCTTTTCCTTTTAGTAATAAAAGTACACCTCCCCCCCACCCCCCACTGCTGTCTTCTCATGGCTCATGAACAGTGTGCTTCCAGTCTCTCATGCCACTGGGTGTGACTTCTCGGTGGGGTTCTTGCCAACGGGCTGTGAGTGGAAATGATTTCTGCTACTTCTGCTACTTCTTGGTTTGGTACTTAGAGTGGGCTTTTATCCCTTCCTTCTGGTGGCGCCGAGGGCGGGCACTGGGGAGCCCACCTTGTCTATGAGGACGAGGGGAAAGCCCCACATGGAAGGTCCCAGGCAGAGGTTCAAGTGTGGTCCTAGATGTGCCACATTAGCACCCTCTGGAAACTTACAGAAATGCAGATTGTGCCCCCCTCCACTCCAGACCTACTGAGTTAGAAACTTTGGGGGTGGGGCCCAGCAATCCGTGTTCTAACAAACCTCCAGGGGGTTCTAATGCAGTCAGGTTTCAAAACCACTCTACTCTTGAGCTGAGTTTCTCAACATCAGCAGTGTTGGCTCTGGGTTGATAATTCTTTGTCGTGGGGGCTGATCTTCATACTAGGCGACGTTTAGCAGCGTCTCTGTCCTCTACCCACTAGAAGACAGAGGCACGCACCCCTCCCCTCCCCCAGGTTTTTACAATCTAAAATGCTTCCACAAACACTCACGTACACGTTTCCTGTGACACACATACGAATTTTTGGAAGAAGAGATGATAAACTAGTAAGAGTGATTGGCCTGGGGATGTAGCACGTGTGAAGAGGGGACTTCGGAGAACTTTGCTTTCATTTTGTCTGTTTCTGTTGTGTGTTTTTCCCACAACAACCATGTGGGAAAATGTTTTAGGAAGACCACGTATTGGAAAAATGGACACGAGGTTTCAATTCTCAGATACCAGCTGGGTGTCCTACGATTCACTCGATTTAGAATTATCAACCTGGAAAGAGCGTCAGATCCCACAGGTTAAGGGCTCGGTCCCACAAAACTGTCCCCTCCCCCAATCCTCCTTCATATGCCCATCACACATGCAGGTTGTCACCATGCTTCTGACCCACTGGCTGTCGATCAAAGTTCTCATGACCCCATCCTTGGAGTCAATTAATTTACTGGAGCCACTCACAGAACTTAGGAAACAAGTCTTGGTTTGTTACTACTGGTTTATTATAAAAGGCTATATATAAATCAGGATCAGCCAGCTGGGAGAGATGGGCAAGGTGTGGGAGAGGGTGTGGGGCTCCCATGATCTTCTCTGGGCATGCCACTCTTCCAGAACCTCCATGTGTTCGCCACCCCAGAAGCTCTCGGAACCCTGTCCTTTAGGGTTTTTATAGAGGCTTCTTTTCATAGGCATGATTGATGAAATCATTGGCCATTGGTGACTGATTCAACCTGAGGAGGAGGCCTCTTCCCCCCCACCCCCTGCCCAGAAGGTCTCTTCCTCCCCTACCCCCTGCCCGGGGGAGAGGGGTGGGGGGGGTAGGGTCCTAAAGTTCCAGATCTCTCATCAAGTGGTTTGTTTCCTTGGCAGCCGCCAGGCTTAGGTGCTGTCCAAAAGTCACCTCATTAACATAACACATGACACCTTTATTGCTCCCAACACAGGAAGTTCCAATGGTGTGAGGAGTTCTGTGCCAGGAACCCAGATGAAGAACAAATCCATGTATTTCTTATTATAAATCACAATATCACATCTTCTATAGGACTTTGCATCCTTAACACATGCTAACAGATTTTGAATCTCCAAGAGGAGCAAAATCCCGAAATGGTGTGCCCCAGGGCACTTTGGGATGCTGCTTCCTGGAGCCCTGCAAATCCAGGAAACAGTTAAAAGTCTGGCCACAGCCACAGAAAAATTTGTTCCAGGCATCTTGCTGGACTGGGACTGCTCCTTCTGCATTAAACTGAGAAATATGCCTTGAGATACGACAGTTCTTTCAGGCAACTCTTGACCG